>NC_088887.1:114039823-114342853 GCF_037157495.1 Lathamus discolor | reverse complement strand
CTAGTGCTATACTAAGCTTCAGTTCTCTTTTGATTCTCTGGGAACACTCCAGAGAAAACAGCTGGTTACCTGCTTTAATTGTGATGAATGAGACTGTGCAAGTATACAGCTGGGTATATATACCATTGTTTTTGCTTGTTGGGTGTTGCTTGTCACAGACATCAGTTCCATCATAATGCTAAGTGTATCTTACAACTCCTTTGAATAGCCCTTAATTAAAAGGCAGACTGTAAAACTATATGGATTTTGTAAGCTAATATCTCCTAATGGCTTGAAATAATGTATTAAGGCAGGACTTTGTATTACTTAATGGCTTATCAATAGCAATCATGCTTCTTGAACATAATTAAGAACTCCATTGTATTTAAGTTCTGTTTCATACTGTACATTATATTATTGCTATGTTTTCAGAATTTGCTTCTAATCAGCACATTCCCATGACACTTCCGCTTGTACAATACTTGACTCTTCCTTCCCTCGCCCCCTTTTGTATTAAGAAAGTTCACTTTTATTCTTTTTTCTGTACCCTGATTAAAAAGAAGGGGAGGGGAAAAAAAAACTGTTGTTGCAGCATTAATAAGAAAGATTGTGAGGGCTGTGTGTAATTCCTGGCCTTCCTGACAGAGCAGAAGGCCACATCTGACACAAATGTTTCTGATTTTTAAATCTTCTGTATTTTAACTATGCAAAACTATGTACCCATACATCCTCCCAGCCCAGGCCCCAAGTGAGGCAGAGCTGTCACCACTCTGCAACCAGAGCAGGGCTGTGGGAAAAGAGGGGAGGAAGAAGGGAAAAGAGGAGCGCAGGCTGCCTTGCCTTGCCTTTGCCACCAGTCCCACTGCAATGTCAAGTGCAGATGAAGTTCTGTAGGGACAGACCCTGGCTTTTAATGAGGTCACACTGAGTGGGAGTTGTATGGGAAGAAGGGTGTAATAACATGAAGGATTCGGAAGTACTGCCCTACTCATCGGTGTTGTAGGAGAGCTGGTGGTGGTAAAGTGATTTTTTGATGTTGTGTGGTGCCATTGCAAGGACAGAATAACCACTGGGGTCACCAGCGACATCAGTGTTGCTGAACTCTGTGTACTGGCTGTGCATCCTTGCACGTGTCTGAACTACAGGAGTCACTTGTTCTCCCCATGAACCTCCGGAGATGGGAAGGTATGGTTCATGGCTTTGTGGGCACCTACTGTTGCAAAAAGGATGGATGTGGTGAGTGTTAGGCATGGAACAGTGGAGGCGCAGTCAGGATTGCGGTGTCTCTAGGACCAGGGGAACGGTTTGTCTTAGTGTTTGGAGTGTAGGTTTTGTGTTCTTAATGAAACTTTGGCATTATAATCCCTCAAAGCTGAAACCATGTGGAAGAGAAGATGGAGACAGCTTTTCTATCTTTGGCTGAGGCACTGTATATGTGATATACTTAGTACTTTTGTATTAGGGCTAAGCGTTGAAGAAAATCTTGATTTGCACATGCCATTTTAATGCTTTTTCCTCTTTCTGTCTTGGATTTACTTAAATCCTAAGCAAAAATTTCAACTTTGAAACTAAAAATCTGTTTCTGCCTTGAAGGAGGAATATTAGGAAGGTTAATCAGAAGCTTCTCTTATTAGATTGTTCTTTCCTCCTCCTCACAGTCCCTTCTTGCCATCCTTCTGTGAGGTTTCTGATTCTTGCTTTTCTTCATTTATTATCATTTGCTCTTAAAATACTGAATATTACCTGACCAGAGGGGGTTTGGGTTTGGTTTTTTTTCCACAACTGCATTGCTTTTGCCTGCCAGTCCCACACCGTTTTCATTTGATTTAGATTCAGTCCTGTCCATACTTTGTGGCTGGGAAGTGTCAGTATTTGTGCTTGGTTGCCGAATGGTGTGAAGTGCTAGCTTTCTCATTGCAGATGATGAAGAAAAAAAAATCATGAGCCTTTGCTGTATTAAGGATGATTTTAATGATGTGATCAGGAGCCAAAATGAAGAACACCATAAGGCTTGATGTGGGTAGGGAAAATTGACATTTGAGTAGGTTGATGTCTGGTATGATGGTGCTTGGTATGATCATTTCTTTTTGAAATTTGAAATTACTCTGTCATTGTGAGTGACTTCACAGTAAAAAAAGTAGAAAAAAGGAGAAGGAATGGAGTTCTAACATGCGACTGCAGTAATACATCTTCTTGCAGTTAAAAATCACCAGTTATTTCACTGAAATAATCTGGAAACTGTTTCTCTTGCTGGCTTTACTAGAAAGTCAGCTGTTTCTCTGAAGTGCATTCTAATTCCCTGAATAGGTAATAGAATTCAAACAATATGTTTATCTAGTTTATTTGAAAAGATTAACATTTTCTTAGTAGTGGGGAAAGAATCACCCTGCCATATGTGCAAGGGATGAGCTGTTTCTGTCCTGGTTTCAACAGGTAAGGATAGTTGTTAAATTTGGGGGTATCGGTGTGAAAATATGAAATAGTTGGGCTCATTTTTTATTTAGTTTTTAGGATTTCATAATGGCTACATAATTATTCTTTAATGTAATGCTTAACAGATTTCTTATAAGGTAAATTAACCCGTCCACCTCTATTTCTTTTCCTGATTTTGACTGATGGGACATTATAAGCTGAATGTAAGAGAGTGAGTTAATTCAGTGGATAGTAAACTATGTTCTTGATTATCAAGCTGTAAGTGATAAAGACTGAGCTGGTAAGTAACTGAAAGGCTCAGCTGTTGAGCCCGAGTCAAAGAATTCAGAAGTTTGTGCAGAAAGCCTAGAATTTCTTTTACTTAAAAAGTGGCAAAATTTTTAGGTTTTATGCTCTTGGGGAAAAAATAATAAAGGAAAATGCTCAGGACCCAGTTGGATGGACATTTAACTTACCAGGTGTATTTGGACTAAACAAAAACTCATGAGTAATGAGGAAAAAAGAATTTGTCAGTAAAGAGTGACTTACAGCTCAAGGTAAGCAGGTATAGAATTACAGTTGGAAAACATGGAAGTCGGAACAAACAGTGAAGTGCTTTTCAGCTGTAAAAGTTAAAAGAGAGCAAGAAGAATGCAAGGGTGACTTCTGCAAGGTCCAGGTGGGATAAAGAATAAAAGTTATTTGAGTATCATCCAAAAATTAAGTATCAATTCATGAATGCAGATAAGGCAGTTAAGGCAAGCTGGGTACTGGTTCCCTCTCAGAAGGTATTGGAACATAGCAGATCTCCTAGAAAATGTGCTGATTTTGTTAAAAATTTCAAGGAAGTTGGGAAAATATGAAGCCATATTATTGGAGACTGTCACATTATGGAAAAACACTGAAGAATATGGAAAAAAAGCCAAGAGGACAAGAGTTCTGTTAGCATGCTCTCAGCAGTGTACGCTGTTTAACTGGGGAGACTTTTCTAAGCCTGTTCTTTTGAGAAATTCTGCAAGTTGTGTTTCCTGAGGTTTTTTTCCCTCTTGCAAAGATAATTTAGATTTCATCAAGTTTGTTCTGAGAAGCTGTAGGATTTATGAATCTGCATTTTGAGATGAGAGCTTTAAACCATGAATTTCATCATCCTGACACTGGCAGCAATTGCTGCTAGATGCATCAGAAGAAAGTGAAAAAAGATACTTAGCTGTTCTCACATGACTCTTCTGTGGCATTTTTGATTGTGGAACTGGTATGCTGAATTCTGAATAACCCATATGCCCTTGAGAAAGTAATATAAATGGGAAGATAGATTTTTCTAGAGAGATTTGCACCACTTGCTTATATGAGAATGAAGTCTTAATAGTTTTTTAATGTTTTCCCCTTTCTTGCCCTCTTTTATGGGTTTATACTTTTATTATGTTTCACTTGACATCTGCTATAGCCCTTTGACTTATATTTGAAGGCAGTTTTGAGCAAAGACTCTCACAGTTGTAACAGAATTCAAAGCTTGCTAATAAATCCGTCATCTGTTCTCGTCAGCTGAGAGTTTGTCCTTGTAAAACATAAAGCCAAAGAGCTGCTGAACCTAAACACTTGGCATAAGTAATGAATTTTTTCTACAGTGATGCCTTTCAAATTTTTACCTGAATATTTTGCATGGTTCTTGAAAATATTTGTTAATGCACTTTAATAGGCATAACTCAGTATTTTCTTTTCAGTTGCCTTCTCCTAGTGCTAAAGTAAATTTTGATGCTGATTGTTGAGTTCTTTGTTTTGAGACTGATCTTTGCACATTTCTGGAACATCAGTTTGGCATGTTCTGATGAAAAATTTGTGTCTAAAATACACGTGACTCTCAACATTCAGGTTCTTTGTCTTTTACATGCTCCTGACCTGCTGCTTGCTTCAGTCTGGGCCTCATTTAATGAATACTGATTTTAGTGAAGTACTATATAAGAATAGGATCTTATCAATACAGCTTGAATCCAGATATCGGTCTCTTCTGGTTCTGACCAGGACATTGAGTTTTGTGTTTTCTTTTCAGCCCAGTCACTGAAAGAGTTTGCTCGGCTTCTCATTGCTGTTGAAGAGGAGAGGAGACGACTGGTAAGTTTGCTGGCAATGTTATGTTGCGTTGGGCCTCTTTTTATATAAAATAGTACACTTTATTCCTCCTGAAGTGCTCTTTCTTTTTTTTTTTTTTTTTTTTCCTATTTGTGTAGTAGGTGTTAAGTATTTCATAAGAATCACTTGGAATTCTGTAAAGGCAGAGATGTGCTAGCACACACTGTGGCAATTTTTAATGAGGTTTTCAGCCAAATGGTTTTTGCATTGATTTAAAAACTGCTTCTTCACTCCCCATCCCAAAATAACATTTGAGTGCTGCTGTACCTTTCCTTTCGCCCATCATGCCCCGTTAGTCACAAGGCACAGCAAAAAAGTAAACCGTAAACAAAGAGCTTGGAGTGGAAATGTCGGTATTTTTATTTAATGAAATACACTTATTAGTGTCATTCAGTGAATGTATCCTAGAAATCTGAGAATATGATAAAGAAGTGGTAAGAGAAAGCATATTCATCACCCCTGAGAAATCTTGCAGAATACATTATAGATCAGACTTGTCAGATTTGTTCTTTATTATGGTATTACTCCCTTTGTTTCCATAAGGATGAATCTACGGGTGTAGCTTCGTTAAAGAAATTAGAGGTGTCTTTGTGTACACATATTTTTTAAAGAATCCATATAAGCAATGAAACTGGTTTTCTTTTTTCTTCCTTGGAAGTCAATAGTGAATGAAGAAGTTGAGGTAAGCATTAACCTCAGGAGGGGGATTTTTAAAAATTGTGAAAGTTTAACTATCTCTAATCCATCCAATAATGACTATGGCTGGTTTTCCTTCCTCTTACGGGTGCTTAGGGAGGTGAGAAGGATTTTCTGACTCAGATTGGAGCAAACATTAATCCAGGAAGAGGCTGGAATGTGAAGTTCTCTTTATTTCTAGGAGTAAATAACCATGGAATTGGTCTCCCTCTATTTCATAAATATTTATATGGTGCAGTCGCGTACTTAGTATCACCTGAACCTATAAAAGTGCAAATCTTTTTGCTTCGTGCTAAACACTTTTTTCCTGGTAGGTGGAGTGAGGTGACTGTTCAGTACCACTTTAAAGATGTTTACCAGACAACTTAGTAATTACTTAGTTAAACGAGGTTTCAAACTAATAGCTTTCCATTTTAAGTTAAAGGTTATTGTGAGCTATTAGGAAAAACAGTGGATAGGTGAATGTTTTACTTTTCAAACTGGTTAATCTGTCCCAATATGTATGTGTAATTTCCCTTTTGTTTTTGTTTTTTTTTTTTTTTCCTCGGAGGAGTCATTCTGTTTTTTTACTCTTAGAAATTTCTGGTCTCTCTGGTTTACGATTTGATCTTCCCATGTGACATTTTACTTTGTATGTTGTAGGAAGGCCATTAGAGTAAAAGGGAGAAACCCTATAAATTTTATTAAGTGAAAAAAGACCATTCTCACCCTTGGCCAGTGGTGGGTCTGTCTTGGAGCCAGCTGGAACTGGCTCCATTGGACATCTGGAAACTTCTAGCAGCTTCTCACAGAAGCCACCTCTGTAACCCTGTTACCAAAATCTTGCCATGCAAAACCAATACACTGAGCTGTTGGATCCTAATGCAGGGTCAGAGTCTTGGGTGAGATTTCAGTCTCATGGAAAAGTATTTTATGTATTATGTTAAGTTCAGCCGAATGCAACCATCAAATCATCATAAACAAAGTGGGAAATAGTATTCATGTGTGGCTGTTGAATACTGAAGCTGCTCTTCATGGCAAGTTATTTGCATCCAGCTTTTTACTGAGTTTGAAATAACTCCAGTCTGTTTACTCTTCAGGGTAAATGCTCATGCTGAGAAAATCGAGGACACACAGTTATCATAGTAGTAATATTTGAATAAGAAAAAATCAGCTAACTTAAGATTTTTCTGCTTTTAAAGTTTGATCTGCCTGTTGGTGGAATTTATTTAATTATTACTGGAATTAAGCTATTAAAGTATCACTTTTGTCAAAGATGACTGGTTTTTATTCTCCAGTTCTCTTACTGCAGGTTTCTGTGTGCCATTGTAGAAACCAGAGGTCCTTGTGAGGATCAGTGTGCCATGCTATATGCTGAACAGATTGCTAGTAATAAGGGTTTTCTGTTTGACAAACTTGTGATTTAACTGTGAAATATTCAAAAGCTTTTTTGCTCATTTCTGAGGAAGTATGAAGCATTCTGCATACACTTGGATTTCTCTGCCGGCAGCACTTCAAGCCAACCAGTTTATAGGTTAGTGATGATTTTCGGAAAAGTTCTGAGCTGATGGGAAAGCTTGAGACGGGGCATTCAGGTCTTTAAGAATTTTATTTCCTTTGCTTCTGCATAGAAAGAGAACATTTGGAAAAGGTGTTGGTGTTTTGGCTTTTTTTTTTTTTGGTTTTTGTTTGTTTTAAATTCTTGACATTTTGTGGAAGGCTTGGAGAAAAATATCTAGTCGAGACTGCTTATGGACACATTTCATCATACCATTTACAACTTCCTTTTAATTCTTGAAGTGTGTGACAGTAAAAGACCGTATTGTATCAGCACATACTGTATTGAATGTTAAGTTTAGTTACCAGCTAATGGTGTTATTTCCCTGCCTTGATATTTTTATTACTAATTTATGAGCTTGTGTAGAAGGGTATGAATGAAATTTTAATGTGGAAAGTATATATATTATCACCAATTTATTTCTCATCTGATGCTTATTAAATTCTTCATAATTACCATTATTGTTTTGATGAACACAGAGATTGTTGGAGTGCTTGCCCACTGAATGCATAAATTATGTTTTTCCAAGGAAATAGTTTAAGAGGTGCTTAGCAAGTCTTCTGTTCTTGCATGAAGAACCAAAAGGAGCTCCGTTTTGTTTTCTTCAGAAGCAGCTAACGAAACAAGATGTTATGAACAGTATTACTGGAAAAACCACTGCAGTGTAAGGTTAAATAGAACTGTGTTTCACATAAATGTTCTGTTGTCTAAAGCTTTGCAGCCATTATTATTGGCAGCAGTAATAATATGGCGATTAATATAAGTCAGTTTCTTTTATCCTTTTATTTCCTGATGCTAAAAAAAATTCTGGAAAAAACAAAGTCCATGCACTAAACATTTACCCTTAAAAAGCAAATAAAGGAGAAAGTAACTCATAAGACATGTTTTTTATGATATACAGCCTCATGTTTGATATCTGTCATTTCATTGTGTTGGTAATTTGATGATGCTGTTGGTAAATGGTGCATTAAAATGACTGAACCAAGCAGCTCTGATTTTTGGGTTTACAAGTAGCAACAAACCGGATAAAAAGTCAGTTCATCCCCACTGCCCTTCAAATGACTTTCAGGAACAAGCCACCAGGGAATGCAAAATAATGACCTCTATTTCTCAGCGATTATTAGGGAACAATAGAGATGCTATAATTTAATTTCATGTGAATATTTGGATCTATATCAAGGGAACTTACTTGAGATAATTTCCTTCCGTTCTTGCTGAATTTACATTGTTTCTGTTAAACCAGTGATACGCTTTTTTATTTAGAGATTCATGCATTATTTATGCTTCCTATTCATTTGATATTGTTAGTAACCTTCATAACAAACAGAAATGTGCTGGGAGTGATATAAAACACTAATTCCTTTTCCTTTCATAGGATTATGATGTGTTGACGTAAGAATAGATGAATTGGTTCATGCTGCTGGTTTCTTTTTCCTCGAGATTCCCTATCAATTGAAGCACTGAATGTGTTGTTTTGAGTGTAGCTCCCTGATTAGTTTGAAAGTTTACTAAATCCCAAACTGAATCAGGTGTCTCGACTCTTACATTCCTTGCTACTTACCCAAGTTTTTATGAGTTGCTGGCAAGTGATAAATAGTCCTAGGGCTTTTCAGTCTGCCATTGTGAATTCAGTGAGATGTGTTTGGTTACTTTGGATTCCTGACCAATAGTAAATACTTTATATGATAGTACAAAACTTCTGAAGTGAATAGTTGTGTACTTTGCTCAATGAATATTTTTCTTTTTAATGTCTGTCTCTTTATATCTCATAATCTTCATGCTTCAGAGCATATCTCGTTGTTACTGACTTCTTTTGTATTAGCTGGATGTTCTCTTTGTGATTTTGTATTTGCCCTCACACAAGGGGTCTGATGCTATCTGCTTGCATGGATAGCATCAAAATACTCAAGTTTCAAAAGCTGCACTTGAAGAAAAATAAATGAACTGTTAAAATCAGCTATCCATGGAATGGTACATAAAATCAGATACCGAAGGACACAGCATGTTGTTGAGCAGAATTAACCTTTTCCCTATAATGTGAAGTGGGTTACAGATTCCATCTGAAGAATAAGCAGAGTTTTATCCACAGGTGCTGCTTATTACTCAGTTTATAAAGGGGGAATATTATGAAGTCATTTATATTAGCACCCTCAAACTGCAGAGCTTGCAGATGTCATTTTGTTTCACGTAAACTTTCTCTTAAAATGACAAAATATAGTGTATAATGCTGATTTTATATACTTGGTAACTGTTTTCAGTGTTTCTCACCTCTCATACCAGGTTCTTGCATTTAAATGAATCTCTTTGGTAGGAACCTGCCTGCAAGGAGACACTACAAGTGAAGGAGCACCACCACAAAGAAGAGGGTTTCTTCTCTTTGTGATTAGGGTCAGCTTTTCTTAGGGTTTGTTTGTTTGTTTGTGTGGGACCCTGTGTCATGTCGTCCGTCCCCCCCCCCCCCCCCCCATTTTAGTTGGTTTAAGTTAACTTAAAAGCACCTTAAAGTTATTTTTGGGGTGTTGGGGTTTTTTTTTCCATACACTTAAGATGATCTGCACGTATCCTTCAGACCAGTTAAGGAAGCATATACTTTATTGTTAAACTAACTTCTTTGAAAAGACTTCCTGATTTCTTGCATCAAACTAGTAATTTGGAAATACCTACTTGCTAAGTAAATGAGCTTTCTGTTGAACAACAAACAGTCTTTAGTTAATGGTATTCTGAAAACTAAGAAGATACTGTTGCCCATACAGGTGGTAGATGTGCCATCCTTGGAGATACTCGGGGTCAGGCTGGATGTGGTTCTGGGCGACCTGATCTAGAACATGTCCCTGCTCATTGCCGGGGAGTTAGACTAGATGACTTTTAAAGGTCCCTTCCAACCCAAACTGTTCTATGATTCTAGTGTATGTTTGTTTTTTAGACTGTCAGCTTAATGTCTACTGGCAGTCAAGCTAAATTATAGAATTGGGAAAATTACGGAAAACAAATCACCTGCCTTTTTGCTGAACCCCCCTTTTGAATACTTTATGCATTTCTGGTCTGAAAGCATTACGTTGACTAGAAAAGATGCAGAGATGGGCAGCAAGGAAGGCTAGACACCTGGAAGCTCAGGATGAGAAGAGGCTGCCTTCAAGGAGGGCTCTCTAAGTAGCTTTAATTCAAATAAATTCAGTCAATATTATTTGGGGGCCTGGGATTCATTAATTGCAATGACATATCACAACACCCTTTAAAATTTTTGGCAGATCAGACCTAGTAGTCCTCAACAGCAGGTTAAACCTTCAGCCCTTGAAAGGAGATACTTCTTTCTTTGTTTATTTTATTCGCTTATGCAATTGTCAGTCCTGCCTTCTTCAGAACTAACCAGAAAATACATCTCAAGTCTTATTTCAAATAGAACTAAACATTTCTGTCAGTTTTCTGGTCCATTTCCTGATCTGAGTCATTTGCAAATACCATGAGAAATGAGTGAAAAGGACAAAAGAAAAAACACCTCATCCTTTGTTCTCCTGTTATTGAGTGCATCACTAGGGAATTTATTCTGTATGCAAGGCAGAGGTATCAATGACAGATCTTTACGTCCCCACCAGCAAAACTTTTTCATACCTTGAAGTCGCCACAAAGGGTCTGCTGAGCAGGGCGGTGCATCAGCAGCAGTCCTCTTTTGCCTAGAAGGTAAGAGAAGTAGGGATCTAAAGGACTGGTTTGGTAAAACATCTACTTCGAAAAGCTTAAAAAGGTAGCTGCTTTTCTAGAAGAATCATAGAATAGTTAGGGCTAGAAAGGACCACAAAATAATCTAGTTCCAACCCCCCTGCCATGGACAGGGACACCTCACACTAAACCATGGCACCCAAGGCTCTGTCCAACCTGGCCTTGAACACTGCCAGGGATGGAGCATTCACAACCTCCCTGGCCAACCCATTCCAGTGCTTCACCACCCTTACAGTAAAGAACTTCTTCCTTGTATCCAATCTAAACTTCCCCTGTTTAAGCCATTACCCCTTGTCCTGTCATTACAGTCCCTAATGAAGAGTCCCTCCCCAGCATCCCTATAGGCCCCCTTCAGATACTGGAAGGCTGCTATCAGGTCCCCACGCAGCCTTCTCTTCTCCAGGCTGAACAGCCCTAACTTCCTCAGCCTGTCTTCATACGGGAGGTGCTCCAGTCCCCTGATCATCCTCGTGGCCCTCCTCTGGAGTATGTTCAGCCTCACTGTCTTCCTGCTTCCTTTTCATCCTCCTGGAATTTGTCTCAGATCCCAAACTGTGAAAAGAGTAAGCTTTGTCTATGCAAGTGAAATTTGCGTAACATACAGTTGCCTGTACACTAGTCATCTATGTTTCTTCAGTTTGGACTCACATTGTGGAGTCTGTGAAGAGAAATTGGAACTTCTTGAATATTGTCAAGCTTAAGTAGATGCTTGAAATGTAATTTACTGGCAACGTATGCACATGTTTCTCTTCAGGACGTGAATTTTACCTTCATGGTTAATTTGGGTGAATCTTCAATTTTTGTAGAAGGTGCTAATTTATTCCATTTATTTTAATTTATAGAACAATTCTGCTTATTTTCCAATTTGTCTCTTCTGGAGAAAAATAAGTTTTTTTCATTACCTTAATAATATAATATGAATTTTCATTTTTAGAATATGTAATACTTTTTTGTGGAGGCTTTTGCCTATTGCACTTGGAAGTCGTTGCAGAAGAGACCTTATAGCAGCCTTCCAGTATCTGAAGGGGGGCTATAGGGATGCTGGGGAGGGACTCTTCATTAGGGACTGTAGTGATAGGACAAAGCGTAATGGGTTAAAACTTAAACAGGGGAAGTTTAGATTGGATATAAGGAAGAAATTCTTTCCTGTTGGGGTGGTGAGGCACTGGAATGGGTTGCCCAGGGAGTTTGTGAATGCTGCATCCCTGGTGTTGGGACAGGTTGGACGGAACCTTGGGTGGCATGGTTTAGTGTGAGGTGTCCCTGCCCATGGCAGGGGGATTGGAACTTGGTGATCTTAAGGTCCTTTCCAACCCTACCTATTCTATTATTCTGTGATTCTAAGAGAGAGGGTGTAGTCTGCAGCAGTGTAAGATTTTCTGCTGTGTTTTAGCTCTGGAATAGTTGAAGGAGCTGTGCTACAGAAAATTTCAGCTAATAAGTGGTTTTCAGAGCCAGATTTGTGCCCCATCTATTGTCAGTGTAAAAACTGGGAGGTAGTTCGTGGAGTTCAGCGGCACCTAAAAGAATGTTTTTGTATTCATATTAATTGTGTATTTGTAGGGTGTTTCTTGGACCCTCTAAGAAAATACCCAGTCTTCCCTGTTGTGTTGGTACAAGTGTTTGTGTGACTGTGTAGTGAATATAATTGAAGAAGCCATCCAGCTGGAAAAACAGTTCCTTTGGCCCTGACTTCTGTCAGCCCCTTCCCGTCATTTCAGTGCACCAAAGGAAAATTATGACCCTGTGGGACAGAATTACTATCAAGAAGATAGTAATTTCTTTGCTATAATTGCTGTCAAAAAGATATTAGAGCTATGCCTATAGATGTTATCTGTGACCGCTAGTAACTGATAAATGAAATAAAGAAATGATTGGCATATTCTCTCAGGCAAGCTTCCTAGAGAGCGTATCTGCAACGTGATCCTTTGGTGTGCTCTTGTTGAGGGAGAACTCGCAATGCAGCTTTCCCTCTTGCTGTGTGCTAGAAGGAATCCTGTTTGCTATCTTTCCCTGCACCACTCAAGTACAAAAATATACGTGTTCAGGGAATGTTTCTTAGCATTTGTGCTCAATTAAAAAACCAGAACAGAGTAATAAAAGTAAACAGCTCACATTCTGTTATCATTAATGTAGTTTAACATCTAACATCTGTATGTATGCATGGACATTCCTGAACTTTCCCTAAATAAAAAGCACATACTAGGCCAGTTTGGAGATAAAATTATGGATTATCTCAGTACAGAGCATTAGCTGGCTTTTCCAGATGACGCTGTATCAGCTTCCATAATTTTCTCAGATAGTAATGTCTAGGAATGCATACGAAGCTCTTAGTGTTACTTTTACCCTTGATACATTACTAATTTGGTTAAAGTATAGTTCTAGTTTCTTTAATAATTTTAATTCTTTAAAACCATTTGTTCCATTGTTATTGTGGAATTGAAGAAAAAAACCTGAAGTCATCCATATCATCTTACAATTTTAATAATTTAATTATAATATTTAGAAGATCAAACTGATCTCACTAGAAGCTAATTGCAGCTAGTGTATCTCGCATCACGTGTGTCAATACCTGTTGACATCTGAGATGAAAGTACATGTCCCTGTTTTCTTTAATATTGCACAAAGTACCAGTGGAATCATTTTGATATGACACAATAATGCCATTAATACAGAATATATCCAGAGGGTTATGATGGTGAAGTTGACAGAGAACCTACTGTTCATATTTAGCACTGTCTTTCTTAGCAGCTTTTTCTTTTCTTTGTGCTTTTTCTTTTTCCTTGAAAATGTGAATTGTTTCCTGTTGATATGAATGTCCACAGTGAAGAACTGTAGCATATGCAAGGTCTTTTGCACCCTGTGCTGCTCAGCTTGGTGCCCGATGATTCTGTTGCCTTGTAAATGTACCAGTTGAGGAAGAAAGCAGTCTGTTTTTAGAGACAATCTTTGCTATTTTCCAAGATAGGTGTCATAGAACGGAATTGTGACATAGTTATTTTCTTTTAATAAACATTGTTAGTCAGGGGTGTGAAAGTGTAGGTCTGTCACACTGATGCCAGCTGTTTGTGTAGGCTGGTTAGCTGGCATCAAACAGGGAGCACTTGTCTGTTGTGATGGGGCCAAGAGACTGTGAGTAGGACCTGGGATGATTATTCAAGAGGAAAAGAAAGGGGAATGGAGATAAAGGGCTTCACTAACTCTGCTTCTTGTTTACAATACTTGTTAACATGCAGGTACCTATAAAATCTTATATAAACAGAGTATAAAGTCTTACTAAGAAGGATTTCAGAATTAGTGTCCTTGTAGGATTTGCTTTTCAGTTTTCTGCAGAGAATGGAAATAGAGAAAATCCATTCATCGAAAATGAAGAAAATACAGTGTGTGTTGCAGGAGTACTACAATACAGATTAATGTAATTGATTTAGTCAACTATTACAGTTTCTTCTGCTTTATATATGTTTAGGACGCTTGTATTTGCATTTACGTCTGTATGGATACTTGACAGGGAAGGTGCTAGGATGCTTGCTCCATATTACGGTAAAAAATGATTACAGGGAGTCTTTAATCTTTGGTCTATGAAGTATTTTATTAAAAGATTTAACAGCTTGCTGTAAACAGTCCCATGATTTTTATAGTGTCCTGGGGAGCTGGCTTGGTGCCTTAGTAACATTCCTTGCGGTCCTTAATTGACTAATCAGCAGTGGGTGCAGTAAGAATAGGAAGTGGTTGGTGAAAACCAGTCAGTAAAACAGTAACACATGGCCAACTTTCTGAAAAATTTTGGTTTACTTTGCAGCACTTTTTAGTTAGGAATTCACAAACTGGCGTTGCTTGACACTCCCCAGTTTTGACGAGTATCATCAAGAGGTAGAGAGGTGAAATCCTCCCTTCAGTAATAGCGCAAAACAACGGGTTAGTTGGAAGGCTGATTGGTACTTCATTTTTTTAATCTAATTTGTTCTTGATTTCATATACTCACTCCATGTTCCCCGTGTTTCAGTGCATGTGATGTTGCATTACAGGACAGTAACTTCCCAAAGTGTTTTGAGGCATTCATTGAGTAGCATTCTGGAAGGAGTTTATTTTAATGATGTTTTGGTCTTCACAGAAATGCAGGTAGTTGCCATTTCAGCTTGTAGGCTCTTTGGCTTTCCACACAGTCACTTAACCAAGTGTCTTCTCAGATGACTCTTCACAGAAAAAGAGAAGGATGTCTGCACTTCTGAATGACTGTTTTGAAGAAACATGAGTTTTGCTGGATCAGTCAGCTTTACAGCCTTGAAGTTCTATGCATTTATTCTGTGACTGCAGGGGGAGGGAATGGAGTTGCTGGTAGCAGTGGGTATGTGCAGTGCCCATTACTAGCCTGTAGTAATGTCAGACCATGCTGTTACCTGACAACTTTCTTAGGTTTTTTTAATGGTTCTGAATTTATCTGTACTTCTCCCAGTAGTATGAGGAAAAGTACTTCATTCCTGCAAACAATTTATTTTTGATTTTTTCTTCATTTAGTCTGATCTCTGGAATAGCTTGAAACCCTTATATTTGTTGTTCTTATCCAGTGTCTTGGGCAATGTGATTAAAAACAGATAACAACACAAGCACTTTATGTACCAAAGGGTACATAGGAACAAAGATGCCTTTGTTTAAAACAAACAGCACCACCCAAAAGAGTCCCCACCTTTTCGCAAGAAACCAAGATATTCTCCCTTAGGGAACCTGTGTAATCTGCATGGGCCATAGCTGTGTTACACACAGAGATGTTTTATTTCAAGTGTTCTCATTAGGATGTTGTCTTTAGGTTTGCAGAACACTTAGATTGCTTTTATTATTCTGTTCAAATGTCCGTAGGAGCTTCAGCTATTGTTACTTTTACAAACTTTCTTGCATGCATCTTCCCGAACAAGTGCTTTTACTTTGAACTAAGACTGAAAAAGATTAACAGTTTTGTTTGGGTTTTTTTGGCAGCAGTGCCAGTTTGCTATGTGCCCACTTCAGAAGACGTGGCTAAAAGCAAAGCAAAACAAACAAGTTTTTAGTGGGTATTTTTCAGCAAGGTGGCCACAGATTTTTTCAGCATCACAACAACAGAGGGCAAAGGAGGAAGTGAAAGAGAGCATTAAGAAGCAATGTGAGATCAATGAACTCCGCTTCAGCTGGCAGGACCACCGAAATAAATGCCTGCAAATCTAGCTCTTGGTGCATTATTTGTCACAGCCCTACTGTTACAACTAGTTGTGGTCAAGGAAAGAGTTTGGTTGTTTTTTGGTTTTTTTTCTGGTGGTAACAGGAAATTATAGCAGAAATCTGGAAGCCATGTTGTATTGTCCTGCAGAAGGTTTTGAATGATGGGGCCGTGGAAACTGGTAGCCTTAAAGATTATTGTAACCACTTCTTTGGATACCTGTCCTTCAGTAAAAGGCTGCCTCTAGAGAAACAATGCTAGACCTTTTTCTCCCCCTAAGCTGGCTCTTACACTGTGTTGAGACCTTTTTACAAGCTAAATGAGAGCTTTCTGAATTGATTTGTTGTTTGCATTAGAGCAGAAAAAAGACTAAGAAACTTTTATCTGATACTGCTTCTAGCCCTTTTGCTCTAAATGTCCTGTCGTCCTGTGTCCTGCATCCCTTTCTTCATTCTGTGGGCTGTTCCCAACAGGCTCATTTTGTACTTTCACCACTGACAATTGGCAGAACCTTTCGAATCATAATTCTTCAGCATTTGAGGCGCTGTGTGTCAGCTCTCAGTAAAGCTTTGCATATATGCAGCTATAAAATTGTATTTCACAGTATGAAATCAAATTATTTTTTTATAACTTCATATATTGTATTTTCATATTGGTTTCTTTATCATTATGCTGAAGTTTTTTCTAATGTACTCTAAATTTTGGTTGGGATACCAGAGTGCTGTACGCAGAAACAAGTTAATGCTGTCAATAGTATGGACATGTCAAAAGATTTTTCTGTGGATCATGTACCTATAAAAGTTCATTTATCTCTGAATAGTTCAGATCTATGGTTAAGCTACCTTTCTTAAGAAGTATCTTAAATGTTGGTGCATGTGCTTATGTTTCCTGAGAGGATGCATACATCCAGTCTTGGAGTTAACAGTTCTTGGGCATAGTACCGCTGCAAACAGCTCGGCTGATTTTGGCGTTATGCCTGGACATGTTCATTCATGAAATAGTTGCTAAAACAAAATACAACTTCTAATTATATCCATCTCTTCAAATAGCTGGTTTCCCCAGCACCAGCTTTCTCCTGTTTATTTTTTTATTTTTAGCCATGATGGCACAGGTTGCCCAAAGAAGCTGTGACTGCGCCATCTATGGCAGTGTTCAAGGCCAGGTTAGATGGGTCTTGGAGCAGCCTGGTCTAGTGGGAGGTGGCAGGGGGGTTGGAACTAGAAGAGCTTTAAGGTCACTTCCAACCTAAACTATTCTGTGATTCTGGCGGGTTGGTTTTTCTGGGGGCTTGACTTTGTTGGTCCTAGAGAGATTACAAATAGTAGATTGCTTGTATCAAGAACCAAACATGGTACATAAGCAAACGTTAAATGGCTGTGCTTTTACACTGACTAATTTACAGAAGCTGTTAGTAGTATGTCAAAAGTATTTTTGTAAATTGTATGTAAGTAGTTTGTACATCCTTTACAAGCTTTTTCAGTGTTCTAAGCCAAACAAATCACAATAGCAGAAGTATATTAAAACTTCAGCGTTGGTAGCAGTTTAAAGGCAAAAAAAAAGTCTTTCCAAATTTTGTCTCAGATTCATTAAAAGCCCAGATTTTTTTATATGTATATGAAAAAAGACATGTATTTATCATTGTATATTAAACATCGACAGAGTTTGAGTAATTATTCAAGTTTGTAAATAGCTAAGCATATGTATAGATAATGCATGCATAACTTATCTGCTTCTGTGTTTGTGTGTTTAATTTCATGCTATTACTTAGGCATTTTCAGAACCTGTTGAGTGTAAAAGCAATGAGCTGATGAAAGAATGAGATCAGGATGTGATACAGCTTCTTTCAGATAGATAGTCTCATTTGCATTCTTTCTGCATGAGCTCCTGAAAAGAGGGAATTTTAACTTCTCCATTTGTACATTATCAGCTGAACTTTTGTTTCTTAGTGTGGGAAGCATGTATGCTGCTTACATCATCTAGCAGAGAAGAGGCAGTCATCTGACAGGAAGAAATTGGAAGAGAATTTGGAATGTATGTCAGAAAAACTTCCTCACAATGAGTTACATTGTGAAATACTTTGCCAAGGAAAATAGAAGAGTCTAAGGCACAAACTGTGACTTGAGCCAAGTGTTGGAAAAAGTAATGTAGAAACAGTACTTTGTATTACGCAAAACGAAGGAACCACTGCGTCAGATTACAACCATTTCTGGCAATTCAGAAAATTTGAAACAAAATCGTAGCTCAAGGAAACATTTCTGCCAGCGTCTTGGCTGCTTTGTTGGATTATCCATTTGGTTAGTTTTATCCCTCGTTGTTAAACTTCCATTTAGGGGGGTTTGTTTTGGTTAATATTTTGGGGCTTTCTTCTTTTGGATTCAGAAGTTGCTGATGACATTTGGGCATTCAAACTCTTGATGTCTTTTAGAAGTCTGTTGTGAAAGAGCAGCTTGTGTGTCTGCCTCAGTGTTTCCAGCTTCTGTTTAGGAAGAAGGCACCTGCACTCGGGCTTTTGGGGTTGTTTTTTGAAGAAAGAATATATGAAGTCAGTTTTGGAATTCTGACAAATGAACCTTTTTAAAACAAATGCTGTGGTGAGTCTGACAGCTCAGCATCCCTTGAGGGATAATGTGTGCTAATGAAAAAATATTTGTTTTACTTTTCATAGTAAGTCAGAAAGTTCTTACTTAGATTATTTGAGTGTTTATTTATTCTTCTATTGATTTCCAACTTTCCCTTTACATTGTAATGGACCTCACAAGGAGGCCTCTTCGGGGTGCAGTCACTCCGCTCTGGAGAGGTTTTGTTGACATCTGTGCAGGGAGGGAAACAGGCCTGGCTGCAAAATTCACAGATCAGGATTTGGAAAAGCAAAGAGACAGAGTAGTAAACATACGGAACTGATTTGGGGTGACTCTTAAGTAGGTCTAACAGCCAGAGTGAAAGTGTCTGGGAAGGTTTAAGATAGGGACTTTAGCTTTAAAATAAGGACTTTGCAAAGTGAACTTTGTTGCTTAGTTGCCAAGATATATCTTTAGCAGTTACAAAAATTACCTGATTATATGTTGCTTTTTGAAAAGAGTAAAAAGACACACAAACTTTCAGATTCCTTCACTTCCTGAAGATTCCCTGCACTAAAAGAAGCTTTGGTTTTGCTGTATTTCGTTTTTCCTCATGGGGAAAAAATACTTTTCTTTCTTGCCATTAAAAATACTGTGAATCATAGGTACACTTCGATTCTGATCTATTTTTTCTTAATTAGTTCTTTGCTCCAGTTATGCTCTTTCCTGTGTTTATGTAGTCATTTCCCCCTCGATAATATGTAATGTAAACATTCAAGCTGAGGATTTATTTTTGTTTGCTAGGAAAGCCATAAAGGGAGGAAAAAACCAGAAAAGTTTTCTTCTCCTGGCTATCTGAAATGACATTTTTAAGTTCTCCTTTGCTTTCATTATGATTTGAACTCTCAGGCTAGTCAGAAGACATACATGTTTGTGCTGATGGTAGTGATAAAAAGATAAATACCAAACTTGCAAGCACACAACTGAACTGTTTTTCCTTCATTGTGGTTGTGCTTGTGATTATTTTGTCTTTATTGTTTTCACTGAATTACAATCCATGGAATAAGCCATAAAAAGAAATGGCATCTCTTACCAGATGATTAGCTGCCCACCGTGACCATATCCATAGCTGATTTATGTCTGCCTTCTAAGCATTTCCAGGGGTTTGCTAAGGGAAAAGCTTAGGACAAAAAAACAAACTGTTGTGGGGTTTGGTTTTGGTTTTTTTGTTTGTTTGGTTGTTTTTTTTTTCTTCCTTGTTTTTCTAGAGGGTTTTTGTTTGTTTTTAACACCAGGTAGTTATTTTTTCCTCAGGTGATATAAATAGTGTCCACGTAGTATAGGTGGAATCCAGACAGCAAAGGATTTGTCTAAAGGATTTCTCTAGTTCACAGTGTCCAAAGTCCTGCTGTGTCCAAGTTGTCTTCTATCACTCTCCTCTGGATATAAGGTAGTTACTTCTGAACAACACAATTTGTTGTCAGAAATTGGTGGAAAACAAAAGGCCAGTAGAAGGAAAAAGGTATATCTCTTCTAGTTATGAAACCAGCTTCAGTCATCTTTGTCATTTTTCATATATTACTAAAAGCTAAAGGCATTCTTTAACACTCTAAAATGGTCCCATCTATGTAGAAAATAATTCTGTTGCCACAAATAAGCAGCAAGAGACAGGAGAGACTTAAGAGGGGGAGAGAGTGAGGGCAGAGAGGAAATAGAGTATGAGTTTCCAGCTTGTATTGTGACAGTAGAGACAAAAAATGCCCTGAGCTCTTGCCCACTGAATGGAAAACAGGAGTATGGAACACAGAGAAATCATAACTTCTCTGAAGTGTGGCCTTGTGCAATGAAGGAGTAAGTGGCATGCATGATCTTTGTTGTGTGAAAGGATTTTTAGGTGAGAGAAAATGCTAGCTTATCCCGAGAAGAGATAAATGAAAGCACAGGACATACAAATATGGAGCCCCATGTGTGCAGCAAACTTGCTCCAGTATATTGTCCTCTAGTGGGCTTTTACAATCAATGACAAGGGGTAAGTCAGTTGAATTTTTCCCCTTTCCTTTTTAACTTTTTTCTTATTAGCTTCTGTTAATCTCTTTAAAACTCCTAAAGGGTTAACGTGTGAATATATTTCACATAAATGAAAAATATTGAGGGGAAGACCTTAATGTACAGTGCATTCTGCATTAGAATTTTACTTTGCAGTGATCAGTGTGTGTAATGCCCCCCAGTTATTTTCTTGAACGTGCTTTTGTGTGAGGCTTCTAGTGGATCAACACATCTTAGAGCCTGCCTATAACTATATTTTACCTTCCGATAGGCCAAGAACTGGTTTCAAGCGGTCTTTTCCTCTGTGAATGAAATGTAATAATATTGGAGTTCATCCTCCCCATCAGTTGGAAACAGATTTATATATCTTGCCCTTCAGGTTCCTAACATTAACTCTGTAGCTGAGCTGAAGGAGTGATCACAAGTCCCTGTGTAGGCACTCCCCAGGCACATTTGTATTTTCATAATGAGTTCACATGTCCTAGGTTCAGTATTATTTTTGAATGTTAGGTATCTTGAGTTCTGCCTTTTGCCTTCAGCACACTGTAGTAGCTATGTTAGTTACAAGAAGGGTGGTCCATGTGAACCCTCCAGGTGTTAAAGATTACTGACTCATGAAGACAGGTTTGGAGCTTGTCCTGTTCAAAACTCAGTTCTTAGAACTGAATAATAATAATTTCTTAGAACTGTAATAAAAATTTCCTATAATGGATCTAGGCACCCTGTCATAGATGTACAGCTGTGTCCCGAGAACGTTAATTAAAGATGGCTGAATAAAAGTAGTGTTACAGAAACTTGGTTTACAACTCTGTTGATCCATAAGTTGCTTGAAGTAGATAACAACGTTCTTCGATTTTTGGATTGGATCAATGGTGCTGTCAGTTGTAAGACATAAATATTTTAAGGTGTGACATAAATATTTTATGGTACTTGATTACAAACAGTGCGATTTCTGAACAACCCTGAATAACTCGTAGATGCTTTCTTGCCCGTAACCACTACACTCAAGAACCATCAATATGTTATATTTTTCTCAGAAGCTAGCAGGAAGCAGGTAAGAAAGGTTTGAGCATTAATACTTGTTGCATGATTGTGTCAGCTTTTGCGTAGCATTTCCCAGAGCACATTACAAAGCCTGGCTAGGAGTTGGGAAGGTCTGAATAGCCACTGTGAACTCGACAGTTGGTACAGAAGGCTGATATCCAAAACTTTTGTGTCAGTGCATGGGTCCTACAAGTTTACTCCTCTGTTGCTGTTTAAGAGCCCAGGAACAGCATCTGACACCAGCGATAGGACTGGCAGGCTGGGGTTGGCTTGCACAGACACTGTTAGTAATTCAGCCAAGTGCTTTTCCTTGCATGTACTCCAGCAATGCAAAGTTCAAGCAGTGCTTCCACCCTCCAAACTTTTATTGCTAATGAGGGCCCTTTATTCAAATCCATTTCGTGGCGAGGCACACTGTGAGGGGAATGAAGTCAACTTTGTTAGAAGTTACTGTGGGAGGGCAGCAACAGCATTGTTAAAACCTACGTCTGGACAATTCCCTTGCTACCATTCCTTGCATCCTGATTTCCCCATGAAGCCTAATTAATGACACGCTAGTGTTTACATCTTTATTCGGTAACTGTAATTGTTTGACATTTGGAACAGAGACTTGACACATGAGAAGAGCTGTGCAATTTTTTTTTAATTGTTATTTTTTCAGGCAAAAATAAATGAAGTTGTAGGGAAGAAGTTAAATTTTAAAATTTATCATTTAAAAATAATACTAATTTTGAATTTTCCCCTACCACTTCAACTGCATTATAAAAAAAAAAACCTATATAAATTTGTTTGGACCCCTTGTGTACATAGATGTTTCTTTTGGGAAGTATCTTAACATTGTAACAAATACGGGACTCCTTTGCCACTTTGTATGCTGTCAGTGGGAGAGGAGAGAGAATTATTCACTCTGCAAACACTTTTCCAGTCTATGATCTGATTTCCTTCAGTTTAACATACATAACTAGTGTGTGTTAATGGTCATAAAACTAGCCATGGCCCTTAATAATTCAGCTGAATTTCATTGTCTTGATACCAACCTCTAGCATTGAGTTTCTTGAGACCATTAAATATTACTAGCAAGTCTCATTTTTATTTCTTAGAATCCTTATCAGCTGCTGGTTTTCATTCCTCCATTTCCTTATCTTGTAAAATGTATTGTGTTGCCTTTCTTGAAGTCTATTTTCACTTTTATCAGTATTATTTGTAGATGATAATAGCTATAGTTTTTTCATGTAGTCTCTTAAAAGATGTTTTAAGTGTACATTTTCGGTATAACAAATTTATGAAAGAGTGAGTATATTTTAAAAGTCTGTAGTAAAAACTTAAAGACATTTTTGAAGGTTAACATCACATGGCTTTCCTATTGTAATCTGGGTTCCTGAGATACTGTTGAATATGGCAGCTGGAAAAGATACTGTTTGACCTTTCTTGGGTCAAATATTTGAGGTATTTAACCTCAAATTAACTATCTAAACTCAACTATCTAAAAAGAAAAATCTATCAGTCTTTTGAGATCTGCAGGAAAATAAAGCATTATGAGAAAATAAGAGAATATCTGACTTCATACATACATACATTCAGACATATTATGGAACATGACTATTTTCAGTAATCCATTTTCTTAAGGCTTTGTTCTGTGCACCTTGAAGATGTACAGCAGAAGTAACGTACAGGCGTTTGTAGCAATGTCACTTCAGCAGTTCACAATGCTTGAAAAGCGTGCGATGTTCCTCTGAGAACGAATCTACTCTCTATACGCAGATGTATTGTATTATGTGGTGTAAATAATTTTTAAGGCTCTCCATAAAATGTATTAGATATCTCATTGCCACTGCATCTTATCAGAAGCATTTATTTTCACTGCGTATATGGCAGGTTTGTAGCCTCTGACTTTACTGCTAGTTGGAGTGATTGATCATGTGTATCTGCTGCATTTTCTCAACTCAGCAGCACAGTTTGGGCATCAGCTATTAAAATGTCTTTTACAGTAAATTTAGTTTGTCAAACCAGACCATTTACTAGGAGGTGATTGTAATAAATACAGTTTCTGTTCCACATACAAACGGTGGGAATTGGGTAGCTGCTTCTTGGTGCTGTTTAAAGTTGTGCTCGAAGCATTAGTGATCTGACAGTGCCCAAAGATCTTGTGTTTATGACCAAACAGATTAGCATACAAACATTAAAACTTAACTACTATAAAATAGCAATAATTCTGGGAATTTAAATATAATGATATTTTCTCTTTAAATATTTATAAGGCAACAAAGACGTTTTAAGCTTCCTGCAAATTCTCAAATGTGGAATTTGAAACAGATGGAATGAATATTTAGCTTTTTCCCTCCAGAGACATCACAGGCAATGAGTGCATTGAGTGAACAAGATAGTTAAAGGGAAATAGCATTAAAAAAGTATTAAATGAGCATGTAGATAATAGACTTTATCTGGATATGCCAAATGCCATTTTTCTGTCTTTAAAAACTTTTAATATATGGAAATTTTGTGGCTAACTTTACTCTCCTTTGCCTGTGATGATGATTTCAGACAGAAATAATCTGCCTCCTTATGCAAAACACAAACTGTTCAGATGCATGTGAAACTTGCTGCTGTAAGTTCATGATGCAAGCATACTCATCTGAGTGCCTTTTTTGCCTTCCCTGTGTGTCTTGTCATTCACTGAACAGTATCTCAAATCAGAGTCCAGGCTTGCCATGTGGTTCATGAAGAGATGAACAACTCATTAAGAAAAATGATTGTGAGATGCTTGAAGTCCTATGTAAGAACTCTTACTTTCTGTGTAGTTCTATTAAATATTTGTACTGTACTTCAAGACCTTGCCATTGGATAACATAAGGATGTTCACCTGTTTCTGAAGCAGCGTTAAATGAATATTATCAGATGATGGGAGCTGCTGATTTCTAAACATCTGGGGTTTTTTTTGGTTTCCGTACTCTGCTTCAGTGAACTCCCTGGATTATCCCTGTCTCTATCAGGCTCCAGTTCACTGCCATGTTCCAGAGTCAGCTGGTGAATCTGGCACCTTAATACCCATTAATGACAGAAAGTACGAGCAATAGAGGTAGCATGCTGACACAGGACTCTGTGATGGAGAGCAGAATGCTATTTCTGAGACTGAATGAAGACCCATCATAAAGAGAAGTGATGTATAATGGCAGATTTCTATTTTAACATGCAAAATAGCAGATGAGCAGTTTTGATATACCTATTTCAGTACCGAGACATATATTAGTTGGTGATAATTGTAACAGCTATGCTAGAAATTAATTAAATAAAAGGAAATTAGAGAAGATTAGAGAAGAGATTAATTAGAGAAGAGATTCAGAGCAGCCCTGCAGAGAAGGACTTGGGGTGTTGGTTGATGAGAAAATGAACATGAGCTGGCAGTGTGTGCTCGCAGCCCAGAAAGCCAACCGTATCCTGGGCTGCATCAAAAGGAGCGTCACCAGCAGGTCGAAGGAGGTGATCCTGCCCCTCTACTCTGCTCTTGTGAGACCTCCCCTGGAGTATTGTGTGCAGTTCTGCTGTCCTCAACATAAAAAGGACATGGAACTGTTGGAACAAGTCCAGAGGAGGGCCACGAGGATGATCAGGGGACTGGAGCACCTCCTGTGTGAAGATAGGCTGAGGACGTTGGGGCTGTTCAGCCTGGAGAAGAGAAGGCTGCATGGAGACCTTACAGCAGCCTTCCAGTATCTGAAGGGGGCCTATAGGGATGCTGGGGAGGGACTCTTCATTAGGGACTGTAATGATAGGACAAGGGGTAATGGCTTAAACAGGGGAAGTTTAGATTGGATACAAGGAAGAAGTACTTTACTGTAAGGGTGGTGAAGCACTGGAATGGGTTGGCCAGGGAGGTTGTGAATGCTTCATCCCTGGCGATGTTCAACGCCAGGTTGGACAGAGCCTTGGTTGACATGGTTTAGTGTGAGGTGTCCCTGCCCATGGCAGGGGGGTTGGAACTAGATGATCTTGAGGTCCTTTCCAGCCCTAACTATTCTATGATTCTAAATAAAGAAGTATAAAATATTTTAATTTTGTTTTCTAAAGGATAGCCCATATTCTGTATTACCTAATATAATGAAATTTAACTTCTTTGTTCCCTGTTTAACCGCACTTTAGAATTAAAAGTATATTTGACTATTTTTTTTTCTTGTAAATTCTGAAGCAATAAGTTGTTCCACTCTTTTCATTGGTTGTAGTACTCTAGGAATTTATTCATGATTTTGGGAGTATGATTGCATTTATAGTTCTGCTGTTTGGTTACATGTTAGGAGTTTCATATACCTTTGTGAGAGTGAGTAACTTAGGACTGTGCAGTTTACTTGAGAGTAACTTTCAGTGAGTCTTGTACTATCCTTAATGTTTATCCAATCTAGCTTCTTTCTGCTGAAAGAGAAGCAAGTCTACTGCCCAGTCCCAGATTTCTTTAGGTTATTCCATAAAACTTTAAACAGGTTTGGAATACCCCTGAGTAAGAGCAGAGTTCAGGCCCAGTGGCCCAGATGTTCATTTACTTTCTATTGGAAACATCTAAGCAATGTTATATTTAGGCTTTATACATCTACTCAGAATTATCTTCATGGAAGTAGAATAGCAAACCTGATTTTGACTGCGGAGAATCTGGCAACTTCATGATGTGTTGCATCTTGTCTGAAACTTGTTCAAATGAATCACAGGAATCCTGTGCTTATTTCTCCCTGTTGATTGGGAAGGAAAGCTTATGTGTCTGCATCAGGAGCAGAGATTATGAATGTCTAATGTTGAGTGACTGAGTTAATTGCCTGGTATGCTCCTGAGACTATTTGTACATAGTGCCGTCACTGAGATGGTAGTGTCCTCTGTTAGATTTTGCTGTTGGCAGGGCATGGCCTGATTCAACAGGGGACACAAAGTTCAAGGATTTTTGGGGGGGGGAGGACTGTTCCTTAAACTCAGAAATACTTTGTTTCTTTCTCTTCTCTATTAATTCCAGTCCTTACAGCTGACATTTTTCTGTTGTTGCTTGGCCCCAAAGAAATTTAACCAGTATTAGTACAGAGTGGTCTCAAAGGTCCAGGATTTCAGGGTCATTCACAAGGTTGTATTCTGGGACCTTCTGCTTCACAGTCATTGCAGACACAGGGGATATTTGTGCCTCTGTTCCTTCCACGAGGATCAAGTTACTATTTTTATGAATGTTTGTACTGGACCCTCGGATCTTTGAGTGCTGAGGTGCCATAACTGTTGTAGCTTGCCATGGAGATGGAGATACTACAAGAAAATCAAGATGCTGGAGAGTGGTTGGGATGTTATTTGATTCGTACTCCTTGTACCCTCATTTGAGATAGGAGAAGTCATCTTCACCTCATTTAGGAGCACATGGAAACATCTGGGAAAGCATACGCCTGAACTTCAAGACTGTTGAGTGTGAACTGAATGAAATGTGGTTTATATAAAAACACTTGATTAATGATTCACATACTGATGTAATGAAAATACTTTAATTCTTTTTAATTACATGCCTTGCTTAATACACTAGTGGATAGTTTAAAAATAAAAAAAAAAAAAAAAAAAAAATGATGCAGTCAGATATTTCTAAAATGAGCTGTACTTGCTCATTCCTGCCACTGAGCTCACAAAATGTAGTGACTGCAAACTGTCATGTTTTTTTGCTTGGAAGGAACAAAGGAAACTACCAAATGGGAGAATAAGCCTAAGAGGGCCTCCTGGTATTTGATGTTCTCCCCACCCAACTTCTTGACACAAGTTTGCATTTGGTTAGCATCACAAAAATGGTCACAGTACTCTTTGCAAGGTTTGCTTTTTTTTATACTGCTCTCAGCAACCTTCTTAGCATGACAGGGACTGTTTGTTCTTTGATTTTATTTATTTATTTTCCTTCTTTTTTATTTCTTTTTTTTTCCACTTCAAGTGCAGTCCTGGGAGTAATCCTTGGATTGATTCACCTCAGTGAGAGCCTTGGCTTTTCTCTGTTCCAATAGCACACAAAATGGTACAGGTACAGACCTGGGGCTGAAGAATGTGTTTCTTTTTGCATAAATTTATTTTTAAACATATGTTTTATGTGTAATTTATTTTTAAACACAAGCTACATCATATAGAAAAATAGAAAATAATATTCACTTGACAAAACTTAGGGAAAAGTAATTTATTCAGCCATATGTAGCTACTCTCAGACTTGATTGGCATCCACTTGTGTAAGTGTATTAAGACCACTTGATAAAGCACTAGGATTTTGCTGAAGTGATTATGGACTTACACATTGTAGATGGAAGTGTCCAACCTCTGTTATTACCAGCCAGTAGTTATAACTTTATAATCTGAACCTGCTTTGCCATCATCCGAATTTCAACTCTGCTTGAAATAACCAGCACTGGTAATGATCTCTTTAGAAAATTAGCACAAGCTTGGATATTGTTTGATGTCATCTTTTGTTTGTAAATATGAGAGGAATTAAGATATACTTTAAATATATTATTTTTATTTTTGTTTTATAAGTGATTTGTCTGTGTAATGTTTGCCAGACAAAGCTGTAAAAATATTTGTTACAGGCACTGGAATTCAAATTACTAACTTTATGTAGCATTTATACTTTTTAAATTTTAAAATAGAAACTAAGGACTTAAATACATGGCAAATGTTTTATCATGACATATTTATATTCTTTGTAGCATGTAAACCCGATACATAGCTAAGTTACATAAATGCCTTGTAGTCTGGTGTCTGCTGTTATATTTAAAGTTATATTAATTAGGATCTGTTGATACAGGCCACAGACTGAAAAAAATGTTTTTTTTTTTCTGACAGGAATTGAGAGAAGTATTTCAAATTAAATTAAGTTTTTTATCTAGTGGAGCAATATATTTGTACATCAGAAATGCGTTACTATGAATATTTTAGCTATGAGATTTGCCTTCTCTGAATTAATTTAATTGGTATTTTTCAGTAGTCTTATACCAACATGAAGCAAATCAATATATGTCAGCATTCAATATTTGTGAGTCATTCAGTATTTTAGGGAAGTGAGCTTTATTTCCTAAATGCAAGTGTGATAATTCTGTGTTGCAGTGAAAAGTACTTGTAGGAGATATAGAGCAAAAAAAGATGTAATTCAGATAAGCTTGATTTAATTCGTAATTCTGTTGCTGCAAAAGTGCCTCACTTGATATTGTTGCT
Source organism: Lathamus discolor (assembly GCF_037157495.1). Classification (NCBI taxonomy): domain Eukaryota; kingdom Metazoa; phylum Chordata; class Aves; order Psittaciformes; family Psittacidae; genus Lathamus; species Lathamus discolor. The sequence goes on along the minus strand of NC_088887.1, from coordinate 114,314,355 downwards.
GTCTTATTTTGGCAATTGGGAATCCTGTTAACTTAATTCTGACTGTGACCTACCTAGTTCTTAGCCCTACAAATAAAAATATAAAGCTCAAAAGGTATTAACTGTTCTTCTACTGCAGTTCAGCATTATAGATTGTCACGTGAAGCTCAAAGCTGTTAGTGCTTAAACAGCTTAAAATTTGTGTCTGTATTGTTAGTATTTGATAACAAATGTTTTAGTTAAATTGCTGTTTATATCCACTGGATCTACTCAAGTAAAAGGAGATGAAGAATACACAGTCTGCATATCATTCACTATCCCAAATTCAGGGCTGGAAAACTAATTGGAGAGCTCAGTCAAAAAATTAACATTGACTTAAATTTAAGTAAACCTAGAAATGGAAATGCTCAGATTTAATTTTAGTTTTAGTGTTCCCTTTCTAGCGTAGCAACAGTTTGGTTTCTAATAAGGTTATGTTAGTTGATGTTGAATTTTTTTCTTCTAAAAGCTTAAAAGACTGCTAGTCAAAAATGTCCTCTCAGCATTGATGTCTCACCATGTTGTCTCAAATGACATCAGAGCATATTGAGATGCTTCAGTTATGCAAACAGAAAGTGATCTCATCAATTGTCAAAGGTGGCTGACAAAAAGCATTTAAAATGTGTACATGTTTATTTTTCAATATTTTTTCCAATTTCAGCATGATTTTGGTGGTACTTATTTTAACAGTAAAAATCTAAAAGGCAGAGAAAAAACTTTTGTACATGAAAAGGAAATGAAAGATGCATCCACACTTCTGTACCAGTGACTCCAGTAAGTCTTTGTGATTTCTGTATATGCCAAAAGCCATATGCAGGCTCTGCATGCTGCCAAAACTTCCAGCTGCTGTTTCCAGGTGTATGCACTGCAGTTCTGTCTGACTGTGAGCATGTCATTTAGCAGTTTTGCACTACCTAATGATTCTTGTATAGAGATTATCTTTTGCGAATAGCATGCACTTTGCCCTGTATAAAGTATTGAGTTTTGAGACATTGTTTGAAAATGTCCACTTGGAGGGTAACACAGTTTTGTAGTCTGTTGCAATTGAACTGATTGGAGGAAGCTGAATGCAGTGAAAGCACAGTAAATGCTGTGAAAGCACTCCTCCTCATCCTCTGTGCCTGGTTTCTATTTTAAAACATAGCACGTTTTGACCACTGCATCATTGAGCATGCCAAGTGTTGCCTTTGGTGTCTTGGACTTTGTTACGTTGGGATGTCAATGAAAATCTCAGTTTTTCCTGAAACTTTGCCCTACTGAGAGATGTGGTGGTTCTGTGGTCTTTTGAATTGTAATGTTAGGTTTGGGAGGAAAGAAAATGTGCTTGTGTTTCAATGGGTTTATTCTATATGTTTATTTTTACAGCCTTTTGAGAGGTTTTTATGCTCAACTGACAATGCAGCTTTATCAATTATTGTCATGGAAGAGTCACAAGAGCTGTATTCATTCACATTTGGCTTAGGTACATGTTAGCTTTGCCCAGACCTCCAAACCAGCCAAAGCCCAAATGTGGAATGTGATGAGTATGGTAAAGACTGGGCTGGTGAGGAGAAAAAAAAGCTGTTCATGCAGAAAACCTAACATTTTGCCTGTAGATAGTATAATAGAATATTGTAGTGTGTTTTATTATGCTTTATTTCTGATGTGTTGGCAGTTTTCAGTTTCTTCTGAGTTTTTTGCAGTGAAGTCATGTAGTTGTTTATTCTGTCTGTTCCTGAGAGGCACATGGTGAAATGCTAGGGGTTTTTTGGTGAGTGGCACAATGGCATGGCTGGCATTTGTATTCTGCTGCATGTGTGTTTCCAGTCCAAATGGCTAGGGACCATTTTGGGTGGCTGCTGCTGGGAATGGTCTTTGGAGAGGGGTTCCCAGGACTGGATTTACACTAAATAAACAGAGGCTGTGAAGGGAAAACTGTGATTCATTAGGAATCCTGGTTTAGGTTAAAGTGGTAGAAGTAACTGCAGGGCATCTTAGATTAGTTTAAAAACTGGAAAAGTAGAAGGAATCTAGAGTGTTTTGTAACTTGTCCACTTTTCATTTTAGAGTTCTCTTCCTTACTTTTCCCCTGTTAGCCAAAATAGCCCAAGGTAGCCAAAAAGGTTCAGCAGTCAAAGATTCAGATTCTGTATACACGAGCTTTTCTAGGCAGTGCTGTCTGTACCACTATGTTTGTCTTCTCTGTTCTGCCAAAACATGTGTCTGAAAGTTTTTTGTTTTCTATTCTGGTCCTAGGCAGGACAGAAGGAATGGAAGTAAAATACCAGAAAATCCATCTACATATTTCAGAGAAGCTTACTATGTCATTCATTACAATTGCTTTAGAAATCGCTTCATGAAAGCGATCGATAGTAGACTAGTGGACATGTGTGTTGTATGTTTTATGTAACGAGGATGTAACTGTTTGACTCACCCATATGTTCTTCCCAGAATGTTGCAGGCAAGATTTTTTCAGTCTTGCACACTGGCAGAGTTAGAGTGACTCCACTTCCAGCAAATACTCTGTTTTAAAAAGATATGTCTTATGTTTAACTTTGCAGATCCAGAATGCTAATGATGTGCTAATAGCACCGCTGGAGAAGTTTCGCAAAGAGCAAATAGGAGCAGCAAAAGTAAGTGGCTGTGGAAACAGTTCTTTTTCATTTCATGTTTATTTGAGTTTATCAGTGTGTTTTGAAGGCTGGACTGAAAACAAGTATTTTGTATTCAAACATACTTGATGCCATCCTCATTAATGTGTTAGTAAATTATACTGGATGCTTTGTTTCAGAGAAGGAGATGATTTAAAAATCGAGTTTAAAGACTGATTATATGCATAGGGTACGGCTCTTACTGCTGTTGCACATTCTTACCATCTGGAGTTACGTTCGTATTCTGGTGTCTGCCTTCATGTTAACATTGCATCTTGGGTTAACCCAGAATGGCACAGAACGGTTCAACAGCTTATCTGGGTGCAGTGGCCCTCAAGTGGCTATTATATAAAGATGGAAAGAAGTCAAGAGTGTTTCAGCCATCTCTCTCACTTGCCTCTGCTTTCCCTCTCCACCTTACATGGCTGATGCAATGCAGAGTATTGCATCTTCATGTTGCCCAGAGATTTTTCCATGGTGGAAGTGCTCCAGTTGGTGATTTAAGCCAATTCTTTTGTGTTAAGTGTTAAATTTGTGTTAAAGAATTAGTGCAGATTGTCTATACCAGGGTCCAGTTGTCAGCCCGGGAAATGAGATATACTGGGGAAAAAGATGTTGGAATGAACCATTAGACTAAAAGAGCTAATTTCAGTCTGAACTTGGAATCTTAAGTGGTTATCAGTGACTGTTTTGATCACAATCTCAGAGAAGTGCATAAAGGCTGAGGTGGTCAATTATAGATATGTTTAGTAACATTTCCTTCTGTCTACATAGATATGCTAGTTCTGAAAGCATTTTGCATCTTGTATTAGTGCTCATACATTTTTCCAGGAAATTTTCTATTTGTAAGGTTAAATGGGTAGGAAACAATACTTCTCTTTGATGTTGTAGCTGAGGATGCTCATGTGCTGTACTCAGCAAACCTCAGAAGAAGAACAGAGCTTTTGGAAAGAGACACTGAGGGTTTACACTTTTTGTACTGCTCTTGTGAATGTGTAGCAAACAGATGAGGCTGCTTCCGCACAGGAACTAAGTAAATGTTTGAGAAGAATTTTTACTGTGAACTTGAGGTCAGATTTTTCTGAAATGGATGTTCTTTACCCTCTTACTTGATATGTTTTTGTGTACAGCTGCATTCTTCTCGTCCCACCCCTATGCTGCTGTGAGATGCAGGGCTGGGAGTTTATTTACCATGCTTCACTAGTCAGAATTTAGTCCCAACACAAAATTATTTCTAGTTTTCAGTAGGTTTTAGTTGCATTGTTCAGTTCTTTGTGTTACCATTTTGTTTCATATTCCTATAGTTCAGGGGGCATCATTCATCCCTGCAGATCCCTGTTTGAAAGCCTAACTGCTGTACTTTTGACTGTCCTAGTTTATCAGAGAGGCAATCCACAGGCAGTTCACAGAGCTCTCTGCAGATGCTCATGTCTCCCTTGACTGCGTTACTCACTATATGGCAACACATATTTAATGATCTAATTGAAGATGAGTTCTTGGTTTTCTGACTCAACAAGTATTTAACGGAAAGTCTGGGCCCTACAGGGCTGGTTGAGTCCTCTCTGTATAAGATATCACAATGGCTGGTTTCTTTTCCATATCCCTTCCAGATAAAATACGGACATTTGCCTATCTTATACAATTTGTGGAAATAGGGATCATTTTGACTTCTTTGTGGTCACACAACAGTGTACTGAATGAGTTCAGGAGGGAACCTGGCTCAGTTAACTCTTATTCCAGTGCCTAATGGACTTTGTTATGCAGTGTTGCGTGTGTTTTGGGCAGCCCAGGATACTGGCTTGACACACTGATACTATATATAGAGCTCTTCCGGCTCATTGTTGTATAAAATGTCAAATAAACTACTACTTTCTTGCATTGCTCATAAAGTTCAACTCTCAGGCTCAAAAAATGAGAGATTCGTACTGCTTTTATAACACAGATGGTGACACAAACATTTGCCTCTGAATTTATTTGCATCAGTGGAAGCAATTACAGTTGGCCTTTAACTAAATGGAATCAATACAAAGAAGTGAGAGATTAGTTATATTTAATAATGTTTTTCTAGTAATTACAAGATAGCAATGTATGAGCTAGGAATAATAAGACCAGTGTGAAGAGTAGAAATCTGGGCTTTCCAAAAGTCAATGCTGATAGAATAGAGAATGTGGTGAGATCACTTACCTCCACTCCTGTTCACCCAGCTCAGTCCTTGAGTATTTATGAACTCTTACAGATGCGGGATGAGTTGAGTTTGCTTGTTATTTGTCTGCAGTTAATGAAGGTGTGCACTTAGATTTGGCTCTTTAAACTCCTCTAGGGTGATCTAAACTGATAGCCAAATAAAAAACCAGATGCTTTCTTGTTGCTTGGGTTTCAGCTGCAAGTTTCAGAGGACAATGAGAATGTTACTTTTTTTTTTTTCCGAGGTCTTCCCTACACACGCCAGCTGTATGGACCGTGTATCACCTGTTACTTTTTGCTCTGAAATACCAGGTTTGAGCTGGTTTTACCCCTTGTATTAACTTACAATGGCATATAGAATTTCATTTATTTCAGACCGAAACTTGCTCCAGTTTGTCTTCTTATCTCTCTCCCCTCAAAAAAAAACAGAAAACTTCTGTGCATGTGTTCCTCTCTGAGGAGAGGCTGAAATAGTGCAGACTCCACGAGATGGCTGATAGTTGTGTTGTGTTATGTATTTCTAGAGCTGTGAATTTTCAATTAATTTGCATTGTAACATCTTGTGGACCAACATTGTGAGAGACTAGGTATAGAAGCATGAGATTAATTATATATATATATATGCCTTTTGTATTGGCAATTTCAGCAGTAGCTAGAGATGCAAGCAGCTGGTCTTTGTGATCAGTCTTACATTGTTAGACCATATTTTATAAACAGTGATGAGTGCTGTATTCTCTCTCTTTTAATTTGTCTTTGAAATGATCGGTTCTAGTACCTTGTTAAGCTGTGTTTGCAAATTTATAGAGGAAAAAGGAAATAAGGGATAGTCGTGTTACCAACATACATAATCAGAAATGATACTAGGTACTACTGTCAGATTTTGGTGAGGGGGCACTTAAAACTGCTTACTTGGCTTTTTTTCTTTCTTTTCTAAAATACCAGATAGAATTCAACTGGAGATAAAAACAAGCACTCCCCCCCACCCCGCCACCCTGCCACACACATGCAGGGAAAAAAAAAGAGAAAATGTTATAAATTAACGACAGTTTTTGCTATGATAATCACTGTTTCATTTTAATAACTAACTTTGCAAGCTTTTACTATCATGATGAGCTATTGTAGGGCTATGTTACTGCTGTGTCTAACACAGCAAATGAGAATATTTTCTTTATTCAAAGCTATATCAAGTTTAGGCAAAAAATACTATCACAGCAGTCATAGATAATATGGAGGATAAAATATATCCTGTTCATGTGGCAAAGCTTTATTTCAAATACAAGGACAGCATAAACCCGGAGTGCAAAGTTCAAGTGGTTTTGGAACATCATAAGAATAACATTAAAGACTAATTCTTCACATGCACTTCAAAAACCTGAAGGTACCCAACAAATTGAGAAACTTTCCCCATAAAACATTAGTGTTTGTAATCAAACCAGCAATACACAAATCCCCATCACTTGCTGTTCTCGATTTGTACTACTCGCTCTTCTGTTTTTATTGCACATATTTCAGTTCTTCCTTTTCTGTACACACTCAGTTTAAATAAAGCTGAGTTCTCTCCAGAGACTACACAAACCCAGCTTTGCATTGGATAGCCTGTTGATTTACTCCATCTGAGTTTAAAGAAATGACCTCTGCAATTACTGCAGAAACACGAGCAAAAGCCGGGTGAGGTAACTGGGAAAGGATTTCAGGCATGAAGCATTTTCCCTTTTTTGGTCAATGTGGTCTGCAAGTCCCCAGCTGGTAACATTGGTGAGATCACTGTGTGATGTGTGATGTACAAAAAGGCCAAACTTTCGTGTTCTTTTTATTCATTGAGTACAGTATTTAGCAATATTTGTTCCAATGTTCATTGACCCTTAGTGCAACTTAAATCAGATCAAAGACAACAGAAGCAATTTTGGTTTTAAGACTTAAAAAGCAAGTTTTGTTTCCTCCTTACAGTTCCATCTGTTTTGTTTCCTAAAATTATTTATTTTGGCCAGGAGGATTATTTTTTATTATTATTTACTTTCATTCATTCATTCGAAGCTGTGAGTTCCTTTCTACTTGGGAAACAAATCCATGTTCACTGCTGGGATTAATTTTCCTGCATCTCTGTTCACATCTATACTTTCATGATGTAGGCAGGCAGGAGCTGGCACGCTCCCTCTGTTTTATTTGTATTGTCCAGAAGCTAAGTATCATAAAACAAGAAAAAATCACCTGACTTTTTGAGTCTGTCAGAAGGTTCTCAAAGCTGAGGTTTAGATAGGGATCACTAGAAATGCCGGAATGTCCATTTTCTGAACTGGTTTCCTTGGTATCTAACCAAATTACAGCATTTGTTGTCCTTTAACTGAGGAAAATGCCTGACCTTGCTCTAGTAGGTACAGCGGAAGGTGTTTCATTATAAGCAGCATCTGTTACTCAAGGTTTGATACTTGTGTCCACTAGTTTTGTAATATTTTAATGTCAGTCTGAACCTTAGAGGGGAGGAGGCCAGGGGAAGGAAGCCGAAATAGAGGCCAGGATAGATGAGGTCCAAATGTTTTGAGTTAAAGTGCAACACAGTTTCCCAAAAATGTTTACTACCAGAGTTACCTGATAGCTTTTTTGATAAGAAGCTTATTCTACAGGCAAGGAAATGCAGTAGTTCAAATCTGTTTTGTTTTCAGCAAGGCCTTTAAAGCTCCCTACGTTAGGCATTATAATTTAGTTTAGACAGGGATTAGTATAAGAAACTCCCTTTGCCCAAGGAACTGCCTAGTGGGGAAAGGGCAGTGAGTTTTGTTTATGGGGGAGATTGTCTGGTTAAGGAGAAGTTACTAATTAGAAGATCCCAAGGGGCAATTAGAGATTGGTCTGTTGTTTTATTTTCCTTAATGACCAGGTAAAAACCATCTGGTGGTGCTGACACAGCTTGGGATTGCATATGTTGGGAGAATTGCCAAGATGGAGGAGGACTGAAGGACTGGGGAGAAAGTGTAAGATGAAATGACCAAGTGTGAGGAACTGAGGCTGCTCGGTGGTCATGACACAGCTGCAAACCAAGTAATAGGCTGTACTGATAAAAAGCTCAAATGGGAATCTCTTTAGATACTAGAAGCCCTTAGGGACCTATGTCTGGTAGGAAGAGAAGTACAAATTTTCTTTAGATTTTCTTTTAGTTGTATAAATCCTCAAGTTTTGGATCAAGTTCGTGAAATGTGAAAGAGTTGTAAATTACATTTATAAATACATTTCATTCCAAGGTCTTGGTCCTAGATGATTATCTGAGAAATAATGCAAAATATGTTGTCTAATCTGATATCCTATTTAAGCTAGGATTGATAGATGCAACAACTGAGAAATTGGGATGCTAAGCTTAAAAAAAGACTTTTTATAATGGTAAATTTTGTTTGTGACAATTATAAGAAAACTTGTCTAATCTGATATCCTATTTAAGCTAGGATTGATAGATGCAACAACTGAGAAATTGGGATGCTAAGCTTAAAAAAAGACTTTTTATAATGGTAAATTTTGTTTGTGACAATTATAAGAAAACTTGAAAATTTGGGAACTTCTTCGGATTAAATATTGTTACAATTGGTTGGTTTTTTGGGTTCGTTTGGTTTTATTTCATCTTGATTTTTGCTCAAAATACAGACAGTCAAATAAATTCATGGAAATAGGAAGCTGTGAAAGACCTGCATCAATTTGGTAATCTCTATTAAAAGTATTTTAAAAAATGTAGAAAGTATTTATAGTGCTATGGTATGTGTAGACACTGTTTCTTTTACACTACTGTGTGTGAAATATTTGGGAAGATTCAAAAAGCTTTCTTCTGCAGAAAGCCAAATCCATTAAGCTGGGAGATATCTCTGGCTGAGTGTCTGGACCCAGAGGTTTTTTGAAGCAGCTAATCTACTTGGGACAGCTCTTGTCATTCTGCAAATGCAGCAAAAATACTGTCTCATTGCAGTTTACTTCAGTTCAGTGACTGATTCATTCAAGGCTGAGAAACTTCTGGAAGTTAATGGAAAAAAAAACCCACCATAAAAACCAAAGAGAACAATCCTAAAATTTTGTTTTATTTCTAGTGTATTCCTTTAAAAAAAGAGCAAAAATTCAAATCTTGTCACCAAAGTATTATGGACACAGTGTTTAAAAACTGTTGGTTCAATCCATTTACTGCAGGTATGTGTGAGTAAAGCAGTTAATATTATGCAGAAAGTCTGTTTTAATAAATTCTGTTAAATGCATTCTTTCTTTTTAAAAATTAGTATGATTAACTGGCTGGCTGACTAAAAGCAGTTCTGAAGCTGTATTTTTTTCTGCACTTTAATGAAATTCAAATTTGCATTCAAAAGAAAGCAGATATAAATTAAGAGTAAATTAGTCCTCTATAGTAAATAGGAAATGTAATTTACTGTATTCTGCCTTACCATTTAAGAATTAAACTTAGAATAAATGTGTTAGTCAGTGGAATTGCTTAAGTGAATATGCAGGGTATTTTTGTTGGCAAAAAGAACCATTTATTTAAAAAAAAATACGTTTGGTAAAAAAACAAAGAAACAAACAAAAAAAACACGCACACAAAAAAAAAACCACTTAGGTAGCAGGTACCAGCCTTCTACTGGAAAACAATGAAAGAACGAAAAAATACCAAAAAACCCACTTTATTTTCTAATGAAATTAAGGTCTTTTTCCCACAGAAGGGTTGCATGCTGACCCCTCACAGCTCCTAGAATCCTGCTGGACTCCTGAGCCATGATTAAAAGTATGGGCAAGGACATTCACCTCCAAACTTTATTTCCAGGTCACAGGGGAACTGAACTTCATATTGAGTGCTTCAAAGCACAAAGGATTTCGCAAATATACTTAATATTTAAAAGGAAAAAACAATGCAAAAAACCCTACACTAAAGCAAAAGGCTTTTCTCATTCTCGGTGGTCTACTGTAGCTTAACTCATCTGTTACGTCCTTCTAGCCTTGCTCTCAGCCCCAGCTTGGAGAGGATTATGTTCCACACCAGAAAAACAGGTCTTGACGTTGTTGATGACACTTCAAGAATCTCAAGGAGGATTTAAGAGAGATACAGGAAGTGGCATCTTTTATCAACCCAAATTCATCATGATTTCAGAAAGGCAGCTGCATTCTCTTACCCTACAGGGATTACTTCAGAGTTGTGCTAATGGGTGTTACGTAGTGCTACAGCTGTGCCAAACAAAGCTTAAGAGGCTTTTTAGATGGGTATAGATTAATTCGTTAATCTTATTCTATTACATGTTGGGGTTTTCTTCAGCATTCTTGAAAATTATAATCTCTTTCTCCATTGCTTCCCTTACTTTTGTGGTGCGTTTAAGATAGCAGCATAAAAATACATCTGTTTGGTCATTAACTCAGATGATGTTAAGTCTATGGGTTCTTTACTCCACACATATGGTGGACTTTCATTTTCCTTTCAAGACAGAAAATCATTCTATTGGGACACTTGGCTGTATCGCCACAGGTTTCTCTTCATCCAGTATTTTGTTCTATCTGTGCAACAGGTTCTGCAGGGGCCTGAGAATATGCAGGTGTGCGCTTTCTTACTGTTGTAGCAATTTTGCTTTTGACGAAGTGAGGATGAAATAGCTCTATTCCAAAGTGTAGCTGGAAAGTGTTACTTCTGTACTGTAACGAAAGATGGGCATCATTACTTGAAGGTTTAATACAGGAGTTACCAAAAGCTCCATCTTTCTGCTAAGTTACTCAGCTTCATTATTTCAGGATCTTTCAGTCTACAGTAGCCACCACAGAACAATATATTCCTGTGGAGCTTGCCAAGAAGGGGTGGTCTTGGACGGTTGTCTGGATGAGGAGATCATCACTCCCTAAGAAATAAACTGAGAGGTCTGGTTAAGCCGAACTGCACCAGTGGTGAGGCATAACTCTTCACCCCGAAGTGATAGTTTGTGTTCCTTTATCAGTGTTGTAAGAGGGACTCTGAAAATAGATGCTTTCAAAACACAACAGGATAACTTCTGACATTAAACCCAGACTGTAAACAGCAAAACTTCCAGTTGTGCGTGTTAATCTAAAAGCTTTCTCATAACAAGGCTCAAGTTCTTCCTTGGCTGAGCGTTGTGGTCCCGTTGCGATGACGTGTGAGGTGGCGTGGTACCATGTGCTGTGTGGAACGTGCTGCTGGCATGCTGAAAGATGCAGTGTTGGCTGATTGGTTGGCATAGGCAGGAGAGAGATTCCCAAGGAGTGTTTTTAAAAAGAAATGACTACTTGAGAAAAGAGATATTTTTATCTTCTGTTTTTAAAATAAAGCAGTGAGTATGTGACATTCTAGGCTAGTCTGTCAGAATTGCTTTATTTGAATGACATTATGTTCTTAGCAGCTTTTTTGTACTTTCTTCAAGTGCACGAAAGAAAGAATCAGAGAATCATAGAGTGGTTTGGATCGGAAGGGACTTCAGAGATCATCTAGGTCCAAGAAGATAGTTGCTAACTGTGCAGATGAAGTGGCCTCTTCATACCCATTGTACTTTACTGTCATACTGTGAGACATTCCCAAAATACACTTTATTTAGATTAGAGGGAATTAACGTAGGAAAGGAGACATGGAGAGCCTGAAACAGCAGTGTACCTACCTCACATGAGGAGGAAAGGAAGCCATTGCTGATGGGGGGAATGGGATGCCAACAAGGCAGCTGCTGGGGAAATGGGTGGTGGCCACTTAAGGAGACAGACAAAGTGAAGAAGTGAGGGCAAGAAAGGGACAATGGCGGAGACCAAGGGAAGTTGCTGGCAAGTCTAATGCGTTTTTAAAAATTGGATGGTTTTTTTGTAGTTGAGAAGTTCACTGCTCTGAATGTTAGAATGAAAGCAAGCCTTGCTGTCAAGTGCTATATGCTACAAAGCTGTTGTGCCTGTAGCATCCCTGAACTGTATCTTGAGCATTTCCGTGCACTTACATTACTAACTGTAGAGCCAAGTTGATCTTCTCTGTCCTTAGTATGAGAACTAGAGAATTAAGAAAAACAAACTTTTTTCACTGCTGGTGCAGCACTGGGTAACAGGTTGGTATGACTACTGAACTTGAAAAGCAACTTCAATCTGTCTAAACATGGGTGAAGCTGAGAGATTTGTCCCTGCTTTGTCCAGGAGCTGATGTGGAAGGTGAGGCAAAAACTGGAGCTACCCATTCCGCATGTGTAGAACCAGGGCACTTCAGTATGACCCATTGTCAGGGTTACTTTTCTTCTGCTAGCGCAGTCCATGTGTGGCACTGTGTGCCTCAAAGAGTCAGTTACATCCCACCAGACCTATGCAATGGTGTTATGTTTGTTTTTTCCTGTAAACCTTCTTTTCTTTCCTCTTGCCCCACTTTGTCATCTGAAATGAACTGATTTTGGTACGTATGGAGATGAAGCAGAAACAATAAAAGCCATAGGGTTTTTTTGTTTGTTTGTTTTATTTTTCCTTAATGAGCTTTAGGTAGCTCTGGAACTAGATAATGAAGAAACCACAATGCAACTACTTTCTACTCATGTAGAGAAGGTCTCCTCTCCAGTCTCATTTTGGAAGCATTAATGCTAATGAGTTCCCATGAATAGTGTTGCCACCTCAGTGACTTCAGCGTTTTGAATATTCTAAATCACAACATGTGTTGTTGCTGATTGGCTTTTGTTTTGAAGAATAGTATGCCCCAAATCTGATTTGGCTTCTTTCCTTTTATCATGTAAGCAATGACTTAATATTGGGTTGTATCTTCTGTTGTCATTTACTTTCTACTCAGCATGTATAGCTTTATCGATTTCTAACATACCTTTATTGCTTATTACATGAACAGTTTATTGCAGTTGATTTTTTGATGATGTAAGTTAATTCAAGCTTCTTTCTAAATTCCTAAAGAGGAAAGGTAGCCTTAAATGATTTAAAAAAAGAAAGCCACAGCTTTTGTACAGGAGCAGGAGACCTTCTTGCTGTTGATGTTTTAACTTAAGAAAACTATCTGAAACCAGCTTCAGAGAAGAGTTTAAAAAGTCAGTTTCTGCCATTCTAGTGTGCTGCTTAAGATTGTTTAAGCAATAACATGCTAAAGTCCTAAGATTTTCCAGAAAAAATCCCTTCATATTTAGTGGACATTAAAACCGAAATAACTAGATTACGTGTGTAGACTTACCAGTCCTGCTGTTTGGGCAGGGATTTAACAGATTCCCAGACATCTAACAGCTACTCCTGGAATCGACAAATGCCAGATACACTCCAGACAACTCTACAGCTGAGTAGCAGGGAGTCTCATGTGTCCTGCTTTGCGACCTGCCAGTATTGGCAGGCTTGAATGTCTTTTCACAGCAGTGCTGGGAACTTGTAAAACTTGTAATGTTTTTCCATTTCAAAAGAGAAGGTTTGGAAAGAAACAAATGACATCCTACAAACACATTTGTTCATTTAATAGTAACTTCTTAATTTGAACAGGATTTTAGCTCTCATAGAAATGGTGAGGCTTTTTATTTTTCTTTCAGTCTCTAATGGTAAGTACCTTCTGTCTGCTCACATGTGATGGGATTACATAGGGAAGTATTAGGAAACAGCTGCAGGATTCTCCTCTTCCAGGAAACACACTTGAAAGTACCTGATATCTGTCAAGGCATTAAGGAGGGAGAAGGAAATTTTCTTCAGAAGTTTATGAACTTGAAAGTAAATTATCTCTTGAAGGTATATTCAGTGTTTTACACAGATGTGAATTCAATCCTAAACTTAAATTAGTTTGGGGGTTTTTAAAGTATGTTTTAGTTTTATGCATATCTTACCTTGTTTTAACTGAGGTTACTTTTTAAACTGACAGTCTTTAATGTTTATCTTCATAGCTTTAATGCTGCTAAACACTCTTGTATTCCTGGTTTATTGCCTTCTTATACTTCATGGTTGCAATATGTTCTTTTTATTATAATTATTTTTGTCTTACACCATACTCTTTTTCTAGATATTCATGGTTTGCATATAGTTGTTCTATTTTAGTAAAGATAGGTTTATAGTTGTTGAGACATTTAATTTTCTACATGACTTATTCAGCTTCAATTTAGAAGTATTTTCACTAGCAGTTATGAGTAACGTAAGTCGTAATTTATGACTATATTATCCCTATTTTATATTGAGTGGCAATCATGTCTTTATAAACTACAAAATAACTTTGTTCCACTCCATGTTATTTGCTAGCAATACGTAAATGATGCCCTGTAACTTCCTAGTTTTCTCACATAACAAATTAAACTCTCTACCAAAAAGAAATCCCCCCACCTCCAAACATCTGTCAGAATGCAGTGTAGTCTCAAATGCCTATGATAATTTCAATTTTAGTAGAACAAAGTGAAAAATACCATTCTCCCAACACACCAACCAACTCCATGAGAATTCTAAGCGAAACCTCAGACAAAATAAAATGGAAGGTGAATTTATTTCTCTTCTCCTCAGAAGAGATGTTATGAGACTGGGACGCCTCACATTTTCCAGGAAGTCATAGGATCTGAGCTCAAATCAGGATTTATAAGACTTAGTTTATTTTCTAGTTTACAGTTCTACTTTTCAGGACACTGCTACTTTGTAAGAGATGGTCCCAAAATTTACAACTCAAAACAAAATTCCAGTAACTTTGTAAAAATACATTTTGAATTTTTGTTTGGAAGGTAATGGAAAAGGTAGCTTTGAAAAATATCTTTTAAGCCTAAAATTCCAAGAAGGGGACCATCTCCAGTGTGTTGTTATATCAACATTTTTGCACTTGTTGTCAAAGAGAAAGAAAGGGAATGTGGGTTTATTGATCTCTGTGGAGTTCACCATTGCCTTCAGTTTCTTCCACTGACAAATGCGCCTAACTTGATGTATATTCAAGTCTTACTGTTGCATTTTTCTGCCAGTTTCTACAGTTTTGCATCTCAGCTTGAATTGGGGAGAAAAATATGTACTAATTTTGGGTGGGGGAAAAAAAATATCACAGCCATGTTTCACAATGTTCACTTGTTTCCTAAGTAAGAAAACTTTCTTCTTGAAAGGGATTCTTCTTGAATTTTTTCTCCTTTTTTTTTTTTTTTTTTGCAATATTTTCTATTTTCATTTCCTTTCTTGATCCTTTTAAGATCACCTCTTACAAAACATGCTTGTTTTATGGTTGCACAAGCATATTGTTATTGAAAATTAATCTGAACTAAATGCACAGGGTTTTTTGTCTAATGGATTAGTGTGTTAAACTTTACATACGAATTCTGGGACAAAGAGTAAAATTATCTTGTTTAGGGACAGATGTAAGATTAAGATATGCTAATAGATAGGTATGGTACCAAAAGTTACTTCAACTGAAAAAAAAATTGAAAGAAACAAGAAGGATGACAAATCCTCTTTATGAAAAGTAAAGAGGAATAATTTATATGATAATTGTGAAGATACGTGTAACAATTTTGAAATAAAATACTGGACACAAAGTAGTGGCAAAATTAGATCATTAAAAAAAGAAAACTGATTTCTTGATGATCCCACTGGAAAAGAGAGGTCAGCTTCAAAATATAATACCCCTTTTTGCTTTACATCCAAATATACAGCCTGTGGTTAAAATTTATAGGAATCATGTCAGTGATTCATTTCGTGCGATTAGTTACAGCATGGAATCAAAATCTTTCTGAATAGGAAAAATGTCACCTGACCCAACTGAGTCACCTTTTTAATAACTGATGTCTGATCTTTTCACAGCTGTTGATGTAAAGCAAGAGGGATGGGAGAACATCTTTTGAGTTAAACTTCTAACTGGCACACTTTAATTAGTGGTATCCTGAGAAAGGTTTGTTTCTGAAAAGATGATTTTCTGGTTTTGGAGATTTTCTGATCAGTTTTGAAATAAAGCTATAGAGGAAAATTAAGCAGAGAGAAGAAAGCCAGGAATTAAACCTGGATCTTGTGTTACATGACTTGACTCTGTCAAGAGAGTACTGAAGTTAGTAAGACTCCATTACATGCTAGAAGCCAAGTGTTTGGTTAAGGGCTTTCCTAATGGGATTGTTAGAAATTTGAAGTATTTAAAACTGCAAATATTTTTTAACTGGCACACCGAGGAACGGTTCAACTATAGAGAGACATTTATAGTGCTTAGAGTCTGCAGAGCTTGATGTATACAGAAGGTATTCATGTCTTATACCTCAGTGTAAAATACATCAAGGATTAGTATTTTGTAAATTTTTTTCTATGTTTAGATGTTTTTATTGCACCCTCTTAATTATTTCATGTGTTTCTAGCTGATATTTTGACAGAAATGACTGATAAGTTTCCAGGACAAAGAGAAAGGATGAGGATTACTTGCAGGAAGGAAGGAAGGAAGCTGAGGGCTGAAGGGAAGAAGAGACATAGTGCGCAGAGATCAGGGAGAGCATCTTCCTGATGGCCGTGTACCTTATGTTTTTGTGTCATGGCTGATGGTTGCTGTTCTGGTAACAGTACAGCATAAGCTCTGTTAGCCAACCACATCTCTTTTCTCCATGGGATTTGATCCAAGGTGGAATCTAGAGGCAGAAGCAATCCTCTGTCTCCTACGCTGCAGGGAGATAGTTTTGCATGGAAATCTTCTTTGTAAAGCTCTTGGCATGTGGAAAATTCTCAGTCCTGTGGGCACACACTGCTGGGACCATGATTCAGATGACTAGTTTGGGCAGCAGCTGTGTATAAGAGAGTGTTTTGAGTGTAGCAGAAGAAAAGGCTGAGGCTAGAATGAGGTAAGTCTGTGATTCCACTTAGGATGTGCCTGTATGCCTGTGAGTCACTGGCTAAGTGTGCAAGGTGAGAGTTATCTTGGCTTAAACTGAAGTGTTTCTTCTCTTCCAGAAAATGAATCATCTGCTTCTGAGTGTATCTTTATTTCTTATTTTTTATGAAGTAGCAGTTTTCAGAGGCTTCAGTACATACAAATATGTGGGGTTTACTGTCATAGCAGAGGACCTTTCAGGTGAAGGGAACTCACTCACCTGTTGGGGCCGGTATTTTTTAGCCTTTTCCCAGAAATACGCCTGAGTGATCAGGACAGTGCCAGAAACACTGGCCTGCTGGCATTGCAGCTGTATTCCCAGGAGCGTCACTGCATAGAGAATAATGCAGTCAAAACTGGCAAGTAAACTTTATTTTCAGTCTGCTTAAGTTTTTTCTTCTTACTTTGTCCACTTCTAGCTTTGAAGGGAGAAATTCTGTTGTGTTAAAGTCTGGAAAACAGGATCTGCTGCCCCTGGAAGCACTGCACCTGGGCCTGAAGTTGTCCTGGTATTGGGGAAGCTCCAAATTGTTAGTTTTCTCTTTGACTTTACTGGTATAAAAACTGTGAAGGTCGTGGTTGAGAGGATCTGTTACATCAGAGAGATGCAGTCTGGGAGGAGGGTGGCAGTGCTGGCAGAAGACCAAGAGAGCCTTCAAATTCTGCGTGTCCTCATGGACAGTGCCATGGAGATAGTTATGAAGCATCACGTGAGATACAAGATTGCTTGCAACCACAATTAGTTATTTGATTTTTTTTCTTGCTCTTGGGGGAGTTGTATCTCTTCAGGTAGCATACTTTCTATGTTTTCCTTTATACCTATGAAGAGAATAGGCAATGTGATGCATAATTCATATGTTTTGTTGTAGATGTTAGCACAAAATATAAGCAGCTGGATTTGGTGCATTGGGAGCTACATTAGATGTATAGATGGATCCCTCTTGGTATTGACATGCATCTGATGTGCTGTATCAAGATGAAGAGCTATTTCAGACAGACAAGTCCCATTTTCACACCTTTTCTCTGGCTCTTACCAAGCAGCTTAAACTTCAGACTCTTCTCCAGCTCTTGTTAGTAAAGCTAAGTTAGTGATCTCAGGTGGCTAACTAGACTTTGGATCATCCAGCACCTGTATATCAGCTTGATTCTGAGACAAATAGTTCACAAGGCAAGAGGAATACCTACTGCTCATATCATAAATCTATTAGGGAAGGAATTGGTGCTGACTGGGCTGGGTGATTCCCAGTGTGACACAGGTAATCCTGCAAGAGTTTTGCCTGTGGCTTTACGTCTCATTTGTTTGGTCCAGCCTCTGAGGAAGCAAAGGCCAGCATGTTGTCAAGCCCAGATCAGTAGTATGTGTCATCTGCACCCAGGCCTCACTGTCGAAGGCTATGGCAAGTTACCTTCTGAAGAAGATGGTTTCATGGACAGTGTATCCACTTCTGAACTCCAACAGCTTGTGACTAAACGCGTCAATATTGCGATCAGGCAGAATCCTCTCCTAACTTTAAGTTACATGGAGGCTGGGGGTGGGGAGGTAATTTTCTTTTCATTTTTCACTGCTACAGTTGAGTCGCAGGGGACTTGGGGATTTCCTCAAGATGGTGGCTTTTTTTGCCAGTGTCACTTGGATTTTAAAATAATATAGTTGGTTGGGGTTTTTTTTCAGTTCAGCATCTTAACATCACTGTCGCAGAAGATAAGTTAGTATGCACCTAACTACACCTTTTTATCTGCAGTGTCTGACTGAAGGAGATGTTGAGATACTGAGGTTATTCTGCTTGGTCATGACGACCTGGCACTCAATTATTTCCCGATAGAACTGTGGCTGCGGAACCAACCTATGATTTCATTTTCAGTCCCACAGAGGTTAATTTCTCAGCTGATCAGTCATTTGATGAGTCCTGCCTTCTCTCTCTTTCAAGAATGTGTTTGGGAAAGATGTTAAAAGATAACTCATATAGCTTATATTCCCTTGCTAGGCAAAATACAAGCTTCTATTTTGTTTTGGTTTTGGGTTTTTTTTTTTTGTTTTTGTCTTTTTTCCTCAAATCTGCATAGCTGCAATTAAATATAAAAAGCATTGGGAATTTTTCTGTCTTGTTAATTAATTTTTGCTGAGCCAAGTGTCTTCCTTTCTTTATGATGTCTTCTGAAGAGATTTCTATTTTGAGGTAATGAGAACATTAAATTGTGCATATTTTTCATACTAAATATGTTTGAACTTTTTGCAGGATAGAAAGTATATGATGTGTTTTATAATCTAGTATGATTACCATTGTGAACTTTAGTCACAGGAGCTAATCAGTAAATGGTTTGTTGTTACAGCTGGTTGTTAGGTTTTCATTCATGGCATGAAATTCTTCATATTTCTTAATTCTCTGACTAACCTCACTTTCCCATGATATGGCAAAGAAAAACAGGGTGGTGCTACAATGCAGGCTAGCTCTTTGCTTTTGGATATAACAATTTCTGGGGGCAAAGGTGTCAGGAAAAGAATCACTGCAGTTCTGAAGATGACCTGATGTTACTGTGTTGTGTCCAGGGGTTGGATTTTCCACTATTAATAGCTTTTGCACATGTGTAAGGACTAGTTCATCTTGAGTTTTGTTTTCTCAAAATATTGAAGTTGTCAGTCATTGCAGAGAATCATTAGGACTTACCTAAGATAGTAAAAGTCATTGACAGAGAGGTACTCTTAATTGGAGGACATATAAGTTTATAATTTAAAATTCTATTTTTATCATTAATAATAATCTGATGATATTTACTTTAATTTCTCTTCCTATTTCCTGAAATCTGGCACTTCTTGAAAGATGGAAAAGCTTTTGAGAAAGCTGCATTTTTCTTATATTTCAGATTTAAATTGCAGAATAACAGATTGAAAAAAATTTCTAAATTCTAAATTAGTTAATGGAAAATCAAGTGTTTCTTAATTTACTCATAGCAGTAGCCTTCTATTGAATTTATCATGCATTAAAGTAGTCTGGTAGAAATGTGAGCATTGCTTGACTGTGATGGGAAAAACTTAAGAAGAGTGGGAAAGGAAAAAGGCAGGATAACTCTTTTAAATGAAACAAGCTTAAATATTCAGACGCATCAAAACATTATTGGAAACAAAATTTTGGACGAATTTCCTTTTGCAACCATGTATGTGTTTTTCCATCATCCTCATATTTTAAGAGTGTGGGTGGAAAATAAGCATATTAGTCTTGAATGCAAAGGGTAAGCATATATCATCATCAAATTTGTTATACTCATCTACCTCTTCCACAATATTTTTCTTCAGCAAAGACAGTGTGGCAGGTAGGTACAGTTATAAAACTCGGGGAAGATTATTTTGCATTAAATGTCTGCTTAGCAAGATACCACCTACGTAAAACCTTATGTGTATTGATTATGGGAAACTGCTTAATCTTGCATTTAATAATTGAGTCAGTCCTCCTAGTATCTTCAGGCCTATTTCAGAATTAAACCCTAAAAACACTGGAACCAACAAAAGTAGTTTTATAATTAGGCATAATTTGGCACCTATTCTTTCTTTTAATTTAGGTTAGTTATGATATTTAGTCAAATATTTTATTTAGAAATGTTTTGTTTTTCAGGATGGGAAGAAGAAGTTTGACAAGGAAAGTGAGAAATATTATTCCATCCTAGAGAAGCACTTAAATTTATCAGCAAAGAAGAAAGAATCTCATTTGCAAGATGTAAGCACTAAACACACTCTTACCTAGTTTCACATTTGTATAGAGATCATGGTAGCAAACTGGTTCTCTTCAAGACTTGCTGTGTTTTTTTAATGTGAAATTGGAGTGGCTTCTTGTGGTCACACTTCTTGTGAATATAAATTCTTGAGTAGGATTAGTATGACCTTAATAAGTCTTAAATATTTTAAGAAGGCAATGTTCTACGTGTTCAACTTTGTGTATTTCAAGTACAGCTAATGTTTATTGGTCACAAAACCAGAATTACATCACTACAATAAAAATGTGGCTTTTATAAGGTATTTGCGGAATATTTGAAAATCAGTTAATTTCTTTTTTGCTATTTAATTTATTACATGATGAAATGCTTTTGTTTCACATAGACTTTAATCTGGGAGGCTGATCTGAGATAACCTTAATGATGCTTTTTTCCTCTTTCTCACCTTATTCTGAGACTGCAGCATCATGCCCTGAAATGGTATCCACAACTTCAGTTTTGAAGAGTCTGTATGGCTAATTCTCTTCTGTTAAAAAAACAAACAATGAAGACTTGTAGTTTAACAGGAGGATTCCAGGGCTTTTCAGTATGCTGGTAGAAATAATTATGATTTGCATTTGAGGCAAATTACAGTAAAACCAGCAATTTTATATCAATGACACTTCGGGATTTGTGCCAAAAGTAGTTAAAAATCATTTGATGAGGCTGTTCTTATCACAGTGACTAAAATCATGGGGATTAGTTTGCAGATTGAGTTCAGTTTTCACAGAAGATGTAACCATCACTCAGTCACAAATTGTAGGATTTCTTTTCATGTTTACCGATAATACCATAATTCCAATTAAATGAGGCTTAGCTATTAAGAATTTGCAATAATGTTTATAATCCTGAGTTGTCTATATAATAATTACTCTAGATAAGACATTAGTTGTGTAGAATTGCTTAATTGTTCCACTTGCATGTCAAAGTTTTGTATGTACAACTTTCACTTTTTCTAAATACTGTGTATATTGCTGAGAAGCAGTTCTGTTAGAGACAGCACCAGCTGCGGGGGTGGGGGGAAGGAAGTCTTATCAAAATGTGGAAAAGTGAACTTAAGCATCAATTAATGCTAGAATAGAAATAAATATTTTACTCTGGAGACATGAGGTTAATTGCAGCCTAAAAACAGCAACTGAAGTGAAAAGTAACAACTGGGAATCTAATAAACTGTGGCAGAATAACAATGGATTTGGCTCAAGTTTATAAACTAATGGAAAACCAGAATAAATTTTTCCACTGTGTCCTTAAGTGACGTCTCTGGATTTTAGAATGTTGTAACCGAGGCTGAGGTTTTTTGCCTTTTTGGATGCCCTGCTTATAAAGCACTTAGGGCATAACTTGTCATTTCTGTCTTCCATGGTTTTGTGCAGCTGTAGGTGTGCTGAATCAGTGATATGAATGCACCATAAATAGAATGTACAATAGCAAATCAGTACCAGAAATGTTAATTGGGTATCTTTTGGCCTGTATCTGTACCAGAAATAAAAGGAAAGCCAAGCACCAATTCTATGCCTGAAATCCAAGTGATTGCTGTTAACTCACATCTAGAGTGATTCCAGTGAGCCCCATTTATAGCCTGTGTGGCCAGGACAGAGTTCACTGGAGCAGTCCACAGCAAGGGCAGGGCACGAGCAAGGAGCCACAGGGTGCTGGTGGCTGGGGCTGCAAGGCTCAGTGCAAGTGAAGTCCTTGCCTCAAGGCAGCCTCATACATTTAGTGAGATGGGATACCTTTTGTTGACTGCTGCTATCACACTGAAAAATACTTCTTTTTTTAAGCCACTGTTCCTTTGAATGTTGAGGTTTCTTGCTACCTCATCTCATTATGTGGGTTAAGGAGCACTGGGATGAGCAAGGAGTAGTTCTCCTACCCTTTTGGGCTATTTTACATATCTCACTTGAGTACAATTGAGAGCACCTTAATTAGGCATCTAAAGTTTGATGGTCTGAACATACTCTATAGAGAGTTGTTTGCATATATTCATCTAATTGGTGTGTGTTGGATATTTATGAGCCTGCAAGACTGCTTGTGCAGTTTACACAGGTAACTAGACTTTTTTTCCTATAACATCAAAAAGAAACTTCATAATACGTTCTTTTTAATGGCTACAGAATTCCACAGTGGAGCAGAAAATGGTGAGAATTGGGTGATATGTAAAAGCTAATAATCTCCTGATTTTATTTCTCTGAAATCTGTTCCGGAACCAGGCATAAATATAGAGCAGAGGCTTTATCTCCAAGCTTATGTGAAGTTCAGTATACATTTTAGTCATAGCCTGCATTACTCACCTTAACTGGATATCATACAAAATTACAGCCATCAAATCTTTTTAGTTTTTTACATGCAGCTTGAAGTCATAGAAAAACATGAAAAACCTTCCAGCTTTTGAAACTTTAAAATCACTTTCAAAATGTTCAGATCTGAAACCTCAGAGTTCACACAAATTCATAAGTTTCTACGGAAGAAGTATTTCAGAAATGGTGGTTTAGTCCCTGTACACTAGTAATGATTATGGCCTTAATGTAAGAACCCATCCATATTTGAGATGGCACTTGGTTGTCATAAGTATCATTACAACTCCAATCTGCCTAAATGCTGTTCAGAATAGGGATGGATTTAATTAGGGGTTTAAATACTTTTTCTGAGTCAAAGCCTGAAAGACCTCATTTCTACAACTAGATTCTGTTAGTGCTTACAATTATATGTGAGAGCTGAGGTCTGTCTCAAGTGCTTATTGACAGCACTTGTGTGAGTAAGGGCTCGCTGGCTCATATCCCAAAGTGGTGGCACGTGATCCTATTCAGCTATGTAGCACTGTCTTTGATATTTTTTTTTTTTTGTGAAATAAGACTATTAAGAGAGTATCAAAGAAAACAGTAGCCAAATGCACTATATGAATGGCACATGGCAGAGTTAATTCTGCAGTAAAGCACTGAATTACTGGAATTCTGAATGCCTGATTTTTGCTTCATACTATTAGTTTGTGGACTTTATTTCCTGATTAGGTTTTTATAAGCATGGGAAGGAAATGCTAGTACTGGATCATTTGAAGCATATCATTGAGGTGTATGCTTTGAAGCAGTGTTGGAGCGCTGTGCTGAAGTGAATCAATGTTGTTAAAGAGTCTGTGCAGCCAAATCATGGTAGTAGCATGTTGTTGACTAAGGAAGCAATGTTAATTATATATGGTACTATTGCAGGCCAAGTCCTGCCTGAAGGGAAACACTGACTTTTTGAATTTGTATTGTTAAAAATATGAAAACACTAGTCTGTTTGCTGGTTTAGTGTTTCCTGTCAAGGGAAGACAATATTTACCTTTTCCAGTTTTCACTTATTTGGGGTTTTTTAGTGTTTTTAGAGTTGGACTAGAGAATATACAGAAGTATACTGCTATATTTTAACTGGCAGATGTCAAAACTAGCTGAACTGGTGTTACTCATGTTGTTGATAATTGATAGAATTTCTTTCTGAGCTAAGACCAAAACCTAACTAATGCAGCCCAAAAGAGATTTGCTTGAGAAAATTATTTGTTATGAAGAAAGATGAATTAAAGTTAAATCTGCATCTCTTCCTTAAGCATTATCCATATACTACACTGCTTGTCTGTTAGATTCTTCTCCTATGGCTTGTTTAGATTGAGGATAAAAGCCTATTGCTCTTTATCAGTTGATAAGAGTTAATTCTTTAGCTATCTAGGCAGAAGACTGTTTCATTACTGGATCTTCATGTTGGTTGCTATTAGTCAGGCACTTCTGACAAGTATTGCCTTGTGGTTCTGGCGTTTGAAAATTAAGACATGAAAAATAATTGATTTATGAGGTTAAGGACTTAAATATGTTTATATTCTAAGAGCATGAGACTCATATTGTGAAACAATAAGTTTCAAGATGTCTTTGTTAAAGACAGTCTATTTAAGAAAGAAAATATCTTTTGGGGAAAGTATTTGAAGCTTAGAAAGAGATATAATTTTAATGCATGTAATACTCAAACTTTTCAATCGAAATAAGTATCTTTTTGTCCCTCATTAATTCCTATCCTCTCTTCTGTTTCTTTCTCTAAGCTTGCTGTATACCAGGGAGAGATTTCCTGCTGCTACCTTTCTATGTTTCCCTCTAGGGTATCCTAAAAAGTAGAATATTCAAGTGCAAAAATTAAGAGGAAACTAAAACGGAGTGCAGAAAAGGCATGAGACTAAAATGTGTGATGCTAGTTTCTTAAACTTATGTTTAGCTATTTTAAGTAGGTATTCTAATTTTTGTGAAGAGAACTAAACCCCATGAAGCTTGTAAAGTAATCTTATGGAAGATCTGCTTGTTAATGACAAAATCTGTTTTTACAGCAATCATGAGAGTAAATTAATGTTGTCTACATTTCATTTTGTCTTTTAGGCAGATACACAGATTGACAGAGAACATCAAAACTTTTATGAAGCATCATTAGAATATGTTTTTAAAATTCAAGAAGTACAAGAGAAAAAGAAATTTGAGTTTGTAGAACCCGTAAGTTTTATGGTTTATTTTCTTTAGAGTGTATGCATTTAAGGCTGAAAATTTTATTTAAAATATATGGGGTGCTCCCTTTTTAACTTGTGATTGCTGTTTGTTCATATATAGAGAGACATTAAGATCTTGGCATGTATATAGACAGACATTAAGATCTTGACTTGGGCACTTTCCATGTTTATTAAAGGATTATGTAAGAGCATCATATCTACTGTCAAGTGAAATGTCTGACCACTTAGAGTGTGCATAACATTTTAATGGAACAACATGTAATGTTGTCTCTGTGCAACATAGGATAGAGGCTTCCTAATACCTTGTTGTCATCGTTTAAACCCAACCACGCAGCTCGTCCGCTCACTCCCCCCCTTCTTTTCCTCCCTCTACTCCTAGAGGGACGGAGAGGAGAATCGAAAACAATGCAACTCCCATGGGTTGAGATAAGAACAGTTTAGTAACTAAGGTATAACACAAATCACTACTGCTACCACCAATAATAATAATGATAAAGGAAATAACAAGGGAAGAGAATACAACACCTCAACACCAGGGGACAGATAACTCGCCCCCCCCACACACCCAACTGAGCACCAACTGATACCTCCTTCAACCCTGCAGTCTTCTAGCCCTTCTGGGTAACACTGTGTTACATCCTGACATGCTGTGGTATGGAATACCTCTTTGGTCAGTTTGGGTCAGGTGTCCTGTCTCTGCTTCCTCCCAACTTTCCCTCCTCCCTGGCAGAGCATGAGGCTCAGAAAGTCCTTGGTCAGACTAAAACATTTGTGTTATCAGCTCTGTTCCCAGGTCAAAAGTCAAAACCCAGTGCTGCACCAGCTACCAAGAAGGAGAAAAATAACTGCTGCTGCTGAGCCCAGGACACTTGGCTTCATGGCTAAAATTCTGAGCCAGCTTTTGGATTTAAGTATTCCATGTAGACAGTGTACATATATATTTTTCTGAGTTACACATGAAATAAAGTGAAATATCATTTTTTCTGTAGGTTAGGTAAGTTTAGATTTTGTTGGTGGAATCATTGGTCTTTAGTTTACTTTGCACATGTACTGAAGCATACGTTAACATGCATAAAAGAGTTCTGTTTCAAAGTCCATATTTAGATCTGGGATTTTCTCCTGGACTGGGTTTCCACACACCCCCACCCCGTAGGCTATCGTCTGGGTCAGTCATTACCAAAAACTGCTTCAATATGATGTGCTAGCATATTTCTGTGGCATAGTTATAGAATCACAGAATCATAGAATAGTCAGGGTTGGAAAGGACCTTAAGATCACCAAGTTCCAACACCCCTGCCATGGGCAGGGACACCTCACACTAAACCATCTCACACAAAGCTCTGTCCAGCCTGGCCTTGAACACTGACAGGGATGGAGCATTCACAACTTCCCTGGGCAACCCATTCCAGTGCCTCACCACCCTTACAGAAAAGAACTTCCTCCTTATATCCGATCTAAACTTCCCCTGTTTAAGTTTGAACCCATTACCTCTTGTTCTATCACTACAGTCCCTAATGAAGAGTCCCTCCCCAGCATCCATATAGGCCCCCTTCAGATACTGGAAGGCTGCTATTAGGTCCCCACGCAGCCTTCTCTTCTCCAGGCTGAACAGCCCCAACTTCCTCAGCCTGTCTTCATATGGGAGGTGCTCCAGTCCCCTGATCATCCTCATGGCCCTCCTCTGGACTTGTTCCAGCAGTTTCATGTCCTTTTTATGTTGAGGACACCGGAACTGCACATAATACTCCAGGTGAGGTCTCACAAGAGCAGAGTAGAGGGGCAGGATCACCTCCTTCGACCTGCTGGTCACGCTCCTTTTGATGCAGCCCAGGATATGGTTGGCTTTCTGGGCTGCGAGTGCACACTGCCGGCTCATGTTCATTTTCTCATCGACCAGCACCCCCAAGTCTTTCTCTGCAGGGCTGCTCTGAATCTTGAGAATAGTTGTAGTATTACTGCTGTTCATGTCATACAGGAATAGATTGCCAGCTGTCCTGTTTAGTTAGTACCTGTCGCCCTTGACAGAGAGTTTCCAATGTCATCTGCCTCTTCCCATTAAGCATATTGAGCGTAGCAGAGCATCAGTTGTGGAATAGGAACGTGGCAGGTGTAACTTTTTCTCTCCCTCCATGCCATCTCACGATCTTCCAGCTTCCTTGTAACTAACTGAAGCAGCACTCTTGACTGTGAAACACGTTGAATTACATCTCTAACACCCAGTGGCACCAAGAAGAACATCTCAGATGTTTCCTATCTATGAGATGAAAATGTGTTGCATACCGAGTGCTTGACATTGATGCAAACTAATGAACCTGGATTCAGCAAGCAGTACTTACAGAAATCCTGTCATTGTGGCATACAGCTGCCAAATCTTAGAGACTAAAACTTTGCTAGGTTTTCTAAATAAGAACATTTTTCTACCTGTCACAATTTAATCCAGAGAGTGTCTCTCTGTCTACTTCTGTGAAACTCTCACCTCCTGGAAAAATCTATCAGTTCTGACCTAACCCTGAACTGGTACAGGAGATTTTATGTTCCTTTAATGTTATAGAAACTTTCTAAATTTAGAAGACTTTGTACATAGAGAAATATTTCTGTGCATTTGCATGTAGTTAAAATAGGGCATCTTTCATTCTATGTGCTACACAGAGAGGAAAAATAGACTTGATTTTATATATGTTAGCTGGACACACTGAGCTTTGTCCTTTTGACCAGGAGCTGTCCCCACACTGTCAACCGTCACAGCAGCAGCTATGAATTACTAAAATGAGAGAGCGATTTATCAATTCACCAGTGCTGATACTGGGCAAGCAAGCAGGGGAGGTTACTGGTAGACTCAGTCTTGTGGGCCTGGGTGTTCTTGTCACCACGTGTACACATCCAGTGCATAAAATTTACTTTTGAGTGGATCAGTTGGCATCCTGTGTCAGATCAGTAGGCATTTAGTCCAGTATGCTGTTTGTTACACACAGGTCATTCCTTGGTGTTCCAGAGGAAGGTACAGGTACTCTGGTGGCTGGGTAATGACAGCCCTTGCAGATAGTGTCTTCTGGCTCCAGATGTGGTTTTTTTTGTAAACAGCCTGAATATAAATGGAGCTTAAATTATAACATCAGTTACAAAATTTTGAACCCTCAAAATTCTTAATTTTTTCTTTCAAGTCTGTTGAATACAACATGCTAGAATAAAAGCATAAAGCAAAGTATGTGAGTAGATTATGATACCCATCAGCAATACCATGAGAACAGAAGAAAAAAAAAAATTAAGTCTTCAGAATAAGCTTTCTAAAAATGCAGAGTTCATGTGAGTGATGTTGGAAGTATGAGCATGTGCTCCTAGATGCAAGTAGGTAAGGACAAAGCCTAACGCTTTAGAATCACAGATCAAAAGAATTGCTCTATTATTCATTTTTCTTTGCATGCTCTACAAATGCTCAGATGCTAGAAGCTGCCTGGTGTCTGTCTATAAAGACATTTCTCCTCAGGAGC
Source organism: Lathamus discolor (assembly GCF_037157495.1). NCBI lineage: Eukaryota > Metazoa > Chordata > Aves > Psittaciformes > Psittacidae > Lathamus > Lathamus discolor. Next base: position 114,286,029 of record NC_088887.1, on the reverse strand, counting down.
TCTGCTGCTTGTGGGGCATTCTAGTGCGTGTGCTGCTTATGTCTCCAATTTGTCATCTCAATGCTATGTCTCCATATAACTGTCTGACATATTGCTAGTAGACTCTTTGAAGGAGAGTTTAACTAAATAAAAGAAAGGCTATTAATGCAGTGAAGGGGAAGTTTGTGATGCCCGTGTGGAAGAAGGATAAGTTCGTGACATGGGAATAGAGCTTGAAAAACAAATTATCTGCTAGAGCTCCTTCCGGCATCTTTCAGTTTGTCTATGCCAAAGGATAAGAATGGTCTGGGAACCAGAGTGGGAGAAGTAGCCTAGCAAAAATTGATGGGTGGGTTGCAACTAGGACAGTAGGACAGTAAAAATTGCTAGCAGTGGAGTATGTTTCTTCCTGGGGGAGAGAAGGGAGAGATTTTAAGGTACACAATCCTAGTGACTCATACTCTGAATAGAGAGTTACAGTATTTGGAGTAGACTTTTGCAGCTGCTCCTCAGGCCGTGGATTTCTCTGCTGTTCTTTGTATCTTGTTTGAAAGAGTTGCTGATTTGTACAAGTGTGAGTAATTGACAGCTGCCCATTTGTGATCTTCCTAGATCCTGACTTTTTCCAAGGGAAAAAACCCAAGACATAAAGCTTTTCATACAGATCATTAGTTGAAACTTTTTCTCAAAGACAAAATAGTGTTAACATCTACAGCAAGTTAAACAGCAATGCATAGTAAGTGACAATAATCTCTCATCTTGGCTTTGTCCTTGTGGGCCCAGAGAAGCTAGTCTAAACCAACACCACTTTCTGAGGACGTTATGCTTCTTAAGAGAAATGTAAACTCCTTCCTGGAGCTCCACTTTGTCCCTCAGCAATGCCAGGTCTTCTTTGGCCTATAGAAATCAGGGCCCAGAGTTCCTAAGCAGTGAACTATCTGAAATGTGAGCGGGTGGTCCATTAAACATCACAAAAGACCAGAAGTGCTTGTTTAAAACGAAAGGAAAACAAACAAAACCACAAACCTTGGTGCATTTGCATGCAGGTCAGTGACACTTCACTGTGGACTTTAAAGTCAATTTCTTCTCCTTGGGCTTTCTACATTATTAACTATGATCACTTTAATCTGATGAATAAATGCTATCTACTTATAAAAAAAAAAATGAAACCAGGGAGATAGAGACTTCTGGCTGATGTGCTGCAGGCCAAAGGTTAAATTCCTCCCCTATCCGAAACCTAACTATAGTCTTCTTCCTGTGAGAATGAAATGACCAGGCAGTCTTGAGGTCACCAGCTCTACATCAAAATAAATAAAGTCTCAAGAAGTAGTTGGATTTGGTTTCAGGTTCTGTGTTAAAAACCTTGTGGTGCTGGGGTACTGAATAGCATTGTATTACGAAATTCAGACCTCTTTCTTGATGTGGCTGAGTAGATACTCAGAATGAGGTAACTCTAAGGCACTTGTTGAAATGAAAATGTGTCGATATGAGCACATCAGGCATTGTATGTGATGTTTGGGGGAACAAATCACCTCTTTACATGTGAAGACCACTGCAAAATACATGCTGAAAGTCTTTTTGAAAGAAAAATATGGCTGTTACCATTTATTATTTAATATTAATCTCCTTAAAGTTATGAGCCTGCCTTTAGCAGTAGTACCATTTCTAACACCAGCAATGAGAAAACCCCAATGTGAGCATAAGCCTAGGGCAAAAGTCTTTGGCTTTTAGATCTCTTCTGTGCAATGCTATGGTTGTACCTGCCCTGATGGAAGTGGTTATGAAGATGCCTTAGCAGCACAGGCCCATTGGGTACAGGGCGTTTTCTGATCCCTGTTCCTTCCACCACTAGTGACATGTCCATAGAAGCAAATACCATCCTCAATGTCCGTTTCAACATAGAACTTGAATAAGCTGGTTTAGGACTTGCATAAAGTGTATTTTAACTTTTCTTTTATTCCTCATTTTCAAAGTGCTCAGAGAGTATTTGACCAAGAGAACCTCAGGGCCAGATCCTCTGCAGTGCACAACTGCCAGAATACATAAGAAGTACTTTAACCAAGATGCATTCAGATTTTTCTCAGGGGTTTTCTTTACTGCTATTTTTTTGCTTTCTGATAAATTCAGCTTTGCTGCCATCTTGTGTTAAATATTTTCTTTTTTTGATATTTTTCTGTACTCTGTAAAATCATTTTGTGTGGTAGAAAATGTTTTTCTTCAAGTATTGAAGCTGAAATTTAAACAGTTTATAGTACATTCTCCTGAAATGACCTTTAAACTGATCTTTAATTCAGGCATAAGCTGACATACTTTCTCCCACTAGTTCTTTGATCATAATTTTGGTGTGCTCTAACATTCTGGTCTAGTGCAGTTTCACTGAGCACTCATTACTCCTCCGTTGCTTCTTTAGCTGAAAGGGTTTAGCAGCAGGCCTCTGCTTACAAGTGAAAATTAAGCCATGTCCCTTTGACTGAACTAAGTCAGGGTAATCACAGGAGTAGTTAAGCTGCTGTATCTCAAGGAGCTGTAGTTGAGAACACTGATGAGTAAATGAATCTAGACTGTGAGCACAGGCTTTGCACAGCTGGAGCCAGCGCTTTAGTTATTATTTATTTATTTTATACTGTATTAACGAAAAAGGAAGATAGTTTTCTTTCTTGTATGTAATTTGTTTCTAGAAATACATTATAAACCTTAAAATTATAGAACTCTTTCTGTTTGCAGAATTGTAGCTTTTTAAGATAAATTGTTGTATTTCGACCCTCCTCAGAACTGATTGAATAACCAGTAAGAGACTTTCAGGCCTAGGTCCTTAGCTGAGATAGTGATTTCAGGCGGACAAATGATGAGGTAAAGCTGAGACTGTTTCCACAATCTGTGGAGCCCTTCGTTTGACCGTGTTGTGTTCATGTCCATTTGTTTGGTAGCGGGATGTGGTTCAGGAATTCACACCCATTGTAGAGGTGGCTGTTATACCCAAGAATCTTCTCAGTTCTTTGGGTTTCATGACCAAATTACTGGGTAGCCATGGGCTTTAATTATCTCTTCCCAAGGCCAGATTGTCTGATCATGCAATACCAGTAAAAAACCAAGGGCCAAGTCATTCTACCAGCCATGCCTTCATGCTTCTATTTCTGCCAGCACTGATGGTCTATTAACTTTGAACTGCTTCAGCTTACTAATGCAGCAGAACAGCAGGCTTCCTGAGGCAGAGATGCTCACTGAAGGGCTGTGATGCTCACGCTGTGATGCTCACTCTGGCTCAGTGCCAGAGCTGGCACAGGATGCCCAGGGAGGTTGTGGAGTCTCCCTCTCCGGAGACATTCAAGACTCACCTGGAAGTATTCCTGTGTAACCACTCTAGCTGGCCCTGCTTGAGTGGAGTAGGTGATCTCCAGAAGTTGCTTCCAACCCAAACCATTCTGTGATTCTGTGGTGTGCAAGGATGTGCAGCAAAACTGAATGGGGAATGAGAGGGGGGACAGGAAGGGGAGAGCAAGATGTAGGTCTGGTTGCAGCAAGTCATCATGTTAGCTTGTCTGCCCATAGTGCTGCATCCTTGATCTCTCCTCTGCCAAGCTGTGGAAGTTTGCTCGTTGGAAGGTGTGGAATGTCTTGTGGTGCCAAATGAATGGGTTTCTAAAATTGCAAAGCATTAGTTTAGCTATTCGCCTGAAAATAGATGTGTTACCTTAGCACGATAGTGACCAATAGGGAAGGGAGAGGCAGAACAATTTAACTACAGTTCCACAAGTAGGGCTGAGTATAAATTTAAAGAAAATATAAACACAGTAAAAGCTACATTTTTAAGCTGTTTCACTTACAGTAATCTATGGTACTGGTAACACAAGCAAAAATGCATTGACTATGAATTATGGCATTTTTGTTGCCTGAGTTTAGGCTACTTCAGTAGTCGATGGAGAGAGAGAAATGTTTGCATTGGATCATTCATTCCATCCTGAGAGAGAAGTTTGAAAAAGGAAAAAAAGAATTATGTTCTTGAATACCTGTGTTTTTTTTACTGAGTTAGGAGGCAGCCTGGACAGCCCGTTACTTAGCCTAAATGATTAGCTTTTCAGTGGCTGTAATATACTGAGATAAATCTGTCCTGTTGTTACAGCTTTTGGTTTTGTACATACACTTTATATATCTTCTTTTGTTACTTTCTTTTTCTTTTTTTTTTTTTTTATAAGCTAAATTACAGGTACAAAGACAGGAATCCATAATAAAAAATTAAATGCTTGTTATTTAATAGCAGGTAAGATGACTTATGGTAATGTCAAAATGCTGTGTAGAACAGAATAAGTTAGGAGGCTTTTAAAACTAATAGATTGTTGGGCTTTTAAAACTAATAGGTTGTTGGAGTGCATTAATTCAACAGCTAAAATCTACTTGCACTTTTTCCTACTTCAACTTTATTTTAAAGGAAACTTTAAAAAGAATTTTCAACTGGATATGCACAAACTTCAGCTGACAGGAAGAATTAGTCTGGATTCCTTGTATTGCATTAAGCTGTCCAAAACATACTTTCAAGAGTCTCATTTGTGGAAAATAGGCCATAGCAATTAGTATGAAGAAAGTGAAAAAACATTTTGAAGAAAAAAACCCTTTAACTCTGAAAGCATGAACTTAGAAAATGCACACCACCAAAGACTACAGCTGGAATTCTGGTTAAAATGACTAGGACAATGAGTTAAATTGTTACGGAAATGACACCTTCGTGTCGCAAAAGCCAGTTGAACCTCTCTCCTGAGGTCTGATCATGGATTACTCAGCAAAGCTTTTCTATTGCAAATAATGAAAGCTAAGAGTGTTCCAGGAGCTAATACACAGAATGGTTTTTGCTGGTAGTTTGCCATATTTCGGTGCTGAAAACAAATAGCAAATCAACTGTCCTTATTTTTTGTTTTCTAATATGCACCTGAATAGAAACAGTGTGTAGCAGTTGATAAGAACCTTTTTCTCACTATCTCAGGCAATACTAATTCTTTATAAGTTAGTGTATCTTCATGTTATGCAGTGTTAAAAGCACATGTTAAAAATATATAATACTTCTCTTATCTCAGGCAATACTAATTCTTTATAAGTTAGTGTATCTTCATGTTATGCAGTGTTAAAAGCACATGTTAAAAATATATAATACTTCTCTTATGTCAGGCAATACTAATTCTTTATAAGTTAGTGTATCTTCATGTTATGCAGTGTTAAAAGCACATGTTAAAAATATATAATACTTCTCAATTTTACCTTTTCAGCTCTTGGCCTTTCTTCAAGGACTATTTACATTTTACCATGAAGGATATGAGCTGGCTCAGGAGTTTGCACCATACAAGCAGCAACTGCAGTTCAATTTGCAGAACGTAAGGATGATTTGTATTTACACCAATTTTTTTTTTTGGCTCATTTAATTTCAGGATATTAAAGTAGTCTTATAGTACTTTATTGGAACTCTTAATGTGTACATTTACCTGTGTAAATGCTTTCTTGAGAGTGAGGCCTGTCTTCTGGAGTAACTGGATGTGCCAGAAATGCTCCAGCTGGTACAGAATGATGCAGTTTGTTTTTTCAAGATCTCAGATTGCTACAAAAAGCTTGTCCTGCTGTATGCTAGCTTCCCACTGTATATGAAGCATACATAGAAAGCCATTCTCTTGCTCTCTCTGGAGCATCGAAGAATTGGTGGGGCCTTCCTCCATGCTGACCAGCTCTCACAAGCATTGTGTTCCACCTGAAGAAATGTTCTGTTACTTGTGTAGAGAGTTACTCTCAACTGAGCAGGTGGATCTTCTACAGTAGAGTGTTCTGGATTTCAGCCATACAAGGTCAACTGTGCCCAAAAATTCAATAGCTTTCAGAAATAACAAAAATGCATTTAATCGACATACTTTTTCACTCCTCATAACTGCTGTATATAACTGTGTATTTATTTCAATGTTAACTCAAATGTTAAACTTCCAAAGACATTCAGGGAAGTAGATACAAAGCCTCTTTATTAGCCATTTGCATTAGAGCCACTATTATTTGCATTTAAAGCAAAAAGTGAAATTCTGCATGTTAATATTGGGCCAGCCACATTTTTCATGACAAGTAATGTCAAAGTACAGAGCAAATTCATTAAAAAAAAAGTGTGAAAGAATTCTATCATTTGCTCCAAATACTGTATATTTGGGGTGACTCCATTTCTTTTCCATTTTATTCTTTCAAGAAAAGATACCTGACTGAAATTTGTATAGCTTCACTAGAGTCAAAGAAGCTACATCAGCTTTTGTAGATATTGTCTTGGCCGCTGAACTTAGGGAGTATGAAACAGATTTGGGAGTACAAGAGCACATTACTGTGCTCAACTGCTATTCCTTGTGCTTTACTGAAAAATATATTTTTCACTGTAGCATCTTACTATTAGAGTCATGTTAGCTCAAAGTTGGAAGATGGCATTCCCTCTAGGGCTGTTAATGTAGATCTGATTCCTAGAAGTACTGCACGCTTCAGGTTTTGCTGCAATTAAATGTGTGCAGCACACCTCCATAGCCCCATCCCCTTTTATGTCTGTTGTTCATATGTAGGTATAGAACCCATTTAAAACAGTGCTTGAGGAAACAACACAAATCCTTCTACATGATTAACCTTTTCCTTTTAGGCAGAAATGCAAATGCGAATGTTTTCTGCCTGTTGTTCATCTTAGCCTCCTGTCCTTTTAAATTGGGTGTTTGCTACTTTTGGTTTGCTACTGAGTCTTTCAGATAAAGGCACAAGGTGTCAGTGTTGCCACACATCACAGTTTCAGTGAAAGTGTGATAAATGTGCCTTCAGCCCATGAATTTTATTTACTTTCATATGACAAGTTCTGATAGGAGCATGAGGCCACAGCACAGACTCAGACTGGCATTGTAAGTCAGAATGTGTCAGTATCTTCTATGCATATATCTAAAGAAGCAGAATTATTAAAAGATTTTTTAAAATTCAGTGTTAATGAAGAGATAATTAAACTTAATCTCTTCTTAAATATGAGGAAGGTACAACTTGAAGTTGTAAATAAACTACAGGGTAGAGGGAGAAGTAAACTTAGGCAGAAGGAATAATGTATTACAGTATTTTTATTATACATCAGAGGAACACATGCATAAAGATGTAGTGGGGTACAGTGAACCATCTACTGCTGTTACACAGAAATTTGAATTCTGGCTTTAGATCTAGATCCACAGCTTCCTTTTGCCAGCTGGGCTTTCTACTGACTTGTCTCTCAGAGTATCACCCTGCCTCAGTCTGAAGTGCAATAATTTATGTAGGGAAAGCCAAACTGAGGACAGTGTTCAGGGCAAATTGTGTTCAGCCTGTGTGTTGTAGCTGTCAAAAATGCTCGTCTCCACTGCATTCTGTGTTAAGGTCTTAAGAGAACAGTTGATCTGAACTGCTGTTTCTCCTCTTAAAATTCTCCTACATGTTAGAGCAAGAGAGTAACAGCTGTAGGAGTAGCAGAGTAGTGGTAGACCAACAGCACTTAACAGGTTACCATGTCCTAACATGACCTGTTGTCACTTCCACTGTATCAGCTGGCCAGTGGTGTATTTTATATGTCCATTTGGCTTTGTTTTCTATAATTTGAGTCCTGGCTGCTTAAAAGTAATAATAAAAAACTTAATAGACAAGTAGAGGTAAGTTCTCAAAATGGGGACATTCCTCCCTTCAGTGGCATATCTCTCTTGAAGGTCTCAAAATGACTTCTCTTAAGTTTGATCTGAACTGATATTTCACTCTAAGGGTATAATGTGAAAAGTTCAGAGAAGAATTTTACCATCCCCTACAGAAAAATGTTTCTCTTCAGGAAGAAGATTTAACGTGTATTATCAAACCTCTGACGCCTCATAACAGTTCTCCTCTACAATACCATGCTAGGTATGTGGAGGGGAAACCCTGGCCTTACTGAATTCAGTAGGAAAAATCTCCATGTCCATGCCTATGGATATTAACAAATATGAATAACCCAACTTTTTACGTAATTCTTTACTTGGTGAGATGCCTGGTTACACATGTGATATTTAGGACAGACACACTATTCCCATGCTTTTGGCACTGTTCGGTCACTTGTGACCTCTTTCCTAGCGTGTTTATGTTATACTTAATTGTTGCGTTTGTATAGCCATGTGAAAAAATGTTCATGACAGTAACCTGCCTATTCTGAGTATCAGCAGCTGTGGTATTACTTCAGATACAGAAACACGGTACATTTGTCTTTTCTACATGTGGAGAGAGCACAGCTATCTAGGGACATTAGCCTGGCATTGACCCAGATCAGTGTTTTATGAAGTGTACTGCAAGTGGTTCAGTGGGACTCACTACTTCAGGTTTGGGGTTATGCTATAAGACTGGTGTCTGTCTTTGCCTGTCTGTCTGTATCCTTAGTGTGTAAGCATACCTAAAGATATAAAATGACCTCCTTTCTTCTTAGTTAGTGACCTGCGGAAGGACGAATGTTACTGTTCTCAAGTATATTTGCTTTACAGTTGTGTACTTCAGTTGAATTCTGCATTACTATGTTATTCCTATGCTTCTAGAGCAATGAAGAGTATTCTTCTTTATTGCTTTTTTTTTCTTTATGTCTCTCGTAAATACTGCTGTTGGTCTCCAAACCAGTCTCCTTGGCATTTTAAGTACTTTCATGAGATAACATGGTTTTTTGTTTGTTTCCTTTTCTTGGTATTAGACCCGGAATAACTTTGAAAGCACTAGGCAGGAAGTGGAGAGGCTCATGCAAAGAATGAAATCAGCCAACCAGGATTACAGACCACCAAGTCAATGGACAATGGAAGGCTATCTGTATGTGCAGGAGAAACGTGAGTATAATAGATGTACTTTTTAGCTGAATTTGAAAGGCACAGCATCAAAGGCAAGGGCAAGAAAATGGTCTAGTTAGCCGGACAACACAAGAAGTTTGAATGTCTGCAGACTCCTGCTATGGCTCCTTTCCAAATGAGTGAGAGGTTCAAAAGAAAAATAAGTGACTTTTCAAAAAGCATTCAGGGTAGCTATGGTCAGATGGAACGGGGATCAAATCACTTGTAAGCAACTCAGCCTCTGCCCCCTGGGGCCTTGTGGGTAGGCACCTGCTATTGGGCACCGTAGAGGATGGTAGCAAGCTCTTCTCTGGCTGGCTGCCCCACACTTTGCTGCAGAAGCTGCAAGCTCCCAGCACTCTGCTTTGTCTTTATCTGTCAGACCCAGCTGTCTCCTGTACTTTCTCTGCCTGAACAGGGCCTATGTTCACCCAGCAAGAGCAACTTCCACTTTGTACCAGGGATCTCCACTAACCCAGCCACCTTAAGAGTAAATGAACATGCACATAATAGAAAACAGAAGTTTAAGAAGAAAAGTTTTCTAAATACAGTCTGTCAGCTTCAGAATAGCTGCAGATATGCCTGTGTTTTATACAGTTCATGAGACATGAGAATGAAGTGACAAACTAAATGAAGGAGCAGAACTAAAGTGTCCTAAGTGTCTGAAACTACTTGGAAAAGCCTAACAATGCATCATGTTATGAATAAAAACAGAACCAGGAAATAAGTGAAAAGTCAAATGAGAGAATTTGAAGCTATACATCACCTGAAGTATCATGCAAAATCCTCAGTAAAAGTTATCGTTGCATGGGGTACCCGGATTTATATATTTTACTCATTTTTCTAGTTGCTGTGGAAATCATTGTAACACCAGAAAAGTATATAGCAGTATTCTGAGATAGTGTGTACATGCTTGTGCAAGTTTCACATTTATGCAAAAATACTAAATACAACTTTGCACCTGATTTCTCAATCTAAAAATAAATGGAAGGCATCTGGATATAGAATTCTTATGTCAGACTTGACCCCACTTGTTCTCAGTTTTGAGGATCTCTCCTTCAGTGTTCCCCTTTTAGATGATAAGAGACTACATGGAGACATAAATAATTGATTTCTCAAATAACAAAATTAATCTTTATTCCAGCTGTGAGCTAAAAGAAAGAAACCTCAGTGCTTATCATAGTTACCTTTGGTAGCACTGAAAGTTTTAAGAAGGCCCTCTGTGTTTTAATTGAGCAATAATGATAAAAGGAACCTGTTTTAAGTGGAAATAACACTGAGCTCTGCTAATGGGGGAAGCAGAAAAGGAGTGGAGCACTGAGCACGTACTGTGCTTCATTAAATAGTGAGAGGCCAACTTGACATCCTCTTACTGAAAATAAATTTGTTCATTAATTTATTCTGGAGTAAGGGTAACAGGGCCTATAATCTCTGTGTCAGTAGGGAAGACACTAGCTGTAAATTTCCTTGTCATGCCAGTTTCCTTTCCTACAATTAGACTCTTGTCAAATTATGGGCATCTGCATTAAATGTTTGCTATTCTGGAGAGTAAATCCTGTGTATTTATTATTGATCTGCATGGTGGTAAATATGTTTAAAACTAAAAAATGGCAGTAGGCTATAAATTGTTTTAATGTAGATGGAGAGTCATGAATAATGGACGTAAAGTCGCAACATAGGTGTCAGCTACAATTTTTTAATGAAAGGTGACTAAAATCATCTAAACCCTCTTTGAGAGTGTTCATCTTTCTTATATACGCTAAAAGAGTTAATGAAACGCCATGAGAGGAAAAATTGATTCAGAGTAGTTACAGATTTTGTTTTGCTAAGTGAAAATAAGTTAAAATATAGGAACAGAACCTGAGGGTGAGTAACCAGTTGACTTTTCAATTCACAGCATGACCTTCCTGCAGAATGCTGGTGACTGGGGAGCTTTCTCCTAGTCAGCATAACAGACCGTGTAAATTTCCACGTCTGCGTTTCTGGATTGCCAGACATCTGATTTGCATGACAAATACAATGTCGTGTAGACCTTTATGGATATCTACATTTAGAAGGCAAAAGCATTGTATCTATAGCAAAACTACTCAGTTTTTAACACCTTTCATTCTTATTGAACTGTTTAAGTTTAAAAAAATAATAATACTTAAAATACTTGGTTTCTTACTTAGAGCTCTTTAATTTTAAAAATAATTAAAAGATCCAGTATACTGTACTTCGAAAAAAAATCAGTATTGTATTTTTGCCATAAGTAGCTCCCATTGAAATGAGTTGGGAAATCACATGTGGATTGAAAGTATAATCCAGTCCTTTCCTATTTTGAATTTGCATTATACGTATACACATATATATGTGTGTGTCATTTGCTTTGGCACCTACCTTTGTGATGGCTCTGCAGAGAAGGGACATATTTGAATGCCAACCTCTGAAGCGTAATGCTGTCCAGGAGGAAAGACGATCTTTTCCTTCGTGGTAAGGCACAAGGTGGAGCAGTCACACTGCAAAAACCTGAATTATCCTGTGCTCTGCAGTGCACTAGCCCTCCAGATATATCTATCTGTAAGAATCCGGGAGCTTTTCTTGTTCTCTGTGTGCTACATTAAACATTCTATTTTTTTTTTTTTTTCCAGAAAATTGTGTGAGATCTTAATTTTACGCCTAGGATGTGGAGAGAATTATGGAAATGTTGGGAGGATTTTTCTCCATGTCCTTATAGCAAAGAGCACACTATAAATACCTGTATCTAAGATAGGCTATGGATGAAATTTAAAATACCATTGAGCTTAAGCTCAATGTGTGTTCAGATTCACTATGGGTTCACAGCAGTGTCTGAGCAAAACTGTGGGTAATCCAAGAGTGAAAATATGTTTTGCATCAGAGACCCTATACTTTGCAGTAGAATTAAGAAGTTGTGTGGTGTGACCTTTCCAGCATAAGGCATACCTCCACTTACTGGGGATTGCTATAGATTTTATGTATCTAAATTGAAGACTAGTAAATCCCAAATGAATCTAAATTGAAGACTACTTAATCCCTACGTATGTTATACTCTGTTATTGTGAGTGTGTGCAGTTATCAGTTTGTGGACACAGTCAGTTGTGCACCACCGTTACAGATGCCTCTTCTGCAGAAGGACACCTTCCAAGGCAAGAGGCCAGTGTTTTTTGCTGAAGGTGCCACCTCTGCCACCCAGAATTTTATCCCTCATCTCTAACCCACTATGCACGGAGTGCACTGTTCCTTCCTTTCCTTTCATGTAATGAAATCACCTCTGGGTGTTCCACTACATAAGATTAAATCTGCCTCTGAGCCATGCCATTTTACCTAGCCTTTTAAGGTAACAGGTAGAATAGCCTTCTTCTGATACTACCAAAAGCATTTGTTAGCCTTGACAAGAACGCTGAAAGTAAAGGTAAATGCACACTGACTTCAAGACTTCATTCAATTTTGTGGAGGTTTCCCTCAGAGAAAGGATGTAATACTGAATCCTTGGGCTTCGCTTGGGATGATAAAATCTTCAGCTGTATTTCCTAGGCAGAAAACTCTTCAAGAACTTTCCTGTCTCCTGCCTGTTTACACTAGTATAATGCTGTTACCCTTCCAATTGCCAAAGAAAATCAGTCTGCTGTAACGCTGTTGGCCAGCCTTACAAAACTGCAGTATCTGAAAATTATACCTGAACAACATGTCCAAATTAAAAAAATCAGGGGAGTTTTTGATTTTTATAGGCTACATGTGGATGCTGTTATGTTTTATATCTCTAACTCCAACTAAAATAGTAATAAAATGCCAAAATAATTATTTTTTATATTATCTCTCTTTAATCTAGGACCTCTTGGATTTACATGGGTAAAACATTACTGCACTTATGATAAAGGAACAAAAACATTTACAATGAGTATAGCTGAAACAAAATCTGGTGGAAAAGTGGTGAGTTGCATGTACATGAACTGTATATTCCGTCTTTTATGTTAAGCATCCAGGAACTGTGTAAAAGAAAAAATGTGAACATAGTATAAGGCTGTTTTCATACATGAAGCAGTGCATGTCTTTTATAGTGTAACAAATTAAATACTTACATAAAAATATTTATTTTAAATTATACATAAGCTGCATAATAAATTATCTAATATGATGGTACCAAATGCATAAGAAATCAAATCACATTTGCACAGAATCGTAGAATGGGTGATATTTGGAAGGGAGGTCTAGAGATCATCTAGTTTAATCTCAGTGCAGGGTCAACCAAAGCATGTTATCAAGGCCTGTGTCCAGTCAGGTTTTAGATATCTCCAAGGATGGAGACCCTTATGGCCACCTCTGCAAGCATTTGATTACTGTAATAATACTCATTCTAACATGTAACATATAATCAGATGTACAGAGGTTTGTAAAGTTTTGAATTTAGGGAGTTTTTTGAAGTACAATGATTAAATAACAAGTATGTGTCAGAAAGCTGTTAACTGTAGTCTTACTTTATATACAGAGAAGTTATTGTATACGTTCCTAAATAATTTTAATCCCTATCTTAACTGTATGAACTGTCCAAAGAACGTGTCTTAAGATGTGAAGCCAAGGTGTATCAGCATACTGTCTGTGCCAATTTTGTTTTTGTTTTGTTTTATAGAATGGCCTTGTTACAAGCTCACCAGAAATATTCAAGCTAAAATCTTGCATCAGGAGAAAGACAGATTCAATTGACAAACGTTTCTGTTTTGATATTGAAGTATTCGAGAGGTTTGATTCTTTTTTCATTGTGTTAACAAATTGAATATAATTAAAAGTAGAAACACTTGTAACCAATATCTAATAATTACTCATGTAATAGGAACACATATTACTCAGTAGGCTTGTGTACAGACAAATTAGGCTCTCAAGACTTGGTTCTTACTTTTCAAACCTATTTTCTAACAAAATTTACTACATAGAATGTGTTAAGTACATTATGTTTGCATGCAGATACAAGATGAATTCTAATATCACCTGTATCGCAGCCCTCTTAAAACCCTCTTTTAAGAACAGATCAGATGCATTTTTATAAATACTTCATAAGTATATTCTGTACAATATATTTCCTTCAGAAATGTATGATAGCACATAATTTTTCTTATTTGAAAATTACTTCTGCACTTTGGTTAGTTTATTTTTCACTTATTCCTGGATATTATAATTATATAAGGTAGATTAAAGCAGCTTTTCTGTATTTGAAGTATATGTACACAGAACTTTGTAAACGTATTTTTTCCAAGCTTGGGGATAAAGAGAAATATTGAATTAATTTTCCCTTAAAATATGGTAAATAGACTTGACTTTTGTAGTTGTTTTCTTAAGAAATATCTTGTGACTGCTGCTGTAATTTTAAATTCCATTCAGAACTGTTGTATTTATATGATAATTTTGAGGCTACTTTGGTGCTTTCAAATATAATACTTTTTTGCTAGAATAGATTTCTGAGTGAGTTCAGGTTTAAGAAAAAATTTGATATGAACAAATATTGAGACGAATTGGTCTCTTGAAAGCTCCTAAGCTTGAATTGACAGGTTGTGTTTGAAATTTGTAGTTGTTTTTTTCAATATAGAATTGCATTTGCTAGACTCATCTGTGGTGGTACCATTGTAATGTATTCACAAGTGAGTGTTGTCCCTTCTGTTTTCCTTACTCTCTTAGAACATCCACAGTTCAACAGAACTACACAGAAAAATTAGTTTCATCTGCAGTTCTTCAAGTTCTCATCAAAGAGACAGTTATAGGCACTTCTTACATGTTACTTACTCATTCTGAACATTCTGATTAATTATATCCGCATGGCCTGTAAGTTATGGGCATTCTGGAAACTTGCACAGAAGATTAAAACAGGAGTACAATACAAAGTTACTAGGTCATCATTGTAAGGATCTGACTTTCACAGGCTGGTGGAAAGTTCACTCTTAACAATTGATTTGGTATTCAGCAGGGAAGTACTGACTTTTTGTACAAGTCAGCAGAGGTGGTAAATAGACAATGAAATACCTAGAAATACTTGGTGGGAGCTCACATACAAGGACAGTATTCATCTCTTCTGAATGTTGTGTTGATAGAACGAGTTTCCCCTAAGAAAGAGAAAATGCAGTGGCCATTGCTGATGTCAGTAATGACTAAGAATGTGAGCCAGTTCATATAAACACAGTACTGGAATACTGAAGATTCAGAAAGAGTGTGATAATGATTACATTTGAACTAATTTTAAATTCAAGACTTGATGTTGTTTACTGGGAGTATAATCTTGGACATCACCTGCAAAATAGAGAAAAACCTAAAGTTTTTAAAAACTTTTGAAAGCTGACAGTAAAACATAAATTTCCTTAGTAATCTGATGGTATGACTTCCCATCATGAAGAGCTCTTGTTAAAACTGTGCAGCTATACCAGTCTTCAAAATATTCTTGCAACTTCTGTCTCCAAACACTTTATCCCACAGAGATATCTCTCTCCCTGCATTATTATTTGCAACATTCTATGAAACGTTATATGAAATACTATTTTATTAAAGCACTAGAAATCTGTGCAGACTGATGTGCCCATCTCATTTCTCAAAAGAATAATTTTAACTGAAGGAAACCCTTGTGAACAAGTAATGGGGAGCACACAATGTGAGCCCTTCAAATTGACATAATTAATTTAAAATTTGCTCCGAGGATTATGGTATTAGATATTTTTGTGTTAAAACATGCTGTGTAATGACTGCAAACTTGGACGACAGGTTATGTCAGAAATCCAGAGCTAAAAGTAGATATCTCTAAGCTTGAACTAAAATAACATTCAGAAACTTCTTTACCTTCTGTACATGCTGAGCAAGGGACTGTAAGTGCGATTTCCCAGCTGAAATATTAAGCAGCAGTCACAATACAAAGAAGAAAAAAAAAATCAGTTTCTATTTCTAAAGTGTTTTTGTGAGAAAAAATCCTAGGTAAGAATCTGTGGGTAGGACTCAAATAGAATATTAAAACAGAAATAAATTCAGAGTATATGAAAATAGGAAAACAATTATACATCTTAATCTGCATTAACTGGTTTTTTAATATACTTCTGATAATAGTTAGCAAACAAAATAGCTTTGAATTTTAGCGTGTGAACACATTTTGATATTTTGTGTTCTCCAGTTGATTTCTTGCATGCTTTTTAAATACAAGGTAAAAATGTTGGTCTTTTGGAGGAGGTGGGGAAGGATGGAAGTTTTTTGGTTATTTATTTTAATGGTGGAAGATAAAATCTATAGTGTCCTTTATTTGTGAACCTAACATTAGAACGATCATCGGTTTTGACAGTCTGCTGAAAGTTTGAGCAGAGATACACTACACTGGTGTGGGAGCAGGACTTATTACTGTCACATGGGCGTTCTGTGTTGGCCAGTCAGTGAATTAATTTCAAAGCATTTCTTAAAGAACTCATTTGCCTGTGATCAGAAATAGAGGCTAACTCTTTGTATTTCCATGTCGGTTCATATAATTATTTGAGGAACAGATTGAAATTGGTTCCCTCATCCCCTCACTAGTTCCCATGACTCTTTTTCAATTCAACATCAAAGCTTCATCAACAGAGAGGATAAGCCACTTTTCTAACTTCAGTCATAGTGGTTAGAAAGAACTTGTTTTTTGATTCCTCTCAAAAAAAATTCCTGCACCACGACAATACTCAGCTCAATTGGCTTTACATCTCCAGACTTGAGATACTATCTCAAAGTTCTCTTTTTAAGCAACTGTTTTAGGGCATATTTCTTTTGACTGACTTTGGATGTCTATTTCGGGATATGATGACTTTTAGATTAAAAGTACCTACTGGTCTTCATTTGCTATGAAAGGAAGTAGATAATGAGCTCAGGTATAGCCATATTTAGTCAAATTGAGCTGATGTATCTTGTCCCTAAGTTTTCCATTCTGAGCACCTCCCCACTAAAAAATGAGTTGTATGGGATCCTGTTTGCAAGTTTATAACTTACCTTGCAATATGGAGGTAACTCATACCTATTAGAGGGTTGTAGCGCTTAAGACTAAGCATCTAAAATTGCGTGTTGCAGTACCAAACTTTTAAAAAACAGACCTGTTCTTAAATCTGCCTCAAAGTTATTTGTTGTGTCAAAAGCTGTCATCTTTCTTTAACTTCTCTCTGTCTTATACGTATTCACTTCATGTCAGTATGTATTTGGATTCTGACTTCGGATTCTGTTTGAGAAAAAGAAATCAGTAACATCAGTGTATGTTTTTGACAGACCTGGAATCATCACACTGCAGGCTTTTTCAGAATCTAACCGAAAACTTTGGCTCGAAGCTATGGATGGAAAGGAACCAGTAAGGATATTTTTTCATTTTCTTTGCTTTTAACAGTTTTGTGGCACACATATTAAAGAAAGAAGCTAGTATGCCTAAATACAGGCAAATTCAGTTCTGTTCTTTGTGAGACAATATTGCAAGTACAGAGTTAAGGTAGGTGTAAGCTAGAAAAGCAGGACTATTAGTGAATTTAAGCCTTTAAATATTTTATGTTAGGATATTTAATGTTTAACATGATAGCATGTTGCCTAATATGATTGATGGTTCAGATAATATTCGTGCACTGGTAGTTTCTGCCCTGGTAAAGACAACCGATCTTTTGGGCAGAGTCATGGAGTAAACAATTAGCACCATCTTGAAAGGCACTGCAGAGAGCATAAAACTGTGTTGAAAGCTACTAAGAGACAGTCTGAGATTTCTTCCCATTATTAGTGTGCTCTTAAAATAGTCACTGAATGAGGGTGATGTCAGACCTGTATCAAAGTGGAAGAAAAGATGGTTGATTGGTTTTATGAGATAGAAAAGTATTTCTACAAGCTTCTTGCTTGACAGAAACGGCACAGAAATTAGATCAGTAGTTGTACTGAATTTTAGACTATTTGGGAGTCTGCAAATGTGACTTCTAACACATTTTAGGTGCTTGTCCTAGCACAGGACTGTTAACCTGTGTGAGTTCTAGGGGGTGCAATGTCAGGAGAAGATGAAAGGCAGTGTTGGCTTTTCCCTAGCAGCAAGCTGATTCACAGCATGTCGCAGCTACCAACAGACCTGGTAGTAAAGAATTTAAAGCACAAATATTGACCTGCTGGTTTGTTGTTTTTTTTTTTTTTTCTGTTTACAGATCTACACCCTGCCAGCCATTATTAGCAAGAAGGAAGAAAGTAAGTTCTTAACTTACGTAGTTACCAAATATTGGTAGATTTCTGTAATGTCCCAGTTTCTACATGTGTGTGAGAGAGATTATTTTACGTTTTCATTCTGTTGCTATCACATAGCTGTTGTATTACATGATTGGGTTATGTAAAAGCACATCCTAAGGTATGTAAACTGTGAGAAAACCTTCAACTTTTGTATTACTATCAAACATAAATTGGAAGAAAATTTGATTGGCTTTGAAGCTACAGTATATTTTACAAAACTGTAAAAGTTTCTATCAGTAGTCTATATTCCTAAATGAAAAAGCATGCCATTATGTTGAAATAATATCCTTATATAGAATAATAGAATCATTTAGGTTGGAAAAGAACAAGTCCAGCTGTAAACCTAGCACTACCAAGTCTACTAAACCATGTCCGCAAGTTGCGTGGTTTAGTAGGGCTAAAAAACATCTGCGTGTCTTTTAGATCCCTCCAGGGATGGTGACTCCTGAGCACACTGTTCCAGTGCTTGACAACCCTTTTGGTGAAGAAATTTTCCTAATACCCAATCTAAACCTCCCTTGGTGCAATTTGAGACCATTTTCTTTTTTCCTATTGCTTGTTACTTGTGTCAGGAGACCAGTGCCCACTTCACTACAACCTCCTTTCAGGTAGTTGTAGAAGAGCGATAAGGTCTCCCCTGAGCCTCCTTTTCTTCAGGCTAAGCAACCTCCCCCATCCAATCCTTATCAGACTTGTGCTCCAGACCCTTCACCAGCTTTGTTGCCATTCTTGGGACATGCTCAGCACCTCAATGTATTTCTTATA
Source organism: Lathamus discolor (assembly GCF_037157495.1). Classification (NCBI taxonomy): domain Eukaryota; kingdom Metazoa; phylum Chordata; class Aves; order Psittaciformes; family Psittacidae; genus Lathamus; species Lathamus discolor. Next base: position 114,267,229 of record NC_088887.1, on the reverse strand, counting down.
GTGAAAAGCCCAGAACTGAACACAGGAGTCAAGGTGCAGCCCCACCGGTGCCCAGTACAGGGGTACAGTCGCTTCCCTGGTCCTGCTGAACACATTATTTCTGATACAAGCCAGGATACTGTCGTCCTTCTTGGCTGCCTGGACACAAGCTGGCTCATGTTCAGCTGCTGTTGACCAACAGCCCCAGGTCCTGTTATGCTGAGCAGCTTTTCATCCACTCTTCCACAAACCTGCAGCATTGCATGGGGTGGTTGTCACCCAGTGCAGGACCTGGCACTTTGCGTTCTACCTCATACAAGTGGGCTCAGCCCATCACATCTTTTGGGCTTCAGGTCTGTATGCACCTGTTACATATACACTGAGTAATAAAATGAGGGTACTGAAAGATACTATGAGGTTTATGTGTGTACTTGTATTAGATTCAGAGTGGTTTGGGTTATCAGGGACCTTAAAGCTCATCTAGTTCCAACTCCCCTGCCATGGGCAGGGATACCTCACACTAGAACAGGTTACTCCAAGCCCTGTCCAACCTGGCCTTGAACACTTCCAGGGATGGGGTATCCACAGCTTCTCTGGCAACCTGTACCAGTGTCTCACCACCCTTGCAGTGAATAATTTCTTGTTAATATTTAATCTAAATCTACCCTCTTTCAGTTTAAAGCCATTCCTGCTTGTTCTGTCCCTACATGCACTTTAAAAGTCCTTCTTCAGCATTCTTGTGGGCACCTTTTAGGTACTGAAAGACAGCAGTAAAGTCTACTAGAGGCTTCTCAAGGCTGAACAACCCCAAATCTCTCAGCCTCTCTTCATAGCAGAGGTGCTCCAGCCCCCTGATCCTCTTTGTGGCCTCCTCTGGAGTTGCGTTTCACGTCCCTCTTGTGCTGGGGGATCCAGAGCTGGACTCAGTACTCAGGGGGGGTCTTATGAGTTTGGAGTAGAGGGGTAGGACCCTCTTCTTCAACCTGATGGTCACATTGCTGGTGATGCAGCCCAGCGTACAGTTGGCTTTCTGAGCTACAAGTGCACACTAGCATCATATTATCATATATATGTTATTAACATATTAATATATTGACACAAATATATATGTGTAGACAATCTACTGATTTCTGAGCAAGACAGTATAATATCCTGCTTGCAATGATCCACTAATGATTTGAAAGTTGGGGTTTTGAGTGCAAATGTTGTATCTATAAAAATACTATTGCAGAATAGGTATCATAATCTCCTGGATAAATGTGTATCAGTCCTTCTTGACTAACATATGAACATAGCTAAACACTGAGAATTTATGTATTGATACATTAGAAAATAATTACCTTTTTTTCTTTTCATAGTGTTCTTAAATGAAGCAGGTTTCAACTTTGTGAGGAAATGTATTCATGCTGTAGAAACAAGAGGTGTGTACTAAATAACAAATTATATATTAGATTATTGCGAGTATTTTTTCATAAATATTGCTTTGATTAATTCTGTGTGTCTGTCGTTTGGGTTGTACTTTTCACGTTATTTGAGTTCTTTACACTTTAAGATGTTGCCACAAGTTCCAACAACAGTTTTTAACATACTGTTTAAGTGGGAGTTTTAAACATTTTCAATAATTTCATGTTGTTTAGACCCCTTAATACACAGTTGCACACATCTTTAATTTGTGTGCACTAAACTGTGCTTTTGTGTGGTAATACTGTAGCAAGCCTCAGCTCCCAGCTTTGGTTATTGGCATGAAAAAAGGCCAAAAAGTGCCATAAATACTCTCTGCTGGCACATCTTTCTTCGCAGAACATAATTCCCATAATTTTATTCACTCTTTTTGCACATGGCTTATCCTTTTTTAAAAAATGTTTAGACACTCACTTTTTGGTAGCAGGAATGTACAGAAAGAGAGCAATAATCACCGTAATGATGAAGTGATATCTTACAAATCACAGCAAGTTTTTAATTATCCCCTTCCAAACGAAGAGGTATGACTCTGTTGTCTTCCATAAAAAGAGGTAACCTTTCTCCGTCCATGCACTGCACTGTCACAATGCAACTCTCTTCTAATCCAAAAACTGGATGGTCTCTTTATGCAACACTGAGCTCAACAGGAATTCAGTTTCTCAGGTAATAAATGTTATATAGCTTTTGAGTCACTGCTGACTCAGAGCTTGCGAGTTTTTCTTGGGGTGTTTCAAAACAAAACACCTATGTTATGTAAGTGAGATCAGACTTCAGAATTTGTTTTCAAAGGAAAAGTGGACAGTTTCTAAATTATAAGACTTGAAGTGGGAAAGAGGAAAGACTTAGCTGATTTTGAAAGGCAGTTAAAAACAGTAAAATTATCAGTGCAATACTGAAATACTGTGTTGTGAATGTTAGACTTTAAACTTTGTTTGTTGTTATTATCTGTGCCATTAAACCCCAACAATTAAAACTTATGGGCAAATTGGGACTTGTCTGTCTCCATTTTACATGGGATCTATGCAGAATATTTACATTTTCAACTGCAGTGTTGCAGCAGTATACAGTATATGTTTTTATTTTGGGTACAATCATTTCTCCTATAAATGTCAATCAAATTTCAGTTGGAAGGGATCATGGTCTAAGCACATGTAGGCACATAGTAATTCCACTGAAGTCTAGGTAAAATAAACTTGTTGACATGTAATGTGTTTTAAGACTGCATTTTTTTTTTTTTTCATTTTTCACTTTTTCCAGCTGTCTCCTTGTTCTTTGCTGATATGGGTCATTCCTAAATGACTTTCTATTCATGTAAAGTCATGATTAATGTATACTATAGTGTGGATTCAGTGGAATGCATTTGTTAGTAACCCAGAAGAGAATTCGGTAGTGGCAAACAGTACTCGAGAATTGTACAACTTTCCATAAATACATTCAGATGTTTTGAAAACATACACAAAGAAGGCATTGCCATATATTCATTGTTTTCCCAATGTAGGTATTACAATCCTGGGGCTGTACAGAATAGGTGGTGTAAACTCCAAGGTGCAAAAGCTGATGAATACCATATTTTGTAAGTATCTGATGTGACTGTTTGTCAGTTATGCAGTGTGTGCGCTGTGGTCCATTTTGCCTTAACTGCTGTGCTCAGAACTGAATTTGGCACTTAACTGCCTCTAGTTTGCTTTCTTAAAATGAGTGACTCATCCAACTAGTTTCTTGTGTGCATTAGTACTCAATTTCTGCATGTTGTCATTGATATACATGAGCAAATTGCTACTAAAATGCAGCTCTCTGTTAAGTTTTAAAGTTCTATTTGTTGATATGTATTTGGTGTATTTCAGAAGTGTTCCAGAGCTTAGTACTATAACACAGCATAGCTCAGTTTAATAGACAGTTGTTCCAGTGTTTCACTTTTCTTTCTAATTGGGCTCTCTGATGCCTGTGTTTGAATGTCTAAGCTAATTAGTAATTCTCTGTCGGCTTTGGCTTACTTAACACTTTGATATAATGCATATAGTTAGCTTACAAATGCTAAATGAGTGCTAAATGCATTCTTATTAATACTTTGACAGAGATTAAAAGATTCAAATTGATCAGGTTGGTAGTTAATCCAGCTACTAAGTAATCACATGAGGTAAATGACTTATTAGCTTCTGTTTTGTCACTTTTCTAGTTAGCATGTTAGTCAAACTATAACACAATCACAATTCAAATTTCTACCAGCCCCTAAATCTCCTCCTGATATGGATATTGATATGGAACTTTGGGACAATAAAACAATAACAAGTGGACTAAAAAACTACCTCAGGTAAGTGTGAAGCTACACAAATCTCAGTATTCTTTTTCTGGCCCGTTGATCTTTTGCTTATTAATACCATATTACATTTTAGCATGGTAATAATTGAGTATATTATTATCTTGCCTAATATCCCTGCGATTGGCCATAATAACAAATCTAAAATTTGTCACACTTTCTGCCTTATTAAGATAGTTATGGCTTATATAGCCCTCAATTTGGCAGAAGTTAATTAATTGCATGTTTTTATTTAAAATTTTCTACATTAACAGCAAAGCATGTTGTGCTCAGTCTTTCTTTTCTGAATCCCTTAAGCTGTGTACCATGAGTTTTCATAGCATCATTGTTGGAACAGAATAAAAATCTCTGCAAAACCAGAGGGCTTTATCCTGTGCTGTTGGTGTCTTCACAAACACGTTGTCCCTCCCATGCTGTCATTTTCTCTGAAGATTTTTGGTAATAAGAGACAGAATTTTCAAGAATCATGATATTTCCAAGATAATTTTGTTATGGGTCTCAATATATAATATTCAGAAGAAAGAATAAAAAGCATCAAATCCAGATGGTGGGTGTTCTATGCCTTCTAAAAATCTAGATTTCCTAAACAGGTTACGTAACAGAAGGCAGCATTAGAAATCCCTATTCAGTCTGGAAAACACACCTAGGGTTTATAATGGAATGCCCATGCACACTTCACAGAAAAGACTGGCTTTGGTTGAAGATATTTACAGTACGTATTCAGAAGCATAAATCACTGTATGTACTGTGTTTGTGAAATTGCATGAGCTAGCAGGAGCTATGTGTTTGTGTCTCTAAGGCAATTTACAGTCTGCCTTTCAGAGATTACTCTTCTAGGATCTCCCAGATCAGATTTTCAGTCCCAAATTTTGTCATGTTTCTGCCTTTCTTGGGCAAAAGATTGCTTTTGCAGGCCACCTTACCATGTTATGCAGCTGTATTTATTACACTTCTGCAGTACGGAAACCGGAAAACAGTCAGTCTCTGTGCCAGAGTCTAACTTCCCTTACTAACCTACATGATGACACCAGCTTCAATTCAAATTTTCAGACGCTGTACATGACTAAGTTGTATGCTAATTGTAATCAGTCATCTATGCATTGCTTTCCATACAGCGTATCAGTACACATTGTGCATATGTTGAGGGCTATCATAATCACACCCATAAAACTTAAAAAGAGTTTGAGTAATGCTTTTTAAATTTTCTTTTAATATTGTTTTTTATAACCAGGTGTCTTTCAGAACCACTGATGACTTTCAAGCTGCACAAAGATTTCATTGTTGCTGTTAGTAAGTAAAGTAATAAATAAAGTAATATTGTTTCTAACCTTTCATCTCTTCAGTTACTAGCCTTTTGTTAGTTGCAGTATTTGTGGTAACTGCTTTTGCCAAGTTACTTAAAATACAAATTTCAGAATGTTGTAAGAAGTATAATCAAACTGTTGTCATGATTTTAAAGCCTAATTTTGTTTGGCTCTTTATAATGCATGTGTGTACTAGCATACATTGGCATTGGTGACATTTGTAGTCACATCTTAGCACATGTTCTGATTTATCAACAATATTTGTTTTCTGTTTAATAGAGTCAGATGATCAGAACTACAGAGTTGAGGCAGTGCATGCACTTGTGCATAAGTTACCAGAGAAGAACAGAGAGATGCTGGACATCCTTATCAAGCACTTGGTCAAGTAATTCTTTTTTGTTTTTCTCTTCAGCATTATTGTAAGATGTGATTATTTCTGCTTTGAATTTGTCAGTATTGCTTAAGCTATTCTCTGTGTTGAAACAATGCCACTTGAAACTACATTTAATTTCTAAAATGCCGTTCTCAACATATCTCAAGAATACTCACCAAAGAAACAAACAAAAAAAAACCAACCCACCATGAAGAATCACCAAGATGACCAACTCTGTTTATAGAGTAAACCCACTCAGCATTTTCATTCACATTCCTACTTACTACAGGAATTGTCACTAATTATATTTAAGAAACATCTAAAACTATGCTAAGATTGTTAGAAAACACTGTTTTGAATCTGACTGAAGGTCGCACACTGTATTAGAAGTGGAGAACAAATCACTTGTCCCTCATGTTTGAACTTATTTTCCTCTCTAACTCCTCTGAATTGTAGTATCATTTGGAAGTGTTAATTTGAAATATTATTATTTATACTTTTTTGATCTGCCTATATGTCCAAACCCCTGTGGGGTTTTCATCAGTTTCTGTGTTAATTAAATGTCAGATGGAGAAGATCTTGCATTTGTTTGAACTGATGATCTTTTTTCTTCACTGAATTACCGTAGCATATGCTGGGAGATAAAAAAGACACTTTTTTATTTTATTACATCTCTCTATGTCACTAGCTATGATTCCATACTATTCTTACATTATAATTTATTCTGTTTCTGCCTTAAATGTTTTTCATGTACTTTTTAGTAAATCGTTGGTCAGTTTTCGTAGGTATTTGTTGAATACTTTTTAATATGTATTATTCTTTCTGGTGCTATATACTTTTTAGTACATTTAACAGTGATCTGGGAATGTGAATAATGAAACATCAGTTGTTCAGATAAGGCCCACATGACTGAAATATGTAGAAGATATATTGTTTTCATTCCGTTCATTACATCCCAGCAATTCTTCTTTTTTGATCACAGCTTGAGCCACAACCTGCAGTAAGCTGTCTACAGTGGAGTAGTTTTGCTTCCTCTTATAGACATGAGAACTTTGAAAACTGCCTTGATAGGAAATTATTTAGCACTAAAAAACAATATTTGGCTCTTTGTGTCATTAGCCTCTGAAAACTAACATGATAGCGAGCTGCTCTGAGTGTTTCCATTGCAAAAACTGATTAGGCAGACCTTGTGTCTCGTACGTGGGGTAACGCAGAGAACCAGATGAAAGTATGTTTCATAACTCACATTACTCGCAGAGTTGTTTGATTAGCTAAAAAAAAATCTACTGCCTTCTAACTTGCTAAAAGTTAAAACATTTAACAAGGGATTAATGATTACTGTAAAAGCTGCTAGTCTGGAAGCCCCAAAACTAGAAATACAGGTATGTAGAACCTTATTTGTAGGCAGAATCAGTTATAGACAAGCATTTCTTTCTTAACTTCTTTTCCTGTCCTCTTTTTTCTTAATGTGACCTCGAATGCATTTCCAAGGAAGAGCATGCCTGCAGTATTCCCTTCTTTAATTGTTCTCTAAGTCTTGCTTATCTCATCTTTGATGTGATTCTCATTTCCAATAAATGTAATCTTATGGTTTTATACTGAATTTTTTTCCATTCTTTTCTTTCCAATGTTCAATTCATCCCTTCTTATTTCTCTGTATATAATTTGCCAGCTGGTGTTTATGCTAGCAATTCTAATGAAACTGAGTTCAAAATTAGTCTCTTGAGTGTATTAGCTATCTTCCTTCCTCATCTTTTTCCTACCACTGTGTCAGATTTTTCAAGGAACAAATGGCAGATGAAGTGCCTCATTTTATGAAAATGGGAAAATAAGGAAAAAGAAACCCAAAGCAAACCAACCTCCTGTTGCTTCATTCTTTTGTTTAAAATACAGTTTCAAAATATGCATCCTTTCCCTGTATTTCTTGTAACTATTCAGTTCTTTATGTATGCTTTTGTGTCTAGGTGAAAATACTGTATACCTTTTAACTATGGGTTACAAAATAAGGATAGTATTATATTTTTCTTGGTTTATGTCTTAAGGTCTTTACCTCTCTGCCTACCTTGACTTTTGTGTCACTGTGCAAATTAAATTTAATGTAGATGATGTGGGATGTAGGTCATACTGAAACCAAACAAACAAAACCAGCAAATCCTGAAAAGCACCCTGCAGAGGTGATACTGCCTGAGTATATACTCAGTCAGCAGCTAGGCAGACAAAGGAAGTGTGTTGTTGTTTTCACATAGGTAACTAATATTTAGTTTTTAAACCTTCCTAGTCAAATTACCTGTCTAATTTAAAGAATATTTTTTTCTTTGGTGTGATTTAATAACGCCATACTTTTCTAAGGTGGATAATCAGGATTCTGCAATTTGTCAGCATCAAAAATTAACTGGTGATGTATCAAAGAAAGAGATTTTGAGGAGAAAGCAACTGCACCTCAATGAATGCCTTACAGCTGCCTAAAATGCATGATTATCTTGGCCTATGTCTATTCAGTAGCCCAGCAACAGTAGGACTAGGTCAGGGGAAATTGGCTTTCAAAAATAATCCATTTACAGGCATGGGGTTTTTTCTCTTTTGCAAGAAATTGAGTCTTTGAAATGCATTGTAAAAAGTCCTTTTTGGTTACAATGTTATTAAAGTCACCATTCCTTTTATTAACAAGCTACCAAATTTGTAACCAAGGAAACCCAAACACAGGACAAACACTGCTTTCTCTTTTATGCTGTAAGACTATGTTTGTGTAAGAGACCTTAACAGTTACTGTGCAGCACAAAGCAGAGTAACATTGCAAAGGGTTTGGGTTGGTTTTTTTTTTTTTTTGACTTCTAACAAGCCTAGAGCTGAGTAATTAAGAATTCTGTTTCCATTAAAATACTAATGGTCTTCCCACCACCCTTTATTCACCTAAGCCACATGTAAGGTCTGTTACAGAGAAAACAGAAGATAAAGTTTGCTCCTACCTGCTAGTTTCCAGTATTTTATAGATATTACTGTTTCTTAATTTTAAATGGTACAAGAGTTATTTTAATTACATAATAAATGGCAAAAAATTCTCTACTTGACAGTGATAGCAGAAATGTGAACTAGTGCCTCAATAACTGATTCTGTTTGGTAGCAGATTCAGTATAATTAAGCATTATTGTAATTACAAAATCTTTACTTGGCCTGATATTTCTCAGGCATGAGGCAATAGGGCAGCTGTGACTGGGGAATCACTTGCAGTTATTTTGAAGGATTTATGATGATACATTTTTTATTTGGCAAATCTTATTCATAAGGAGAGAAGAGGGGCACTGAGGATTACTGATTGATGAGTTTCATTTTATTATCTATTATTGGGAAAAGTAAGTTTCTGAATTCTACGTTAAGGAGAAAAATGACAGAAGAGGTAGAGTAAGCAATAAATGAATATACAGAAGTAAAAGGTTATTATATTTTAAAGCCAGAAGATGTCACTATGATCATCTAATGTAATCTGTACCACCAAAACAGTGATATCACTGACCCCATTGATTACGTTTTCAAGATATTAATAAAGAGATGCTATTGCACTTAAATAAGTGCTTTCAGTAACTAAGTTTTTTTCCTTTACATGAAAGCTGATGTATGTTGTTGACCTCTGTTACTACATAGTGTTTTCAGTAAACCCAACATAAAGTGTTTAAGCTCCTGCATAATCATTAGAAAGGGATAGGTGCCTGCCCTAAGACTCCTAAACTTTAGATGGTCTGGATCATTCTGTAGAGACCTCCAAAGGTATTTGCTTTTTCCTGTCAATTACGTCAGGAACTAACACACTTGCTCCAGAAAGACGTGCTCATTGTCTTATGAAGTTACTGCAGCATGGGAGCCTTAATGGAAATATAATTGTTGTACTACACCATATTCTGACTCTAGTAAAAGTAAAAGTTTTAAAAATGTTTTTTAAAGGGGAGGCGAGAACTTGGGATCTTGTTAAAGAAGTAGCGTCAACAGGGTTCTGCCTGTTGGAATTGCAGTTTAGCACAACAATTTAATTGCGTATTGTTTGTGTTCATTTAAAGGGTATCATTACACAGTCAGCAAAATCTAATGACTGTATCCAACCTTGGTGTTATCTTTGGACCAACTCTGATGAGAGCCCAAGAAGAAACCGTGGCTGCTATGATGAACATTAAGTTTCAGAATATCGTCGTTGAAATTCTGATAGAGCATTATGAAAAGGTAGAAAGACGTTATCTGACTGTTTTGTGATGAAGTGGAACTAAGATCTTATTTTCATTACCATCATTAAGTTCTTAAGAATAAGAAATACAGCATTTGTAGAAAGTCATTGATAGGAAGAGTACCTTCTTCCCACCCCATGCTATGTGTCTGTATTCCTAGCAAGTCTTTTGTCACTGTGCAAGGTACAGATCCAGGGCATAATCTTCCATGCTTTGAAGGAGTTGCTCTGAATTTTCAGTTGCTTTCTGTAGCTCTCTGTGTCCTTACATCAAGAAGCAGAATGAGAAGGTCATAAGTTTGCTCCAAGCGCTTCCGTTTCTCTCATGCTAGCAGTGTGTGAAGGTTAACTCTGGGTAAATGCATGGATTCTCCCCTGAGTGCATCAGGCCAGAGTCTTTCAGACCATTACTGTCCTTTGGGAATACACCAGCTGCACAGTAAACATCTAGTCCCTCCTAACACCATGAAACCCCAATGATCCTTCAGTTCCTCTTTTCACAAGCAGCATCAGTATGGATCCCCAGCAGAATCCCACATTTCCGTGCATTGTGTCATTTTTCCTTAGCTTAGATACTAAATGAAAAGTAAAAAAGCTGAAGGAAGAAATAATGTATCTTAGGTGAGGTTTTTTATTCCTAATTACAGGTTTTGTGCCTATCATATCTTTGTGATTTAAAACTTTCTGAATACTCTGGAACCTTCAGCCCTCTCTAGATACTCTTCTGCTTTGAAGAAAGGTCCATCTGTTTATTTTATTTTCCCCAAAGAGATCAGTCACAGCAAAGGTCCATCTCAAACTCTTTCACAGAATCACAGAATCACAGAATCCCAAGGGTTGGAAGGGACCTAAAAAGATCATCTAGTCCAACCCCCCTGCAAGAGCAGGGTAACCTACAGTACATCACACAGGAACTTGTCCAGGCGGGCCTTGAATATTAACATTGAGTAAGAATGGCTTCAGGGCTTGAGAAAATCTGTGAAATCTTAAACTTACTTTCAGTCACTACCATTGCAGGTACCAGCTTCACTGATAAGTCTCCTTTATTTTATTTTATTTTATTTTATTTTATTTTATTTTATTTTATTTTATTGCTTGATTTCAGAACTCAGCAGAACAGTCTCTTTATCAATGTATATCGCCTGTCAGATGACTAACAAAACGAACTGAGAAACATTGATGTTTCTTCCATTTTACCTTACTCAGCTAAGGGGTTGTTCCTGGTCAATACTAGGATCCCCTGCACTGGTTGGTCAGTAAGTACTGACAGTAGTGCTTGGTATCATCAGTTTTATTTCTTAGGGACTCCTCAGAATTGGTATGATACATATAGCCTCCTTGGCTGTAACTCAAAAATACATAAATTACGGATTTCCAACACTGAATTTCTCCTCCAGATTACAAGCTCATTCAATACAAAGACCATGGCTGCAAAATCAGAATCACCCTTGCTCTATTTCTCTGTCTACAGACATTATTTTTTTTTTATTGATATGCTACTCACTAATGCCTAATACATTATTAATGTACTTCAAGAGCATTTCAAGACATCCATTAAAGTATTTTCTACTGTGGAAGTGTATTTCCTTTCTTCCACTTCTATGAATGGCATAGAGGTATCTTTTCATTGCTCACTTCATCCACTTCTGGGAATGCCCTATTGAGAGAAGGTCCAGAAATCCTTATGGAGATGTATTTTGGCCTCGCGTGGTATTTAGCCTACAACACTTGGTCCTGTGGAGACTGGACACTTCTTACTCCTTCAGTAGCTTATTCAGGCAATCTATCTTTGTGTAAAACCTCATCTCCATTACACAGAATTCCACTTCCTTGCACAGAATGCCATAAGCAATTTTCAGTAGTTTAAAGTCTACACTAGGATGAATAAGTGAGAAAGATCCAAAATTAAAACCTTCATATCTTCTAGCCATATTTTTTGCTTTTGTCATCCTCCAAAGCAGTTATATTTACAAGATTTTTAGGGTCTCTGCTGCATGTGTCTTGGATATTGCAGAACAGATGATACAAATGAAAATCAAGAAAATTACTGGACCTTCTGCATTGCTCTTGCTGGCAGGCTTGTCATATTTAGCTGCAAAGTGTTTTTTAAAACCTCATGTATACCTGTATCAGACTGCAGTAGTCAGATACTCTTAAAAATTGAGTTATTTCTGCAGCAGTGAAGCTCAGAATTGACCAGTGGTATGTAAAAGATAAAAACCAGGACATGCTCCAAACATAAAGATGTTCCTCATCAAACTTGAATTGTTTTGCAAAATAAAGTGGTTTTCTGAAATACAGACTGGATTCCAATAAGTTATGACTATGACACATTTCTATGGCATACAAAAGCTTTCACATGAACACAGAGGGAAAATGCAGTCTTCATAATAGTTTTAAAAATATATTACTTCTTGGGCAGAAGTTACAAGCATCTATTGTGTGCTTTCCAATTTAGACTGTTAATCACTTCTTAAGAAGGGCTATAAAACGATTTAAACAAATACTTTTATATAACTTGTATAAATTTTAAGTACAGCTCAGTATTCTGGTTTTTGGATTGTAAAATGAGATCAGAGCAAAGCTTGTATTCTGTGAATTTATTTCGTAATGTGTGAGACTATTACAGGATTAATTTCAGGCACAGTGGTAAGGAAAACAAACGAATTAATAATGCACGTGTAAGAGTACCTCTTTGTTTATGTTATTTTGTCCCTTTTTTTTTAATTATGCAGATATTTCACACTGCACCAGACCCCAATATTCCTCTACCCCAACCTCAGTCCCGATCAGGTTCAAGAAGGACAAGAGCAATTTGTCTCTCCACAGGTCCACGTAAACCTAAAGGAAGATATACACCATGTCTCGCGGATCCTGACAGTAAGTTTGTTCTTGTTGACTGGTTATCTTCCTTTTTATGTCTTGTCTTTAACTTTCCTGAGTAATATCCATTAGGTATTTGTCGTGGTTTGAACCCAACCACAAACCTCTTTTACTCACTCCCCCCCGCTTCTTGCCCTCCCCCTGCTCCTGGAGGGACGGAGAGGAGAATCAAAAAGAATGCAACTCCCACAGGTTGAGATAAGAACAGTTTAGTAACTAAGGTATAACATAGATCACTACTGCTACCACCAATAATAATAATGATAAAGGAAATAACAAGAGGAAAGAATACACCACCTTAACACCAGCCGACCAATAACTCGCCCCACTCCCCCCAGCCGAGCACCGACCGATACCTCCTCCAACCCTGCAGTCCCTCTACCCTTCCGGGGTAACTCTCCGTTACATCCATCGACCTCTGAGTTATGGGCCCAGACAGTATTGTTTTCCAATAATTATAACAGGTGGGGCTTCATCAGCTTTTTAACTTCTCTGAGTCACAGCTGCACTGTTTAATGACCACTTTCCTAGCTTCTCCCAGATGAGGAAGGCTGTTTGCTTTTAGGAAAGCCTTGTATTCCATACACTGTTCAAAAATCATTTAGAGTAGTGTTTGTATTCTAACCTAAATGTAGTCGGCTTGGAAACTCAAAAGTTTGTTGTACAAAGTTAATCTCATTTGCTTGTAAGATGATTAGTTAGGTTGAGAAACTGTAAGTAGAATCTTTCCTCTCCTCCTGTAATAAATGCAACTCAGTCAAGGTCAGGACCATTATTTGGCCTTTTTCACATGCAGGAACTGTGGTCATTGGTTCAAAGCCAGCCATTGCCTAGTTGCCAAAACCACTGAAACTTGGGGAGTTTTCTGGAATCGAAACAAACGCTAATGTTTTGGGGAGAAACATTATCTGTATGTATATGTGTATGTACATATATATGTATGTATGTATATATGTATGCATATATGTATGTATGTGTATGTACGTATATATGTATGTATATATTTATATATGTGTATGTACATATATATGTATATGTACCATATCATATGGCTTCCTGTTTAACAGCAGGGAATTATATTTATAATTAATTGCTGCTTAGAATGCTTATTCATTTTCATCTAGATGTGGCTATTAAAAAGTTTGACTTCATTCATTTTCATCTAGCGGACCATCACTTTTTTACTCACTGGCTATACAAGTAAGAAGTATTAAAACTTTATCAAAGATTAAGTTGTTAAAAGTTCTACAATGCAACAGACTTCCAGAAAAACTTCTGAGTCCCTTGGTTCCTTATTGAGATTTACATAAAACTGGTACAGTAAATTAATCTACAGTTAAGGTGCATCTGTTCTTGAGGATCTGTTGTAATCCTTAATTCTGTAATGTTAGGAAACGTATCCTCAGTATACTCTTGCACAGGTGCTGCATTTCCCATATGTTTAAATTACATGATTCCCACCATTGAGAGTTTAAATACTAAATGAGAGCAATAGCTTCCAACATATTGATGGCCAGTGTGAATTACATGGGATCTTGAGTAAGAAGTTACAGAGGTATCATGAATTACATTACCCAGGGGACAAATTGGAGAAGTTTCAACAGTTTTTCACTGCGTAACTGCAGTTTTATGCCAGCATAAAAAAGGGGGCATTTCTGTTCAGTATTTTGCAGAGCGTATGCAAGCTCATGGCAGGGTGGTTGGAACTAGATGATCTTAAGGTCCTTTCCAACCCAAACCATTCTATAATTCTGTGATTCTTCATTCAGGCACATCCTGCACTGGTGGCTTAATTTGAAGTATGTCTGACCAAAGAGCTTTCCACTCGTGCTTCGCTTACTAGCTCAAGCTCAGCACTTGCTTACGCACGTTCCAGTTAATATCTCAGTTATGCCTGGAAGAAGCAGAAGCAGAGGTATTCTTCCAGCCAGGTATTTTTAGATGTGGCTGGAGACAGGCAAGAGAGAGCCTTGGCTTCTGGCAGGAGCAATTTCTGAGCTACTAGGTGGGTTAAAGTCATCATTTAAATGAAGCACAGACATCTAACTGCATCGCAGGAAATTAGGGAATTCTGTATGGTGTAAGAAAATGAACTACAGGTTTCAAATGGTAGGGAATTATAGAAAATTATAGAAAATGCATCTGGCAAATACAGACTTCAGCCAATCTTTCCATTTTCAAGGGCCTAATGGTCTGTAAAGGGGCAAGATGAGGGACAATCTAATCTGGAATACCAGAATTACGGCTAGAAGAGGACAGAGTATTTCACAGTACTGTACCAGTGTCACTACTATTGTCAGAGCCACTCACTGTGCAAGGCACTGGTATTTCTGACCTGATCTAGTATTGTGAGGGATTCTGACCACTTGTTGCCAAGGATATTGCAACATTTGGAGGGAAAGCAGCTGTACATCTTATAAGTACAGTGTTGTTGAAGAATACACGTTTTCTGCTTCCTGTGAAATTTGTGAAATGTATATCTCTTAGCTTTTGGGAAAAAATCCTACTAGAAACCAGTGTATGACTAGAATAGACTAACTCCAGTCTTCAAAATAATTCAGCCATCACTATATTATAGGCCAGTCCTGCCTCAGTTCTGATTCATGTTTCTACCTTTATATCATCAGCAAATTAGGATATTCCTGCTTTTTGTTGGAAAAGATTACTGGGAACAAGATCAGTGCAAATATTTTTTGTGTACGTAGGTGACTTTCTCTAATACCAATCTAACTGAAGAAATTCATCAAATGTTCAGCATTCAAGTTATAAGTAAAGGAATGAGTTGTCCTGCAGGATAGATATTTCAGGGAAAGGGATGATGACTGAGAAAATAGGCTGTCTGTAGACAGACTTTGGACTAGCCTTACAGAGACTGCAGAGATACTCAGCAGCTTGGAAACTGATCTAAAACTTAGTTCTTGTGCCTGCTGGCAATAAAGTCATGCATTTAAGACTTGTAAGTATGACAACAACCACAACATTTGCCTTAGCATGAAAATCCAGCAAGATACTCACCACAAAGGTCTTGCAGCTTTGACAGTGTTGAATTTTCTAAGGATTATCTGTATTGTAGGCAATTCTTTTAAAATGCAAAATTCTGTGTGAGATAGTTCAGCCTGTAGCCCATTGTGTTCATCAGCTCTAAAGAAATAGCTAGGAAAGGCAGCTCTCCCAGGTTAAAGATAAGAATATGTGTGAAATTTAGTGTAACTAAATAGTATTTTGTCTTGACTCATTGCCTCCAAAACCACAGATTAATGACTTTGGTGACAAATAAGGTACAAGGAGTTAAAGATTGTATGAGAGAAATGTACATGATTAGAAAATGTAAATTAATTTTCTCTGTCTCCCACCTCTCACTCCTCCCTAGGTGACTCCTACAGCAGTAGCCCAGACAGCACTCCCATGGGCAGCATTGAATCTCTCTCTTCTCACTCCTCTGAGCAGAACAGTACCACCAAATGCACACCCTCACAGCCCAGGGAGAAAGCAGGAGGGATTCCATGGATTGCCTCTCCTGCTTCTTCTAATGGCCAGAAGAGTTCAGGCCTCTGGACTACAAGTCCAGAGTCCTCATCAAAGGAGGATGCAACCAAAACAGATGTGGAGTCAGACTGCCAAAGTATAGCTTCTGTCACTGGACCAGAGAATGCCTCTCCACCAACAGACCTGACTAAAAAGAGTTCTTGCAGTCTCTCTGGGCTGAAAAGGTCTTCAGCATCTTCCCTTAGATCAATTCCATCAGCTGAAGGTAATTTCCAAGGTCTTTTAGGACATCTGTGTTTACTGTGATGCATCAGAAAACAAGAGCTGCATCTGAAAGCAGCAGTTAATTAATTGTATTAATTAGCCTTTTTTGTTTATTTTTTCATTTTTTGTGGTATGTTCTTTCAGTTTTCAAACTGTTTCTGAGATATTTCCATTGTTTGTTATCTGTACTGTTCAAACAGCTTAAAAGATACCAGCGTTTCTCAGAATTTAGAGTACTCTCCTCATCTAGACCATCTTGTAAGATGATTGCTGATGTATAAGAAGATGTGGTAGCTATGTTCTGTCACTGTGTCAAAGGAATGAATCCTTGCAATGACTGATACTGATCAAAGCTAGTATTTAAATTTAAAAGCACCAGGCTTAACATATCTAGTAAATAACAGTTTTGTCATTCCTTGTTGGTGTGCCTGTTTGTTTGTTTGAACTTTATGTCTGAAACCCTGCTGATGGAATGACTCCTTCAATCTGCCCTACTTGCATGCTTTGTTATCCAGTACTGCAAGCAGATTAGCTTAAACAGAAGATTATGGCTGAATAGTGCTGTATATAGAGACATGATGTGCAAAATTCCAGCTTTAGGAAGCCATTTCAGTGCACAAGTTAGGATGCCGGTTTTCCTGTTCAGTGGAAGAGGAATGCTGCTTCAAAGAACATTCTCAAAGCATGTAAGCTGAGCCTGTGTCCAATATAAGCCTGTGGACAAGGCTTCTTGCAAGACAGAGAAGCTTAAAAATAGCTTATTAATGTAGACAGTTCTGCTAAATGCCATTAGCTGGAATGCCTGTGAACCCTTGTTCTGAGTATCTCTGTGAGAACACGAGGTGATATTGAACTATATTGGCAGCTATGTGGAAGTTACTTTAGAAGAAACACCTTGAAGTCAGTATATTTGCAGTGGTTTGTATTATGAAACTTAACAGTCAGCACTGAAAACAGTGGGCTCCAGCAGACTGAGTGCCAAGTGTGCCACTGAACTGTCAGTAAGTAATTCAAGTACAGGTGGATTAAATATGTAGCTATGTGCAAAGCCCTAAAAGTTTAAGAATGTTCTCTCAGCCCCCCATGGATAGTACAAGCTTTTTCGTAAGACTTCCATATATGAATTAGTGTTCTATTAACAGTATTAATAATGTAGACTGATAATTACAACTAACATTTATAATATAGAATTATATGATAAATTAACAATATTACTAATACAGATATTGTTATTCTTTTGGGGGATCTCCTTATAACAGCTTTTAAAGCATTATTAAGCATCTGTTGTTCTTGGGAATAAAGAAACACAGTTGCTGTCTTGCAGAATGTATATGCAAACAAGGCAGCAGTCCACACATAAGTCATCTTAAAGGCACATGTGGCCATGCCTTATATTCACTAAGAGGACTTTAGTGTGTCCAATGCAGTCTGTACAGCTGTAGATTTGATTTATCAAATTACAATAGCAGTTGTTTTAGGCAAAGCACGATCATTCAGTCTGAAATATTTTTTAAGATGCAAGAAACGTCTGTGGATACTGAAATATTAATTCTTACAAATCAGTGAGGCCTGATTTCATAGTGGATGCTGCATTGAGACAGAATTTAGACTAGATTACTTCCTGAGATGCCTTCCAACATATTTTTTTCTACAATTGTATGCAGTGTACTACTTTATAAATGTTGTTTATACTGTTAATTTTTAGTGACACTACTGTCTAGCTACTTAAGTGCAATGTCATTTTTAGCTTTCACAATTTTAATGTCATTTGTTCATCTTGTTGTTGCTTTTCTTCTTGCTGTCTATCTGAAAGGCTGTTTCTTCTCTCTTAGTAAGTACTTTCTCTACTTAGTCTTTTACATAAAAGAAACAAATAAACAACACAACAACAAAAAACTTTGTTTTGTGTGTTCCACATGTTACGAAACAACTTCAAATTACATTTAATATTCCCTGTATTTTCTTGTTTTCTTTAGGTAACAAAAGCTGCAGTGGATCTGTACAGAGTTTATCTTCAGCAGATACCAAAGATACACCAAAGACTCTGTCAAACCCTGATTTGCCTCCCAAAGTGTGCAGGAGAGCAAGATTAGATACTGCATCAAGTAATGGCTATCAAAGACCAGGATCTGTGTAAGTCATCAAGGCCCTTTGGAAATTTGTCTTGTTACAGTATACTTGTCTACTATAAAGTGATCCCAGAGAGGTACATAAGTAGATAAAGAAACATCCATGAATACACCAAGAATTTCCCCAAATACTGCAGGGCTCTATTCAATCTCTTCACTTTTTCAGCTGGAAGGGTTTACTGTGGTCATTTCACAGTCTGCTGTGCCTTAAACAGGGAGTCCTGCACAGCTTAGAGTTCCAGCATGATAGTTACAGACTGTTAGTAAAAGCATTTCCAATATATCTATTGGCCATCTGTGAATATTATTTTAAATATAGGGTGTTGAGATTTCCCTTCCTGACTCAGAAGGCACTGGAGCATGTGGAAGTTGGTGGCCCCAATTACGTCCTTAAGAATGCTGCTCAATAGGGACTTAAATCCAGCTTTTTAATTTCCTCAGTTTCCCTAAGTGAATATTTAAAACAATTAAAAAAGAAAAAAGGGTCTGTGTCTTTAGATGGTTAAAAGTGGACCTAGTCTGTGTATTCAATCAATGGGTGAAGTATAAAGTAAGGTGGTGTTTTTATTTTCAGAGTGGCTGCAAGAGCACAGTTGTTTGAAAGTGCTGGTTCACTTAAGCAGGTTTCTTCGGGACGGTAAGTGCTTCAAACTGTTTTAACAATTTGTAAAATCATTTCTGTTTTGCTGGATTCAAGGATTGAAGTAGATATGTTGGAGGTTTGTTCTGTGTCTTTTGGACAGCATTATGTGGCATGTGAAATTTTTGCAATTTATTAAACTCATCCTTTTTGCAAAAGCAAGCTAAATCTAATAGAGAATAACAGCCAGTCTGGCAGTTCTGTCACCTTAGGGAACTGCAGTAAGAGATGCTCAGGGTATTGATCTGCTTAAGAACATTGCCATAGGTGTAAATTAACAGGATTTAAATTAGGATGCTGTACGTATTCTATACAGCTGTTCATATATATATGCTTTCAGCAGACTAGCAAGCATGTTACTTTATGGTAATTTGCTCATACAGGCAGGTCTTGAATAACAGCTGCTTTAGAAAGTTCAAGATGAACTTGATGAGGATTTTTGTCCTTGCCATCACACCTTCCAGTGTATCTGTCTGGAGGAACTGTAGCCTTTTCTTCTTGACAGTGCACAGCAGGAATTACTTATATTTTTCTTTTTTACAATTGTTGCATTTATTTGGTGGATTTGATTCATTCTTATTATTGAATGAATTCAGAATATTCTGGTAAGTGTTCATGCAGGAAGCAGGGTCTTCTAGATAAGTTACTAACCCCGTTACTATTAATAGACTAAAGCAGATAATCAAGTAACTGGATGTGGGAAAAAGTCTGTCTCTTTTCTTTTTCACTGTCCCTGCATTTCAAGTTCTTTGAGACAGCCCATGTGGTTTTGTGCATCACTTTACTCACTGATAGCACGATCTCACTGAACTGTCAAGCAAACTGGGGTGAGGTTGAGGAGGAAGTCAAACCATTAACCTAGAAGTAGTAATCCAAAGTAGCACAGCTGTAAAGGGAAGTACCAGTGTATGCTGAGACTTACGGCAGTGGAATATAGCTGTTCTCTCTGACAGATCTATCAGAGGAGAGAAAGAGAAAGCTGGCTTACAAAGGCTCACTGATTTTGTGCGAGAGGAGCAGCTTGCAGGAATTAAGGCTGTTCTTGTTTTGTGTAGTAGTTGAACTGTAAGGTGACCAAAAAAGAGAGTGTCAGGGGAGAAAAAAGTTAGGAAAAGAGCAGGGCAATTATCTAAGGAAATATAAATGAAGAGACTGGAAAGTTCCTAAGCCAGTGCCCTAAGCCAAGAGTGATGACTGCTTCACCAGTCCTGTATAATTTCACCTTTCTGCTCTTATTTTTGTATTACTTACTTCTTGTAAACTCTTCACTGTTGCTGCCTCAGAGCCTGTGCCACCTGTATCTATATATAAAAAGCATGTAAGAAGCAAAAATCTGACAAAGAAAAAATGTAGCAGTTTGATAATGGGTATGGAGAGCCAATAACAAAGCCGAAAACGCTGAAAGGCTTAATAGCTCCTCTACTTCAGACTTCCTAAGAAGGCAGAAGAGCAACAGTAACAAGGGGAATGGAAAATGAGAGGTGAGCAGGCAAAATGAGGAAGAAATAAGCAGCTCAGCTGTTCTTACAGTGCTGCCAAAGTCTGAGTACATTTTTTGCAATTTAAAGCCAGCTTTTGTTTACCTCTCATGCATATTACGAACACGAAGGCTGATTTAAAACCTCAGGACAGTCAATTTCAGCTCTGAAATATGTAGAAGTCATGGTAATTAAATCTTGATCCACTCAGTAGAATCATAGAATAGTTAGGGTTGGAAAGGACCTTAAGATCATCTAGTTCCAACCCCCCTGCCATGGGCAGGAACACCTCACTCTAAAAAATCCCACACAAGGCTTCATCCAGCCTGGCCTTGAACACCGCCAGGGATGGAGCACTCACAACCTCCCTGGGCAACCCATTCCAGTGCCTCACCACCCTAACAGGGAAGAATTTCTTCCTTATATCCAATCTAAACTTCCCCTGTTTAAGTTTTACCTCGTTACCCCTTGTCCTGTCACTACAGTCCCTGACAAAGAGTCCCTTCCCAGCATCCCTATAGGCCCCCTTCAGATACTGGAAGGCTGCTATGAGGTCCCCACGCAGCCTTCTCTTCTCCAGGCTGAACAGCCCCAACTTCCTCAGCCTGTCTTCATACGGGAGGTGCTCCAGTCCCCTGATCATCCTCGTGGCCCTCCTCTGGACTTGTTCCAGCAGTTCCATGTCCTTTTTATGTTGAGGACACCAGAACTGCACACAATGCTCCAGGTGAGGTCTCACAAGAGCAGAGTAGAGGGGCAGGATCACCTCCTTCGACCTGCTGGTCACGCTCCTTTTGATGCAGCCCAGGATACGGTTGGCTTTCTGGGCTGTGAGCGCACACTGTCGGCTCATGTTCATTTTCTCATCGACCAGCACCCCCAAGTCCTTCTCTGCAGGGCCGCTCTGAATCTCTTCTTTGCCCAATCTGTAGCCGTGCCTGGGATTTCTCCGACCCAGGTGTAGGACCTTGCCCTTGGTGGCATGGTTGAACTTCATAAGGTTGGCATCAGTCCACCTTACAAGCGTGTCAAGGTCCCTCTGGATGGCATCCCCTCCCTCCAGGATATCAACTGGACCACACAGCTTGGTGTCATCGGCAAACTTGCTGAGGGCACACTCAATCCCACTGTCCATGTTAGCGATGAAGATGTTAAACAAGACCGGTCCCAACACCGATCCCTGAGGGACACCACTCGTTACCGGTCTCCAGCCGGACATTGAGCCATTGACCACAACCCTTTGTGTGTGGCCATCCAGCCAGTTCTTTATCCACCGAGTGGTCCATCCATCAAATTGATGTCTCTCCAATTTAGTGAGAAGGATGTCGTGTGGGACAGTGTCAAACGCTTTGCAGAAGTCCAGGTAGATGACATCAACTGCTTTACCCTTATCCATCAATTCTGTAGCCCCATCATAGAAGGCCACCAAATTGGTCAGGCAGGATTTCCCCTTAGGGAAGCCATGCTGGCTGTCACCAAGCACCTTGTTGTTTTTCATGTGCCTTAGCATGTTGTCCAGGAGAATGTGCTCCAAGATTTTGCCAGGCACAGAGGTGAGACTGACTGGTCTGTAATTCCCTGGGTCTTCCATTTTCCCCTTCTTGAAAATGGGGGTTATATTTCCCTTTTTCCAGTCGTCGGGAACTTCACCTGACTGCCATGATTTTTCAAATATGATGGCCAGTGGCTTAGCAACTTCATTCGCCAGCTCCTTCAGGACCTGCGGATGGATTCCATCAGGTCCCACGGACTTGTGTGCGTTCAGATTTTGAAGATGGTCTCGAACCAGATCCTCTCCTACAGTGGGCCCAAGGTCTTCATTCTCACAGTCCCTGCGTCTGCCTTCTAAGACCTGTGTGGTGCAGTCAGAGCCTTTGCCAGTGAAGACGAGGCAAAGAAGTCATTCAGAACCTCAGCCTTCTCCAAATCCTGTGTAGCCAGTTCTCCTGAAAGCTTCCTCAGGGGGCCTGTGTTGTCCCTAGTCTGTTTTTTGTTTGCTACGTACCTGTAGAATCCCTTCCTATTATCCTTAACATCCCTGGGCCTTAGCCTTCCTAACCTGGTCCCTAGCTTCCCGGACAACATCCCTGTACTCTACCCAGGCCACCTGTCCTTGCTTCCACCTTTTATAAGCCTCTTTTTTCCTTTGAATTTTCCTCAGCAGCTACTTATCCATCCAAGGAGGTCTCCTGGCCCTTCTGCCGCACTTCCTTCTAGTTGGGATGCAACGCTCCTGAGCTTGTAGCAGGTGATCCTTGAATATCAACCAAGAGTCTTGGTCCCCCCTGCCCTCCAGGGCTATATCCCATGGAACCTTACTAAGCAGGCTCCTGAAGAGGCCAAAGTCTGCTCTTTTGAAGTCCAGGGCAGTGAGCTTGCTACACGCTCTTCTCACTCTCCTGGGGATCTCAAATTCGACCATCTCGTGATCGCTGCATCCAAGGCTGCCCTGGAGTACCACATTCTCAACAAGCCCTTCCCTGTTGCTGAGCATGAGGTCAAGCATGGCACCTCTCCTTGTCAGCTCCTCTATTACTTGCAGAAGGAAGTTGTCTTCCACACAATCGAGGAACCTCCTGGATTGCTTGTGCCGTGCAGTGCCATCGTTCCAACAGATGTCAAGGCTGTTTGTGATCATAACTCTGTTACTTAATGAGTATATGCAGGACAGAGCATAAGACAGAGAAACTATTTTTAAGCTGTCTGGTTTGATACCAGGAATATTCAAGTCACGACAGTGTTGAACGCTGTGCAGGAATAATTTCACCTGGTAAAATAACTAGTTTTGAAATTTTAAGCTACTGCTTATTTATATATTACAGTATCTAAGTAGCTTCATTTGTATTTGAAGCATCTGTTGCCTCTTGTGGTCATTTGTACAGTCAACAGATAGAAACTACCTCAGTCTCACATGTTTTAGTGTGTTCCAGCAAATTATTTTGCACTTGATGCTTTACCACCACTGTGTCCCAATGTTACTTAATTCCTTCCTCCAAGAGGTCTTTGCAACCCTGCTTCCTCACTTTGTATAATGCAACATCTCTGAGTGTGTGTCCCCTTTTTCTTTTTTAATGATGGGACATTATTTGACCTGACTGTTTTCTCTCCTTGTATGCGTGAGTACATGCCCCCATAGCACTACCAGTTTGAACAGATTTCTTTTAGTCAAAAAGAGAACGAGGAGCCATAGCACATATTTTAGTATTGGACAGGGAATATCAAAATGTTATGCCCTGTCCAGCCTGTGCTCTCTTTTTTCTAGTTCTAGTTTCAGAACTTTTTTCAGTTCTAGTTGTTTTGACTTCTCAGTCTTCCCGTTCCTTCCCTCCTAACTTCAAGTTTGTTATTCATCCGTCTCCCTCACTGTTGTATTAAGCTAGTGTGTACACTAAGGCCAATCTCTATTGCTAATCTAGTATGCACTTGAAAGACGCAAAGGAGTTTTCTTGCCACTTTCACAGATATTGCAGTTAGATAACAGTCTTAGTGAGGTCTGAGGTGTCTATTGCAGCTTCAGTACAAAATGCACCAACACATAATCCCTGACTATGTTTTCTTGACTTTGATTCAGAGGTACAGTGAAAGTCAAGTCTTCTGAAGTGAGAAAGTGCATTATAAGAAGAGGAATTTTCATTACAAAAGAATACATAGAAAAATTGAGTTGATGACAGTAAGGGGAGTTGATGACAGTAAATGGCTCTAGCTTGGAAGCAGGATCTCTAAGCTCGATGGATTGGGACATTAATAGAAGTAGGCTGACAGTATGAAGCCCTCTAGACCCGTGCTCCCCTCCTAGCCGTATGATTAAATATGCTTTCCCAGTCATTCTTCTGGTTTTATTTTCATGCTATATTTTGCCTTGTCCAGACCAGACCAGTGTTTTCTACTCACTCAAGCTTGGCTGTAAGTCTGCCATCTCCGGGACTCTATAAACCTTTCTTCTTCCTATAGGATACTATTAACTGATAAGTCATTTGAGAGAAGGATTCATGTGTTTTCTCTCAGTCATTCCTTTTCTGGCTTCTTTGTCTGGCAAGACTGAAAACCCATTTGGACAGGAGCATAGTTTTAAAACTTATTTATAACTTCTAAAGTTATTGTTGCTGTTGTTTTTGTTGTTGGAATTACTATTGTTGTTGTTGCTGTTACCATTATTATTAAAAGTCTCAGGTGCTGTTGACTGCATGTAGACAAGGAAAATAATTTATGATCTGATCCTTCTGCTGCTAGTGTAAGTCTATCATTATGGGCTCAAAAAAATGTAATAAAAAGTAGGAAGAGTTAAAGTGCATTTTTCTCATCTGGAGTCTTATTCAGTAAAGTCATGGAAAGAAGGAACTTCTAGGAAATGTGGTTACCATTTTCTGAAGTTGTTTTTTTTCTCTGCACTGAACAACATGAATCACACTTTTCTCAGATTGTTAGCTTCATATTAAGAGAACCATAATAAATGATGGTGATGTTATCACATGCTTTTTCAGAAACAGCCTTGTATGCAGGGAGGACAGCATTTACACTGCAAGTAAGAATGTCCATTTTGATAATCACACACATGCAAAAAAGAGATGCCCAAGACCCTGCAACCCCTTTTCAAGGCTAATGCTTCTAGCCGGGTAGGGTTGAAGTAATAACTATTATGAAAACCTAAGTAATCAAATCAAGTGTGGGGGCAATAACCAGGAGCTTGAAAATTGCTGGAGAATTATGAGTAAACATTCTTAGAATCTGTCTCTCATTACCTATCACACACAGTTTGTAGATAACGTTGAAATGTAATTATTCTGTATCAGAAGCAAGGTAATGAGAAGGATCTTGTAATTCATGAACTTCTGAGAAACTGACATCTTTGTGCATGTGTTTGTGTATCTGTCTAAATATCAAATGCTGGGAAGCTTTTTTTTTCTACAACTGACCAAGGCAGAGTCCATGTTTTCTTACCTTCTTTTTACTTTTAAGGTAAACATGCTTGGATTGGGTAAAATTGGGAGAGTTTAGTAGACATAAGAGAATATAGGATAAAATGGGACAAGTGGTGTCCCTCAGGGATTGGTGTTGGGACTGGTCGTATTCAACATCTTTGTCAGTGACATGGACAGTGGGATTGAGTGCGCCCGCCCTCAGCAGGTTTGCCAATGACCCCAAGCTGTGTGGTCCGGTTGATATGCTGGAGGGAAGGGATGCCATCCAGAGGGACCTTGACACGCTTGTGAGGTGGGCTGATGCCAGCCTTATGAAGTTCAACCATGCCACCAAGGGCAAGGTCCTACACCTGGGTCGGAGAAATCCCAGGCACAGCTACAGGTTGGGCAGAGAACAGATTCAGAGCGGCCCTGCAGAGAAGGACTTGGGGGTGTTGGTCAATGAGAAAATGAACATGAACTGACTGCAGTGTGAGCTCGCAGTCCAGAAAGCCAACTGTATCATGGGCTGCATCAAAAGGAGCGTGACCAGCAGGTCGAAGGAGGTGATCCTGCCCCTCTACTCTGCTCTTGTGAGACCTCACCTGGAGTATTGTGTGCAGTTCTGGTGTCCTCAACATAAAAAGGACATGGAACTGTTGGAACAAGTCCAGAGGAGGGCCACGAGGATGATCAGGGGACTGGAGCACCTCCTGTGTGAAGA
This sequence comes from Lathamus discolor, assembly GCF_037157495.1. NCBI lineage: Eukaryota > Metazoa > Chordata > Aves > Psittaciformes > Psittacidae > Lathamus > Lathamus discolor. Next base: position 114,241,083 of record NC_088887.1, on the reverse strand, counting down.
TAGGCTGAGGAAGTTGGGGCTGTTCAGCTTGGAGCAGAGAAGGCTGCGTGGAGACCTCATAGCAGCCTTCCAGTATCTGAAGGGGGCCTATAGGGATGCTGGGAAGGGACTCTTTGTCAGGGACTGTAGTGACAGGACAAGGGGTAACGAGGTAAAACTTAAACAGGGGAAGTTTAGATTGGATATAAGGAAGAAATTCTTCCCTGTTAGGGTGGTGAGGCACTGGAATGGGTTGCCCAGGGCGGTTGTGAGTGCTCCATCCCTGGCGGTGTTCAAGGACAGGTTGTATGAAGCCTTGGTTGAGATGGTTTAGTGTGAGGTGTCCCTCCCTGCTCATGGCAGGGGGGTTGGAACTAGATGATCTTAAGGTCCTTTCCAGCCCTAACTATTCTATGATTCTATGAAAATGGCATTTATTTTCTTAACTTTTTCTAAGGGCACTAAAAGCAAGATGTCATATTTCAAGAATAAAATAATTCTGCCTCACATTTAAATATTGCTGTTCTATTACTGCCTTAAGTATCTTTTGTCACAGCATTATTCAGATGTCACATTCTTAACACAGGAAACTGGCTTGATAGTCATGCCACTTAGTGATGAGGTTCTACACATTAATCAGGTTCAAAATCATCCCCGTTCTTTAGTAAATTCATTACCAATTACCTTCTATTTATTGCAACTGTACTTATGGTTAACAGTTACTCTACTGTTTTATACGTTTAAAATACATGACTAGACCACACAGGTGTATTGGGTTTGTGTGGGAAGGTTTTGGTAGCAGTGGGGCTGCAGGGGCTGCTTCTGTGAGAAGCTCCTAGAAGTTTCCCCATGTCTGATAGAGCCAATGCCAGCTGGATCCAAGATGGACCCACCACTGGCCAAGGCTGAACCCATCAGTGACAGTGGTGGCACCTCTGGGATAACATAGTTAAGAAAGAGGAAAAACTGCTGTGCAACAGCAGCCAGAAGAAAGTGAGAATATGTGAGAGAAACATCCTTGCAGATACCAACGTGTAGGAGGAGGAGGAGGTGCTGCAGGTGCTGGAGCAGAGATTCCCATGCAGCCCATGGTGAGGCAGCCTGTGCCCCTGCAGTACATGGAGGTCCATAGTGGACCAGATATCCACCTGAGGCCTGGATAGGACCCCATGCCAGAGCAGGGGAATGCCCAAAGGAGGCTGTGACCACATGGGAAGCCTGTGCTGGAGCAGGCTTTTGGCAGGATGTGTGGCCCTATGGAGAGAGGAGCCCACATGAAGCAGGTTTGCTGCAGGACTTCTGACCCCACAGGGGACCCATGCTGTGGAGCAGCCTGTTCCTGAAGGGCTGCACCCTGTGGAAGGGACCCATGGTGGTGCAGCCTGTTCCTGAAAGACTACACCCCATGAAGAGACCCATGCTGGAGCAGTCTGTTCTTGAAGGATGCATCTCATGGAAGGGATCTACACTGGAGCAGTTAATGAAGAACAGCCCATGGGAGGGACTCACATTGGAGAGTTCCATGGAGGACTGACTCCTGTGGGAAGGACCCAGTGCTGGAGCAGGGGAAGTGTGTGAGGAGTCCTTCCCTGAGGAGGAAGGAGCAGCAGAGACAATGTGTGATGAACTGACCAAGGCCCCCATTCCCTATCCCCCTGCACCACTCAGGGAGGGAGAAGTTAGGGAACTCAGGAGTGAAGTTGAGTCCAGGAAGAAGGAAGGGGTGAGAGGAAGGTGTTTTTAAGATTTGGTTTTATTTCTCATTACCCTACTTTGATTTCATTGGTAGTAATTTAAACTAATTTCCCCAAGTCGTGCCTGTTTTGCCCATGATAGCAACTGGTGACTGATCTCTCCCTGCCCTTATCTCGACCCACAAGCCTTTCATCATGGTTTTCTCTCCCCTGTCAGGTTAAGGAGGGCAGTGATAGGCTTTGGTGGGTGCCTGGTGTCCAACCAGGGTCCACCCACCACAACAGAAAATAGCTGTTTTTCCAGTATGAGTCAGTATAATTAGAACACCTGTAGCATTCCTTGTTGTATTGACTTTAAGGGAAAATGATCTTGAGATTAAAGTATTCAATTCTAGCTTATAGGTTACTTTTGGTAAAGCCATCTAATCTTCCTGTGTATATTTTAGTATATATTATGTAGATTATTATGTATAAATGTGTATGTATTATCTTCACACTTGTTGACTGTAGATGGCAAATTCTTTGTAACAGTAGGCACGAAGGAGTTGTCTGGAAAAATGCTGCACAGAGCAGCCTACACCAGCCAGAAAGAAAGCTAACATTTAAGTGGACATACAGGAGTCCAGTGCTCATGTTGTTCTAGTTAGCAGTGGAGATGTATCCATAATGACAGTACTAAGAGTTAGAAATTATTTTCAGCATCCTGAGAATAAGGTACCCTTGGATACTCTGGGCACAACTCAAAATTCTTGACCTCTTCTGGAAATCTCAGTCTGAAAGTGTAGCCCTTGATGAGTCAGTTGCTTACTTAGGATGAAGGCAAAACATGCCATTTGGTCTAGTCATAAATCAGCTTCAGAGAAACATAAGAAAAGCTTTCTCTTCAGAGGGAGAAAACATTTCTGGAAAGCTCACGCATACAAACTTTGGAATATGTCCAGACACTCTCACACCCTTTTAAAGATTTAATGAAGATAATGATGATGTCCTAGTACTGACTGGGACCAGGGTAGAGGGATGCTCTCTGCTCCCTTTAGGAAAACCATCCCTGCTTAACCTCCCCAGGGAGGCATGGAACTCTGAAAGTGAAGTGCCATGGCCCCATCAGTGATACACAAAATAAAATAGACTTCTTATGCTAATGCTTGTGATGTGGCAGTGTTACTAATCTAATTTACAACTGTTATCTAACTCTTCTGGGAGGAAAGGCAAAACAGATTACATATCTCTTGCATATGTACATTCTCAAAAAGCATGCAAAAAACACTACACTTCACCACAGGTCACGTATTGGGTCATTGAGATAAATCCTGGCTGGAAGCTAAGCTGAATCAGTAACTCCCCAGCATGTCATACAAAGGTGAAATAATCAACAAGTTCATCTTCACTTGGTATAATGTGGGCTTTCAGTAAGTTTAGAGAAACTCAGAAAAACCTCATGGAACAGCTAAAAAATACTTTGAGTATATAAATTGAAATCAAGGTATTAGGTAAAGCACAGGAACTCTAAATTTTCATCTTCATGGTCAGTCCCTCATTTTGTACTTTGCAGAATAATAGTACTAGAAACCGTATCAAGAGATGACCTAATCTGTCCTTCTTCTCTGGGATAGAATAATTTTATATCTGACTTTTATCTATAGCTGTGTAGTGCCACTTTGTTTTCTTAATGAATTTTTAGTAATAGGAATTCTTCAATTCAAGAATTCTCCAATTCAGGAATTCTCCAATGCTTGGCACTTCCGGTGCTTCACTGTTATAACCAATAGAGGGGTCTTCCAGCTACAGATTAAGAGACATAAACTTACCTGTCTATGTGTAGGTGACTTCATGTCAGATATTATTTATTTGTGGAAGGTTTCTCCACAGGCCATGGAACGTGGTGAGCCATTCGTTGCACTCAAATACATGTCTGCCATAGCGGAAGCCAGGCCTGGGGTGTCCATGGAGCTAGGCATGTAGTTTACTTAAAGACATCTAAATTCAGGTGTCTGAAGCTGAAACCCACTGAAACCAAGCCACTCAATTTAAATCTCCCTTGCTGCAGTTTAAAGCTGTTTAAGTCCTTTTTGCAGACAGCCTGGAGAATGGGTTACTCCTTTTTGTCTCATATTTATCTTCTATGTATGATTTTCTTCTGTAGACTGATGAACTATATTTTGTCACAAGTCACTTTTGAATGGTCTCCAGGTGCTTCAAGCACTATGCTCAGTTCAGTATTCATTTGAGTTACAACTTCAACTAGAACGAACGAATAATTTTAAAAGTTATAAATCATATTTTTGCTTAAAATTCTAAGTAGGATGTTGGTCTCTTTTCTGCAATAACGAGTTTGTTAACCCCAGTAAGCTTGGAGTTAGTTTCTTCTATGATTCTACTCCTCTGACCTGCTGTCTAACCAGTCATTACCATCCTGCATTTGTGCAGCTGACTTTTCCTACACTTCCCTGGGTTTAGTTTAATTTCTTTACATGTTTTTCTTGTTATCTCATTTATTGCAAACCTGCATTTTTTTTCTTTCAGACAAGCAAAAGCCATGTATTCCTGTAAGGCTGAACATAGTCATGAGCTGTCTTTCCCACAGGGGGCAATATTTTCTAATGGTAAGAAAAGTTTTACATTGTCTTTATTATGTAAAAAAAAAAAAAACAACAAAACAACTAGAATATGAAAACTGAACTGTATCCATAAAATGAGAGTGTAATTCCATTTTCAGTTCTCAGTTTTTGCTCTGATTTTTCAATTTCTCTTAAATAAACACTATATAAATCTGTGAACCATGTATAGGATCATTTAACAGCATTAATTAATTGTAAATATGTTTTTTTTTGTCTGACTGGTTTTTTGCAGTGTATCCATCAGTGGAACCAGGCTGGTTAAAAGCAACTTACGAAGGCAAAACAGGGCTTGTTCCTGAGAATTATGTTGTCTTCCTCTAGTAATCTTTAGTGGACAGCAATATCTTCATGGTATCCATGGTAACAAATAATAAGCACTATGATTTTTATCTGACACAGATATGGGATCAGTCCGTTAGCTGAGTGGTAGATTTCCTTCAGAACAATGCAGCTGCAAGTTACACAGCTCCCTATCAACGGAACAGAATGTAATGAAACAGTTAACAGTTCTGTACTGAAGACGGTACTCTGTTTAAATAACTTCCATTGTCTGCAAAAGGTTGTTCTGTTCTTCTTTTATGGGTAAGGAACACTAGAGCAATAAAATCAAAGCGGCAGACTTTCAGGTCCTAGGATGTTGCTCACAGAAGTGTGAAATTTAGAGCCGATGCACTCTGTGACATTTCTTGCAATCTGTATTTCCTTATTATGGAAAATTGTATTTTTTTTCCATAATGTAAGTAATGCTTCTATTGTGATCTGAATTCTCTCTTAGAAAAATTAATTCTAAAATGAGTCCTAATTGTTCAAAATAAGAAATGAGTTTTCCATAAATCAGAAGTTTGAGCTTCTGTTGGTCACTGAGATTACAATAAGGTATAGAATTTATACAACTGATAATAAAATCAGTTTATACACTGCCTGAGCAGAAAATGCTCATTCAAAATGTGATATTTTTAATGAATGCTTCATTCAAACGCTTCTTAGATTTATTCCCTTCTTTCGGTATTTGTATATATAATAATAACTTTTGTTTCTATGATACCCATCATCTGGAAGATATTCTCGTTGTCTCTCAGCACAGCATCTGTAGAAAACAAGGAGATGCTGACTCTGTCATGTGAAGTGAGCAGTGAAAAACAGCAATATGTTTTGAAACCAGAGATAAACTGTAGCTGAGTCATTTTTCAACTTTTTCCATTGCAAATAAGACAAACGGCCTGTGAAGTATCTAGTTTTATAAGCTATGAATGCTGAAAGCTCCATCTAGCAATAAAAGTATTTAGTATTATTTCTCCCAACTTTTGCCAAACCGTTTGACAAAGATTTCTCCCCTTTGATGGAATAAAAAACTCAAACCAAACAAAAACAAAACAAAAAAAAAACCCAAAAAAAAAAAACCATAAGCAGCTTTCTCAGTCATGAGCATCTTTCTTGCACATCTTGAGGGAAAACATGTACTGCTACTTGGCTATGTACCATGCCTGATTGAAAAGCAAGATATTTAAGCTCCATATTAGTAGTTCTTCAGAATTAGTGCTAAACTTCTGTTGGGACTAAAAACATCAGTAATCTTTCTGTAGAGTTTTTCTTGTTTAAGTTAGAATTTTTTTTCTTTTTTTTTCCTTTTTCTTTTTTTCTTTTTTTTTTCCATCTTAAACACGTCAGAACCTTCTTTACTTGTATGTGGTGTGTAGTTTCTGTAGAGCTGTTCTGTGTTGAATTCAGATGGGTGGCAAAAGCCTGCAGGATCCTTCTCCTCACTAATTAAAGTGGTGATCAGAGAAGGAAAGAGGCTGGAAGAGCATCCTCCCAGAAATCGTCTAGCATTTTTTTTCCCAGAGGGGGATTCTGGACAAGGCTGACTGCAGGCAGTTGAGGACAGACCCCTGGAATTAGAGTGAAAAAAGAACCCAAATCACTCAGTCACTAAACAGTTTCATTAAGTCCCAAATCATATTTCACTTCACCTTAAGACCAGCCTGTGTTCAGTGCATTGTGATGAAGGGTTGTTCCAGCCATTGCCACAGACAGTGAAGGCAGATGTGTGCTCATCTAATTTGCCCAGAGTAGATGTGAAAGGAAGCGAAGGTCTTTTCTCACAAGACTGAGCCTTTCTTAGTCTTAAGTTTTCTTAGTGTAAGCTGTGCCTGAAACTGATATTGCCCTGAGATCATTGGCATGGTTTTGGTTGTGGTTTTGCGGTATTTTACAATACAAAAATTGCAGGCTGTCAGAAGGCTTCCCTCTGGTGAACTCCCCAGGAGAAGGGCTGCTGAAAGCAAAAGCAGCAGAGAGGCAAAGCTTTGAGCATACATCTCACCCAGGCAGAGAAATGCAGTGGTCTAGGGAAGAATCCCAACTTCTCTCTATTCCACCAGGGCCAGTGTCAAACTGACCTCTGTTGAACATCCTCTGATGACCTCTTGCACCTCTTGGGAGCAGTTAAATGTTGTGAAATTTTTGAGGAATGGTGAAATAGAAAATGTTTGCTCTTGCGTTGCTTTAGCCTGATTTAAAAAGCAGGGGGAAACTGACCTTAGGTCATCTCACAGCCTGTGTGTATTTCTGCCTACCCTTCAATATTTTATTTTGAAGCCAGCTGATCTGAGGACTCAAAGATGCCAAGTTCATTTAAAACTTTGTAAAAATGCAGAGTTCAGTTACAGATTAAGCAGAGCCTGTACCTGCAGAAGGAAAGGTTGTAGAAAGACCTGGAGGAATCCCTGTGGAAGTGTATCTTCCCATGCATTTATCTCACATCAGACACAAAATTGAATTGCAGAAGTCAGCTTCATGAAAACTGGATGCCATTCATTCTGCTGCTTCAAAAACATCTGTATTTTCCTCTGTAAGACTCTATACACTGTTTCAGGCCCTTCTTCTGAACAAGTCATGCTCGTATAAATAATTTCGAAGTAGCTTAGCTTTAAACTGGCATTTTGATCTGAAGAAGGCTATGCCCCTTCTTAATCACAGTGAACCACTCACTCTCAATGAGTAGGATTTTCTTCTTTTTTAATATTTTACGGGTTTGTTTTTTTTTTCCTCTTTTCTGCAGTACATAACAAGCACTTTCTGTATAGTCTCACTGCTGGGTTGTGGATGCTCCAGCTCTTCCTTGACTTTCTAAGAGAGAGTTCATCTCTACAAGAAGCTGTACATTTAACTGGAAAGACTGAAATGTGGAGAGCACAACACCAAAGCTTATTTAATGATGATACTCTCAGGCCTGACCAAAAATCCCTTCTGATAATTGCAAAGGAACAGAAATCTGTATAACATTTAAATGAAGATACAGTATCTTGATAGTGCCATACCAGAAAACTAGGGAACCTGAACTAAATTAGTTCATAGTACTGATTTACTGGGTTTTATGAAAGTCAAATTCACTTTACCAGCAAAGGTTACACAATTTTTCAATTATTAGTATCCTTCCTAAAAAGATGCAGCAGTTTTTGTCCAAATATCACTGTAGAACTCGTGGTAGATGACACGTTGTGATTGCTGTTTGTCCTGTGGAAGTAACCTCTGTACCCACAACTTATGTAATTAGCCATGTTTTTATTTTGTTAAACCTTTTGATGCATGTTGCAGCACAACATGAATCAAATTAATAGTGTGAAGGACTGATATATTGTATGATAAATATGTAAAGTATAATAATATTTTATATTCACACTTTTTATTAATGATTATAAAGATGAAAAAATATTTTTTGTGTAATCCCTATGAGTTCAGTATTAAAATGTCCTTGCCATATTTTGGCATTTAGAGTTATATGTAACAAAACTCTTAAATTAAACCATAGCTATCACATCCCTAACTAATCTGTATAGTTCATTGTTCAATTATTTCTGTAAAAAACAAATGCACAGATTTGCTGACCAGTGCTATTCTATGATGGTAATAGTAACTTATTTTCCTTTCATATGTTTGCTGGTGCTAATCTTTATTCTTTGCCTGTAATTGGATTGAATTGTAATGTGCCTTTAGGAAAGACATGTTTGGAGAGGAAAAGTTGCAAAATTCAGCAGTTCAGAACAATAATGCAAAACAAAAAAAGAAAAAGCATTGTATGGCAGCAATTGGATTTTTTTGGTTACATTTCTCCACTGGTTTATTTTCTACATAATAAGATTGCATCAGAATAAATAATGAAACTAAAAAGCATTTTGTTCTTTGTACTTCTTTTCCTAAGGCAGCAGTTTGTGCAATTTTGGATTGAGCAGCAAGAAGAGAAATGCCAGTAGGGGATCCGGTCCTCTGGACTGGGGTGGACCTTCTCCACTGACAGAAACTCTCAAAGCTCTAGTGAAGTCAAAGACAGACCTTTAACAATTTATAGTGAGGGTTTGCTGGCCAGAATCCACCAGGAAGTAAATGACATACTCTGTTAATGAGGTAATATATGATATGGCTTGGCATTACTCTCTTTCAGCAGATTGCCCTATATAAATTACTCATCACACCATCTAGGAATGAAGCTATAGGCAGTGTTCAGTCTCACTGTTTGTGGTCATACAGCCCTGACAGCTGCAGCCCTTCCAGTTACTGCTCGTGCTAAAATCAGACTGTTGATTGGCCTCTTTCAGTGTAAGTTGGGAGGTCTGGTTTTAGCTACTAATTCACTGTTGTAATTCAGTCACTGAAGATTATAGCATTGTTTTTCTTATCCTGTATGTGGCAGTATTTAATAAGCCATTGGATTACCCTTGTTAATTTTAAGTACAGAGGATTGTGCTGGTGTCTCAGCTGAAAGCTACTCTGCATCTGAGCTTTTTGCGAGTGTTATACTGGGAATTATTGTTAATGTTCTGACTGGAAAGATAGCAGCGTGATCTCAGCACTGTTTTTGTTATAGCAAAGGGCAAAGCAGCTGAACAGGGCACATGGATAGTTTCAGTTTTCAATGATATTTATGATAATTTTGAAGGTATTAGAGTTTATAGGGGTTACTTTAGATACTATATGGTATTTTAATAGTAAAGTATATGCAATCAATAGCTATATATATTTAATAAAGTCCTACTAAATTATGTTATTGAACTCTCTGTTTATTTTGTAGTGTGGTTTCAGTAATTATCTGCACTCTGTATATAGCTACATGTAAATAACTGGCACGATGTGCGTAAGCTGACTTGCAGACATAATTAGATGCTGTACTTTACACTGTATTTCCAAAATTTGAAAGAGAAAAACAAAACCTGATTTTCAAAATAAAAACCTTCCTACACAAAGTGGTTTATTTAGTATGCTTAGATTTGGGCTCTGATGCAGCCTGGTTCTTTCTTCCAAATAGTAACACTTTTGTTCTGTTTCTCTGCATTTTTGAGTGGTATTTCACCCGTGAGGATGCTTTACATAGAGGACATTGCTCCTTATGTTGAGCAACTGGGATGTGTATGAGTACTGAACAGTAAGTAGTATGTCATCTGCTGTCCTGGTCATATGGAACTCTTCAAAGATGCGGCTTTTGAGGGAAAAGAAAATGACAGCTTTGGATGTTAGGTCACAAGCAGCACAACCCTGGTATATCAAAACATGATGGCTTTGCCTCTGAAAATTAGCGGGTGGGTGGCTCATGGAGGAGGACTTAGTGACCTGATTCCAACAGCACTGCCTGTGAGGGAAGCATCATGAGTGCAGTGGTTTCTCCAAGTTTCTCCAAGTTTTCCTTGCATCCCTTTCCCGGTGTTTCTCCAAGGCTTTTCACCTCAGGGACCTGCAGCTTTTCAGGCCCTCAGGAGGGCGTTATTTCCATCGTTGGCTGTGCCGGAGGCAGGAGGAGCTGAGGTGGCCCCTTCCTCTTGAAGGGTCTCTGAAACCCCAAGAGGCTTTTATACCCCTGAACTAATCAGGTTTTATGATATTAACTAAAAATAGCTTTTTTTAAGCAGAAGATGAAACACCAGCCAGCTGATAAACCCTCTCCCTGTGTGGCCAGGCTTGGACAGTGCACAAAACTGCTGCATCAGACCAGGGAAGACAGGTACTGCTCCTGCATGCCTGGCTGCCTGCCCTGGGCACACAGGGTCACACAGGTAGATCTGTCAGCCAGCACTGTGACAGTCTCCATATGCGGCTGGCATGAGTTATGGCTTGAGTCACCTCGGCTCCTGTCAAGGACCATGAAGGCAAGCATGGTACAAGCTGCCACAGATGCCCAGCTCTGCATGGTGAGCAGGGATAGAGGAAGTGGAAGAATACGTGCATTTTGATAGTTCACTAAAAATGATAGCCCATTTTCTGTTAAAAATCTGAAATAAAATAGTTGTTTTTTCCATAAGTTTTCTGCTCTTTCCCATGGGGATGCAGGTTCCTTGGCTTTCAGATCCTCTACTCTACAGGAGTGAACACAGACTAAATCAGGGTCTAGACTAAGCCCTAAAATAGATCTCATCACTCGTTCTCCCACTGTCTATAGGGCCATTTTATTTGGCATCATGGAATAACTAAGATTTTTCTCTCTGGGAAAAAAATGTTCCAGCTTGCTCTATTTTGACATTTCAGTGAGTGTTTACATGTAAGAAGACAAAATCCTGTTAAACTAACACAGCATTACCTTGTTATCACCAAACTGAAAACTCCCAGCGGATGAGACACCTGTTTCTTACCGGAAAGAGTCAAGTCAGATTTCATTACTTGGTTGCATTAAGTCATCTTGTAGTGGCTTAAGTCTCATGTGTTTGAAAAAACAGATCTACTGCTCTGCAGGCTTTTATGACTTGATAAGTGTACAACATGGACTGTTAAGCAGGTGAGTTGTAGAATAGCCTTGGTACAAAATGGGCACTTGGCTGAGAGAAAGCAGGACACAAGTGGGGGGATGCAGCCACGCCAGCCCTGCCTCCTGTGGAGCCACGTGCTCCTACATAGCAGGAATTCCAGTGACCCAAGGAAATGATGCAGGTGTAGACTGAGCAGGCTGCAAAGTCGGTTCAGATCCCAATTGGGAATGTTTTCTCATTAACTGGGTATGATTCATTCCTTCAAAACCTGCCATTCTTTCTAACAAAAACTATACATCCTAAACATGGTAAATAAGGTATTTGCACTTTGATCTTTTTAATAAGTTATTTCACATTTGTAAAGCTTTTCCCCTGTAATTTGGATTAATCATTGATACATAAAGAAGGTATTGAAAGATATTCTTGGCTTCTTTTGCAACAGTTGGCTGCTTTTCTATTGTATTTATGGCAACAGGCTCAAAAGCTGAAGTAACCTAGAGCAAGTGCCTTTGCCAAAGATCATGGTGTGCTTTTTTAATGTAAACATGTGGGGATTCATGGGAACACTGAGTGACCTTCACAGCCAGTACAGAAAGGAGTCTTAATTCACTTGAAAGTACTTTGGTAATTGGAATACATCTTTCTGCCAGGATAATTTGAGAGGCTGATTAGTTAGACTTAGCATGGGTGTATTTAATTTAAAATTACTGTTAATGGCTCTCGGGTGCCCTTAGAAGGGATTAGAGTCTTGTCTGAAAGAAAAACATCAGTGAGTTATTTTTGTTGATGGTCATTGCTTTTGTATTCTTACCAAAAAGACAGGTTGAAAGGGAAGTGTGCAGCTTATCTGGATTTGGGGCATTTTCAAAAGGAGATTTGCAATGGCACTCTTCATGCTAGGGTGGCCACAAGCTCCATCCCACCAGTGAGCAGGGGGCTGAGTCCCTCGGTGGACTCAGTGGGGTGGGTGGAGGGTGTGCAGCTTGTCCCAGCACAGCACAGCTTGGAGCAGGAGGCATGGGCTCCAAACAAGCTCATGTTGGGGCTGTGTGGTACAGATGTGGCCAGATGCTCACAGCATCGCTGGGGAAATGTCAGCATGCTCCGTAAGCAGGTGAGACAGTGCAGTGTGGGCAGCGCCATGAGAAACCTGTCAGGGGACAATTCACAGTCCGGGGCGGAAGGAAGATAAGAAACCTGAGCTTGGTCAATCTGTAGTGTTCCTCCTAATAAATTAGCCGGAGTACAGGATACAGCTGGTTCCTAGAAAGAAACAAATGCTGTTTGCAAGGGCCTCACAAGAAGATGACAAAGATTAGGGTTTTTGTGTGTGCGAGCTGTGAAGCTGAGCCCAAAGTGCTGGAAAAGGAGGCTGTGAATGTGGCAATGACTAGGAGTGGTGCAAATGTGTCCTTACAAAACACCACAACTTAAACAGTCCTTGTAAGTTTGTCCTGCTGTTGCTGTTGGTTGAGGATTGCTTATGTTTGGTTCTGAAAAGTAGTTTCTTTTCTGTATGACAAATTGTTCCTACCTTCGATGAGAAAAATGGTCATTCTGCACAATGTCCTGCCTGCCCTGTTACAGGCTCAGTGTAAGGTATCTCGCTGGGCTCTTCATTTGAGAAATCTGCAGTGAATGCCATATGAGTGTTCCTCCCAGCTTCCTACTGTGATTTCTAACACCTTTTTGCCTCGGAATGGGTCCTTCTCTCTGCAATCCCTATCCCCCATGTCATCTAGATGATGCAAAACAAGCAAGCACAATTAACGTTACCTTCAGAGAAAGGCAGAACCAAGTTGTACACAAATGTTTGGTTCTGTCACTGCTGAAGCCTTTCCTTAATAATATTCTCTCATCTTTGTTTAAATGATCCCCTGAAACATCCCTGACTAAATGAACTGGGAAGCCAAATGCCTGGGTCTCTGTAAGTGCATCAGCATGAGAAACTCAGGTGAATGTTCTTGTGGATTTTAGCTAACAGAATTAGCTTTGCTGGATAGTTTTTATCCAGCGGGAAAATCAAGAAAGGGTGTTTCTGTATCATGATGTTATTTGTGTGCATCTTGTCCTGGGTGCACCTGTAAGCCAGTACAAGATCTCTACAAACAGCTTCTCTCCTGAATGCAGCAGGAAAAAACAGCGCTTTGCTTTTCGTAACTCCCAAGGCACTTCTTCGGGTCAGTCTTCCCCCGAACGATGCACTCCATTTGAGTAAAACAGTGTTAACACAAAACCCATTACAGCACAGTGGGTGATCTGGGACAGCGGACCTCCTCATAGTGGCCGCTCAGCCTTGGCTCAGTTTGGTGCCTTCCCAAGTGCTGCAGCATCTTTATTATTGACATATGCGAAAGGAAACGATGGTTTTCTGCCTGACAGGATCTCTTGACACCGCTTGTTTCTTTGACTTAGATAATCACAAATAGAAGAGCTGTCTCCCCTGTGCACAGTGATGATTATGGCAGGAACTCAGTAGTATGTTTAAGTGGCAGCTCGCCTACACTGTGCAGGGGTGAGTCAATCTTTGTAGCATCTGTATCATTAGAGCCTGTGATGTTACAATGAAGAAACATCTCATTTAGGCCAGCTGTCATTAGCTGAAGGTTAAAGCAAAACCTTCTATCTCAAAGGGCTTAAACATCTCATTTCAAATAATGGGTAACCTTATTTGGCTTGTTGCAACCTTCCATCACCTTGTCTGTTAAAAACACAAAACCCAAAACCATTTCTGAGCAAAAGAGGTATGCATTCAGACAATCTGGTCGTTATATTCATTCCACTCAATCCAGAGGAACAACATTTTATAATAAAACTGGGGGCTAAATAAAGCTATCAGTGTAAGTGTGTTCAAGTGAATGCATATATAAGTAGGATCACAGTCCTAACCTTTGACACCTTGAAGTTCTCCAGTGTCTCAAAAACTCTTATTTTCTTCTGTGTGCTAGCTGCTAACGGAACTTTCACTTTAAAGAACTCGTGTATTTTTGTATTGACCAAATGCCTTCTACTATTCTTTAATGGCATAGTTGTATTTGATGTTTTAAAACTAAATTAATCTGGAAAAAAATATCTATGTGGTAAAACCCAGCCCTGTCATCCGGTTCATGATGTGCACATGGAGTACTGATAATGTCTAAGAGATCAGTTCACAAGAACCAGGACATTCAGAAATAAAACTGAAACGTCACTTTCAAGATGTACTGTATTGTGGAAATAATGTGGAAAAGTGTCAATGTCATTGGCACAGTTAATGCTTCTCTGAGAGCATGGTAACATTAAAGTGCATCCTTACAGAGGGCTGACATTCAAATTGCCAGTCCCGACCTGAATTGACAGTTTTTCCCTTGATAGGAGAGGGGGGAAGAGGTGGTCTCTCTCATTGGAGAGCACATCACACTGCCCAGTTATTCTGCCTGGTGTAGCCCTCATGGGGTGCGAGTCCTGCTCTTTGCCCATTGAACGCCATGCCAGAAGGCAGTAGGGTGGCAAGTGAGACCTGTTAAGGGAGGAAAAAGGATCCCATAAAGTGCTGGAGGCCATTCCTCAAAAGCCAGAGGTGATGTTCCCAGTCGGGGCAGCCAAGAACAGGTTGCGCTAGGCCAAGTCAATGACTTGTCTGTGCACCAGCAGGAGGGAAAGAGCCTTCTTGCCCACAGCTGCGGACTGCAGGATGGATGGAATCCTGCAGCATGCTGCACCTGATGCCACAGGAATCAGATCCCACTGCTGGCAGAGGAGAACGCCAGTTATCGGTACACACACAGCAGCGAGCTCATGGACAGCGTCTGTGATACCCAAGGACAATTTACTCTCAAAACCTGGACAGAAAATACATATAAATACATCATTACCCAGCACGTATGTTGCTGTGCTAATTATGTTTCTACTTAGATGAACGTCCTCTGGTATGGAGAGGCAGCACAGTGTCACAGCCCTTGCTTCCACAACAGCATCTCTAACTGGTGTGGCTGTGTATGCACCTACGCACTGTAGGTCAGGCTTCTGAGTAAATTCTTCCTTTGTGTGTATTTATGATGGCAGATGAGGAACGTGTTGTAACTTATTTTTCTAGTTTTATACACTAGCAGTTTGACAGTTGGTGGTTTTAGTTAAAATCAGTACCTTCTATATAAGGAAAAAAAAAACCCACATAAAAGAAAATATTGTTTCCTGTTCTTTGAGCCTTGTAGAGGGTTTGAAAGCAAAACAGAAAACAGTTCCCTCCCCTCAGCCATATGGGTTTAAAATCAATAAATAAGCAGTATGTGCTGTCTCTAACCTGGAGCTGCCACAGTAATCGCATTTATATTGGCCTTTGGCTGCTGCCTCGTAAGGCTGCAAGCAGAAGTGGCTCCACCAGCCTGGTACTGAAGACTGCAGAGCAGTGTTCAGGGACAGCACGGTGCCAGCTTGTGGTAACTGAGGACTTCAACACTTCCCATACTACTAGAGCGTAAGCACTTCTCCAGTTTATTGGACATGACACAGTGCAGGTAGACAACACATTTACAAAAATACTGGAAAGCTATTATTTCAGATGTACAAATATATAGATGCAGGCTCGTCTTCATGAGAGGAAAATACAGAAATCTTATGGAAGCTTCTTTAAAAAAATAAAAACAGTAGCAATAAACAGTAACTTATGTCCATGATCTTAAATGTTAAATACAGAGAAATACAAGTATTGTGTCTGCAAGTTAAGGATTATTTGGCTTTCTACTGAATTTTCCATTAAGGATTACGAAGCTTCCATGAAGTGCTAATGCCTCAGACATCCAAGTAACCCTTGGGAAAGAAAGTATGTTAAAGGCAGGGGAAGGAGAGGAGAGAAACATTTTACGGATGTGGGACATGGGATGTAGTTGTCTGAAACGCAGAAACTGCAAGGGATCATGAACTGCAAGAGGTTTTTAACCCTCTGGTTGTGCTTTTCTCTATCATGTAGTTTTTCTTTACATAAATGGCTGTCTTCAGGGAAGGCTTTAAGGGTACTTAAATGAAAATATTGCTAAAGTCCTGTTTTTGAAATTCTGGAGGTTTGATTTTTTATTGGTTTTTAATATGAGGTGTTTATAACCTTGCTTTGTGAGCAAATTGACACATGACCTGTATTACAAAGCTTCAGGAAGCATGGCCATTTCTGTCTCCCAGTCAAACACAAGCTGGCCATAGCTTGTGTCTGAAACATGCAAATTTCAAATACAAAATGTGCGAATACAACCACTTCTCAGTGCAAACCCGGCGCCAATGCTTTTGTGTAAAACTACTGTGAATTGGCCATGGCTCGAGCAAAGTGCAGGGGTGCCAGTGTAACAGCATTTGCCTGCTTGCCATGTGTGCCTGCATGTGGGTGATCTTAAACTGAGTATTTCAGCCCTGCACGTAGAGTGTTCCTCAGCTGTCAAAAAAGGCACTGTGCACTAACACTATTATTTGTAGCAATAGCTTTAACTTTACATTTGTATACATCTGGTAATAGCTGCAATCAACTGCCTTTTAAAGGAACATGTGTCCATTTTGGGGAGTTTGTAAAGTCTATGGCTTTATGGTTTTCAAAGATTATATAAGACTCTTTGGAACTCCCTGTTTTGGAATGGATTCTTAAATTTTAGTATAGAATCAGCCTTATTCAGGCACTGTATAATATGAAACAAAATTTACTTTTAAAACTATATAGTGATTGCAGGCAGCTGGGTGTTTCCAAGTACTATTAAGTAAAAGCATGTACACACCTTTCTGAACACACACGGCTGTATCTGTTTGGTGCTTTCCTTATTCATACTCCATACAGCCACAATGGACCTGCTGGAATAAATCAGGGGTTTTTGACAAGTGCTATGATGAGAACATTGTTCTCAACTGGAGGTATTGCAGATTTGAGTCTCACACTGGACATAAACTAACAATAAGGGTATGAAGTGTAAAATCATTACTCTCTTTTTATCTAGTATATGAAAAACAGGCACATGTGAAAACTACAAGCTGGAACGAGCAACCTACGGTGATGTTCATGTAAGTCTCACCTGTATAACACCAACGTCTCTGCACTGCTCTTCCTACTCATTTCTGACTTGATGGCAAAGGTATTTATTATGCCCCCTAGGTGCTTTTCATCTAATCCAGCCCCTTGTTTGAAAGTACGCTGTTGTGGAGTTCACTCATGCAGAGTTCTGGATTGCTGTCAATTATGTATTTCTTTTTCCTCAACATAAAGACATTTTAGTACTAAACTGGCTGGGTGGATATTCAAATTGAGCTGTGGGAAAACGCAACAGAGTGAGACTATTTAAATGACACTGTGAGAACTTCCTCGCTGATATGCCTGAACGTGAAATTGGTGGAACTATTGTATGTGCTGAGGTGAAAGGGTAATTTAGTTTTCATGGTCAGAAAACCATGATCTATGGCTAGAAAACTTGTGGTGGCATTTTTATAATAAGCACACCACACACTGGCACGAAACTGAAATGCTGCCAGTTTTAAATGATGAATTAGAATTAAATGAAAGCTCACCACTCCTTGATATCCTTCATCATACAGAGCACTGTGCGCCCAACCCAGGAAAAAAATGCCTACATGTGAGTGAAGAAATACACCAAGAGAGCAGTGCTGCTCAGGTACCTGAAGTTATGCAACTGCTGCATTAGTTTCAACAGCACTGAAGGCTTGTTTTCTGAGGATTGTTTTCCCTTCAAGGTAAACAGCCAGCTAAATTTTAACTTGGTTATAGTTAGCCACGCAGTCACCTCTTACTGCATGTTTCTGTCTGAGCTTCAGAAGCTACAGTACCATTCTGCATGCAAATAACACCAGTCTAATTAATTAATAGCATTAATTGGGAAAAAATCTCATACATATTACAACAAAAAAGACCTAAAATATTTTTTTTCCCCTTTTCAACTTCCAACAGAGGAAAGAGAACTAAATTAAAACCAAACCCTCTGCTCAAGTCAGGTCATCATGACACAAAGCAGTACAAACCAATAAATCCAGCAACGCTGACAGCCCAGCCTGGCAGGATGTACACAGGCTCTTGAGCCATGGAAAGCTGGGAGGGCTTTGGATGTGAGTTCTGTGGCTGCAAGCTGGCTTAGAGGAAGGAAAGAAAGGTCAGCGTGCCACAAACGTCATGTAAGGCAAGATGTGTGTACGTGGAGTTGCACTGCTGCACGGCCGGAATACAGCTCCCTCCTGCTTTGGGGATAAACTAATCCCAAGTTTGTGTAAGCAGGAGAGTATAAGATATCAGTGTTCATGCTACTGATATGTCACCGATAACATTTGGGTTTAAGTAGGAATGCAGGAAAGCGGCTGGCTTTCCCAGTAAATATGACTGAGACAGAAGTGTTACTGTACTTCAAAAGAAAAACAAAGCAACCAACCAAAAAAGCTCCTAAGCTACTAATGGCACATTGACTGGTCAGAAAATGCGAACTGAAGTCTCAGCTTCTCTACTGTAGATATTACCCAAGCAAACCTAGCTGCAGTGCAGCTGGAGGAACAGCCGGAGTTCAAAACTACCTAAGCTCCACATTATTACGCACACATACAACCAGACCATTCTGAAGAGCCATGAAATTGGTTGAATTTCTCAGGCTACATGAACGAGGTGCTAAGGAAGCCACTTTCCCCTTCCCGAAAGGCTGGTCAGTACTGTTGATCCAGGTCAGATCTTTGCAAACATGAGCCAAGCGTCTGACCTTTTGTGTTTCCCTGAGCACAGCAGGTACAGCTGTGAACAACTTGCTGTGAAAGAGCAGAACAGCTCTCTGGGGCTGGAGGTCTCCTCTTCTCTGCCCTGCATTGTCACAGCTCTCCAAACACAGCTGGGCTGCCACTGCCAGGCACTTCAATCTCCACAAGTCTTTAGAAACTATAAATGCAGTGACTCTGCAAAGCTGAGTAATGACAGCAGAGCTCAAATGAAACGGTTCACTTCATGGGCTGCTTTGTTTGCTTCACTGAAGTGATAGCAGAAGGCACTGCTGAAAACTTTGGGTCAAAAATACCTAAACTGCACAGAACAGGAGAGGCTTGGCCTCAGGTGTGGGACTGCATTACTTAGTGTAAGATGAACTTGTAGTGATAGCTCAGACGAAAAGTTATGTCTGCAATCTGAAGAAGATAGCAAGCTTTCTAACTAGTACAACAGGCCTCATACCTTTCAAATGTCATCAGGCACATCATAAATGTGAGAAAACAAAAAAGTACATCTACCAAACCTCTTGATTTCTAGTGTGCAAAACGCAACATTAAGAAGGTCCAGAACTGTTATGCCTTGGTCAGTATGTTGAGAAGAACTACAGGATGTTTTATTGGGACCTATTTGTAAAGCTCAGGACAAAAAATACGTCTTAATCTTCAAACAATTAATCTTCAAACAAATATTAATGCAGAGAAATGCAAGCAACCGAAAAGCCTCATACTCTCTGAAAGAAAAAAGCCTATTTTCCTGATGGCTCTTTGGACATTGCTGCAGTGATAAAAAGGCACAGTGCCTGCAATTTCTATAGGGAAGGAAGGAAGCAATCTTGAGTTTCGATCAGTGCTCATGGTGTCTGTATAATCCAGAGCAAATGATGATAAAGAGACTAAAGGCAATTTTATAAACTGGGCTAAAAGCTGGAAGTTCTCAAACTAAAACAATGTGGTTTTTTAATTTCATACTGCAGCCACATTTAGCCAAATGCATTCTGTCTTATGTAGTGCATTTATCATGACCATAAAGTTCTGGGAATTTTTACTGTTAGAGATCTTTAAGAAATACAAACTGAAAATGTTTTTAACCTTTGTTATCTATCCCCCAAAGGCATCTTTTCTTCCTTTTTGATTATGCCTTTGAGACACATACAGAGCAATTCAAACTAATCTGCTGTATTTATGGGACATGGTGACATAGCAGCCACTTGGAACAAATTTCAGGGATTGAATAAAAGGCAGATGGAGGCTGGTCCAGGGCAAGCAAACACGCTGCCTACTCTGTTTTCTAATTTCACAGTTATTGAAGAATCATATTTAGTGTGGGAAGTTTCTGTTAACAGCTGTTAAACAGTGACATAGTTTATTCAATAGTAAATTATGTGGCAATGCTTAAATTCACAAAGAATGCAAGAAAATATTGTTGCTACACAAAAGTGGAATAGTTGAAATGGACACTGTGCTCCACAATTACTGAATCTAAATACAGAGAAAAATAAAGAAAACAAAACTTCAAGATGTAGAAATAAAGATTTTTGTGTTATTTATTAAAACATAATTGCTTTAAGGATCACAGTTAGAAGTCAGATTGTATTGAATATGAAACAAATTGTTTGTCTTTGGGCAGTCAGCAATGATGAACCTAGTTACCTAACACAAAATTATACCATTTTATCCAGGGCCACATCTTCACACCAACTCCAGTGGGTTTTGTACTATTATGTGGGAATCTTAGAAGCATATTTATCCCCAGTCGTAATGTAGCTCCTTCCTCATTGGCTTTAGGAAAGAACAAACAGTAAAGATACCTTTAGATATACCTTTAGTTGTTACTTGTACAAATTTTTTTAAAGAACAAAACGTAACTTTTATGAACAAGCAACACCACTTATGCTTTTAATGAGGAGCACCCTGATTTGATCTTATGTCCCATGGGACTTCATTCAGGTGATAAGGATATTATGTCTATGAAGATGAACCTACACATCATCAACATTATGCTATCACACGATGGATGCATCCAACATGCAATAGAGAAGAGCAAAACCATATGGCCAGCAAGTACCCAACTAAGATTTGGCATTTCACGCATAAACTAAACCACAGGAAATTCCACCTGAACATGAGGAAGAACTTCTTTACTGTGAGGGTAACTGAGCACCGGAATTGCTTGCCCAGAGAGGTTGTGTAGTCTCCTTCCTAAGAGATACTCCACACCTGTGTGGACACAATCCTCAGCAATGTGCTGTAGGCAACCCTGCTTTAGCAGAGAGGCCAGACTAGATTACTCCCAGTGGTCCCTTCCAACACCAACCCTTCTGTGATTTCCTAAATTGTTGGAAAATTTGAATATTATTGACTAGCAAAATTTGTTGTATTTTAATAGATTCATAAATTCTTGTGCTTTATCTGTTTCTCTGTTTTTTTTTAATATACACACAATTTACTGCCTTAAATGCATGAGCTGCTTTATATCCACATCAAAGGAACAAACATCACAACAGTTTTTTTCAGTCAAATGTTATTTTCCTGGTAAAACATTACATTCTTCTTTAATATATAAAGCTAATATAGTCTAATTCCTCTTTCAGAGTTACCCCAATTATAGTGACATGCCTTTAAAATATAAAATATGCAGCTCCACTAAATAGCACTGAAATGAGCCTGATGTGTATCAAAATGTTTGTAGTCATCTTTTCAATTTCTTTTTTGCACTTAATCTCACTATAATTTGATGTTAATAGCTGTTTGAGTATTCAGCACTGGAATTCAAAACATGAAGATTATCAAGGGTTGTAGTCAGTGAAAACATCTCTCCTTAAAGCACCTGAAATACAAAATTTTGAAGTTGATGAATTTAGGATTACAGCCAAGTGATTAAGCTTTAGTAAATGCTAAACTTTTAAGGAAAATAACACAAACCGAAGCTTAGCAGGTCTGCACACACATTACTGCTGTTGTAATATACACTGAAATTTTACTCAGCTTTCCTGTTTTTGAAGGAGAGCGACATTGAACGGTGCAGCAAACAGCATACTGAACTCAGCGTTTCAACGCAGTATGAGCACAGACAATAGTATGAACGTATACTTTGTGCCTAACACTTTAGTTACTCATGAAGGTGAGCAACATCTATGTAATCCCAGACAGCTGACTTTGAAAAGATATTTCTGTGAGGCAGATTAATTAATAAAAAGTGAAATATCTGTGAGAAAATGTGGGCAATATTTAATTCCTCCAAAATCTTGTATTACACACATGCCCACATGTAGCCATGCACATAGTGTATTAAAGTAAAAAGTTTACACCATGTCATATCAGAAATCTGAGAGCATGTAGTATGTAAGAAAAATGTTTAAGATAACTGTTCTTAGAAATCTGACAACTCTATTCATTGTCACTCTTAATGAGTGCATATCTTAAAAGCAACCTAGCCCAGTTTACAACATATTTCTTACAACTGTTGTGATTTTTGCAGTTAAGGAATCAGGAACCCACAATATGTACATCAAGCTTAAACGACTTGTGTATGTTACAAGTATAAAGCAGCAGGCAGAGTAAGAATGACAAATATACTGAAGTCTTGACATTGCAAATTATTAACCAAAATAAACAAACAAAAAAATGACCCAGAAATCATCTCTATGATAAGAGAAAAGACATTTCACTTTTTGTGAAAGAGGAGAGGTTTCACCATCCCTGCCAGAATCTTGGGTAGCTGGGCAGCAATCACCTCTGACATCATCTCAGGGAATTCAACACTCAGTGCACGGGACTGGAGAAATGTGTTCAGACAGAAGAGATGGAGCTGTTTCACTAGCTGGATTTAACGAAATACAAACATGATAAATCAAGATAACAGTAATCAGTCAGGTAAGCATGCTGCAAATCATGTATCTCATACATCCATCAGCTGACATCTTTATATACCTTCCTCCATCATTCCCTGAATCAATAATGAGGGTGCTTGTCATTCCCTATTAAAATATCCTCCCATGGCAAAAATCATAAACTCAACATAGCTACATGTCACCTAAAAACAGTGCCTTACTGATATTACAGTATCATCCTCACTTATGACATGCATCATGCACAATGGCAATTACTAAGCAAATATTCAAACTTTCATTTTATTCTCACATTCAGCACATCTTAGTGCCTTGATCACTGTATGCTATCCAAACACTGCTCTGAGGGACAGCATTTACTGCTTGCCTGAAAGCTTTTCCACAGTTCTGATTATGATCATATCTGGGTATGCCACAAACATTAAACACCACAGGCACTCATCCCCTGAAAGCAACTATGACAGTTTCACCTCTTCTGTCTTCTCTTGGAAGTTCCAATCTTATATAAGCTTTTCTTTAAGACCTGTAGTCTTTACATTGTGAAGTATCATACTACCTTAGACTTTTAACAACACAGTCTCTCCAATGTGATGATCTTGTATCTCCCATCACTTTATCAGCTCAAAATGGGCATTTGTATGAAGATACTTTATAGACCAACCATTATCCTAACCATCACCTTGCTGGATATTTTGCAGCAAGTCTTGCTCACAACCACTAAGACTATCTTACTTTAAGCATTTGAAATTAAGAGATGGACTCTACAGCCAGAGAGGAAAACTCAGAATTTTCCTCTGGATGCTATGACTCTCAGATTGCAGATTATTACTCCAGGAAAGACAGGAAGCCCTTTTATGCTAAGCAAGACTGATCCAAACTGCTGCTTAAGCAGAGGGCTAGTACGAGTAGTATTCTGGCCAGGACTTGTTATTGCAAAACTCTGTGTTTTCCTACACTGTTAGAGAATTTGAGTATCGTTTTTAGTGACTGCCAAAATTTGTCATATTCATACAGATTCATAAATTCTTGTGCTTTATCCGTTTCTCTGCTGTTTAAATATATCAACGTTATAAAGCTAATCCAGGGAAGGGTTTAGCTCTGACAGTCCCAACTGACGACTGCAGTCTGACTACCAGTAAATACTTAAAAGTTAAGCTCCATATCCTGCTTTCAGAATTCTCTACCTTCAGTTGGAAGGATGCTTTTCATACTTGTCTCGTTCTCGTTTTGCTGTTACCTGAGACAATGCAATAGCTAATAGTGAATGTGAGTTCTGTAGGTAGCAGAAGCTTCTGGAGAGGTTTGTGCAGTGGATTAAAAGACTCAACACCACCTGGTGAGCCACAAAATTATCAATATTGTTACCTCTCAACTCCCATAAATGCAGTTCTCAAAGGCTGCATTTTTTTCCCCCATCAGAAAGAGGAATTAGTTACAATTAAAGGTTTTAGATGAATAAATGTGTTTATTCATGAACAATTAAAATAAAATGCAGATTTGCAGAGTGAAGAACACAAACATTCAAAGACCCACCCACCCCTGAACTTCCTGTGAGCATCTCACCACCAACACCAAACTCAAAAGCATTCTTCCTATTTTAGTGCTACTTCTCCAGTGCTTGCTAAAAACATCAGCTATTGCCCTGGTTTTTGTCTGCTTTCTGCCTCTCTTGCAGAGATACACAAGCCAATACAAAACAATATTCACATGGGCAGAAGTTACAAAAAAATGTCATGCCTCAGTTTTAGTGGATGCTGAGCCAATAGTATAGATGATGAATTCTCAGAGATATGGAAAGGATTCAGTTGCATTTCTTAAGACAGATTAATCTCTGGTATTACTACTAGAGATCTCAAAGATGCCTCAATTCCAAATACAGACAAAAACTGAAAAAATTGCATAAAATATATTCATAAAAGTAGTTGAATTAAGGTTGCAAAACTTTATTGTCTTTCTCTAATTCTTAGTACCCTGACTTTGCAACTTGAATTGCCTTTTCTTTGCATTACTTAAATATTTTTATGAACATGTTTAAACACACATTCTGTCCCTTAACAAAACCTGAAACTATACTAGCTACATTACAGAAATAATGAAACAAAATAGTAGCATTCAATGCATATTTCTCAATCTTGTAATTTTTCTTAAATCATTTCTTAAATCTTGTCTACCATATAATATATACACAACATATATCCATGACGAATATA
Source organism: Lathamus discolor (assembly GCF_037157495.1). NCBI lineage: Eukaryota > Metazoa > Chordata > Aves > Psittaciformes > Psittacidae > Lathamus > Lathamus discolor. Next base: position 114,216,302 of record NC_088887.1, on the reverse strand, counting down.
CAGCCATCTAGACATGTAAATATACACACTAAATGAAAAACATAGAGGTTTTGCTTTTGCTGTTTAGACATATTGACTAGCCACTTTCCATAGAATTCCATTTAAGAAATACTAGTTCCTCACATAAAAAAAGCAAACCACTTTAACAAGTAAACTTACATCATGCATGGAATCCATCAGTTTTGTAAGTTGATAGAAACGTTGCGAGTTGGCCACAACGCCTTTCTGGCGCAAACCAATTGCTTTCACCAGTTCTCTAATGTAACTCGTTCTCATCTCATCAAATTGGCTTTGGCTCCTTAGACCTTCCAAAGGAACTAAAGAGAAAGTAACACTTGTGTTGCGATTTATTCTGAAGGCAATGGGAGAAATTTAAAGTACAGAACAATTTCTAGTATTTCAGGCTGTGAAGTGCAATTCATTACTATACTTCACGTCCTTCTTCCTGTTCAAAGGTTACTCCAGAAGCAGTGACAGAGTTAGTGTCCTGGGACATACCAGCAACAATCATGCAATTCTGCTAATTGTTGATGTCTAGAAATAGCCATAAGCTTCTGCAGACACCTGTCTGCTTGTCCTGGTTTTGACTGGGATAGAATTAATTCTCTTCCTAATACGCAGTACAGGGGTTAAACCTGTACTGTGGATAAACCCCTGGTAGCTGGGGTTAAACCACAGCACTGCTGAAGACGGCTCAAAGAACCACTCCCATACTTGAGGAAAGCTGTTATGGACTGGCTTATGTTTACACTGATGAGGGTCCATGTCTCTTCATAGCAGATTTATGTTAGAGAGATCTAGACGGAGCTGGGACTTCAAAATGGAGTCAAGAAATGGACTAACAACTATTAAGTAGTGTAGACAGTAAAGCATCCAGTGTTCAGGCCTTCTGTTTGGACCTCTTAATAGGATAGATGCACTATCGGAGTGTTACATGTGAGCAACTTTTTAGAGAGATTAGCAACGAGGAGTAAATTGTTGAACTCACTCTTCTCTTAAAGGTGAGCTATGAGGACCAAAATAAGGATATGGAGAAAACTTTGAGAAATAAACCTGTTAATGGCTGTGATAAGATCATATCTGATCACTGACAGTATGTGTTGGTAGCATTGTAAGGAAACAGTGCAAGCTCTAGTCTTTACTTTCCTGGCATGGTGATGTGTAATACACAAGTCTTATAATGTATGTTGTCAAAGGCAGTTAAAAAATTAAAAACTTTAAGAAATTAAACTCTACAAATTATTCCCATCTGGCAATCAAATGTAAATTGTTGCTTCACTCTAATAATAAAACATGGTCTTGGGCACAAGGAATGTTCACTGTTTTGGAAGTATCCTTAAAAAGAAATGTAGAGATGCTTATTTTTCTCCATGGACTCTAAAAGAATGTCATGGGGACTAGCTCAGCTAAATAAATCGTCTGATAGTTATCTAGGTATCTAGAACATTTCAAACTGGTATCAGACCATGACTAATATAGGGCCACAACAGATTTCAAAGGGAAAAAATAAAAAAAAAATCAAAAAATTGCTCCATAATTAGACAGCAAATCCCACACTGTGAGCAGCACTGCTCTCCATTCAAAAATCACAGACCCTGTTCTGAAATCAGCTGCCTAAGTCATGTCTGGTTCCTCAGAAAAACATAAGGGGAAAGGAGACACTTCAGGCAAACATATTAGAAGTCCATCACCCCAAGCCCAGAGAGACCTGTCAAGGCAGAAGGTCATGTCTCTGTTCTACCTGAGTTAAGCAGAAGTCTCCCATTTTGGAGGAGACTGCCCAAGAGAGGAAATGATCCCATTTGTTTGCCAAGATTGTCTCTTGCTCAGTGTCTCCTCTGACAGCTGGGTGTCCGGGGGAAGGAGAGAGACACACATACAGAAAACAGCAGGTTTACTTTAAAGGTAAGTGTCTAAGCACCTAACTGGGCTATGAAGTCAGGGTCTGACTCCTAACTAAAACAGAATTCAAACAAAAATAGAAATAGAGAATAGAAATAGTGGCTGCTTCTACAAAAAGTACATTTATAACACTATACCTAAAAACAGTCCAGCTTTTAGGAATGCCATGTTAGGTTTTTTTCAGTGGCTGATGGAGATAAAATGCTGGCTGAAGTGGGATTTTGGTTTGACTCAGTATGGCCTCTCAAGTCCAGATAGACAAAGGAGGCATCTGAAAGTGTGGTTGTCACATCTAAATCACGGGTCTGAATGGAAGGCACAAGTTCTGGTTTGTAGAGAATACGATGTGCTGAGGAATAATACAGGCAGGAATACTCATGGTAGGGGAAAGCTGAGTCACGGAAAAAGAACAGCTTTATTTTCAAAGCCTGGGTGGTTCAGGGTATGTCTTAACAGCACGTTTGCAGACATTTGGAAATCTTTTTCGTATCAACTGACATTCTGATAGAATTTAGGGTTAGGTGGATCATACCCTTGAGTTGTATGTATAAACCAGCAATTTAGTCCTTACATTTCCCTTGTGAATTAAGTTAAAAGGTTTCTTCCAGCAGTGAATAGCCCGTTTCCCTTGAATTCTGCAAAAGGATGGTCACATTCTTGTCTGATCACAAGAAGTTCCACTTAGCTACTTATTTGAGTGAAGAATTACAATGTGTTACATGCACAAATGCAACTTAAGCACAGGTAGCTCAAATGTTCCTTCCCTCTGAACATATGTAAAGAATGCGGATGCTTTTATTCAGTGGCAAGAACACAGCCAAAATCTTATGCAACAAGATTTTGCAATTCCTCTAAATCAAAGTCTGGAAAGTGAGCTAGAACTGAACTTGCTATATGCTTATTTCTCTCTTTTTGGTATAGGTCTGCTTTCTTAAACCAAGGCATTTCTGAACTATTCATAGTACTACTTCCCAATTGCACACAGCCTCTACAAAACGGAGCCCTATTTAGAACTTACAGGGCACTGCTACAACACAGCATGTTGCATATAGTAAACAAGGACCTGTAAAATGGAAACAACTGCAGAACATTAAAAAGTTGGTCCACTTTTGAAAAGACTAATTCTGCTTTCAAGACATCTTTAAAACTGTCACAAATGCAATACATAGAATACACCTAAGTCACAGCAAAATCAATGGAAAGACTGTAAAAATCAAAAATAATGTTAAAACGTAGGCTGGGGGGGCATTCAGAATTAGAAATGTATCGAAACTGACATTCCGTTTTGTTTAATGCAAATTACTGCTTCTTCAAAATGATAGGAAAAGTAAAAAAGAGTTTATCTAAACAATAAATCAAACAGAAGACAGAATGAGAAACTAAAAGTTCAGACTTGATTTACTGTTAGTATATGAAAGTTTGAAATGGCCATACTTTCACATTTGAAGAGGATTAAAATGAACACCATGACTGAAATAATAGTCTCAAAAAACACTTCAGAGCAACAATGAGGTTATATGTTTTTTTTTAGAAGAGTTTTGTGGAATTATATTTATACAGTACCAAACGTCTACTAAATGTCTCAGCAACAACGGTTAGGTGTGTTCCTTTTCCCAAAGATCTGACAAACTGTTTTTTCCTACAAGACAATAAGTGCAGGAGAGAACAAAAAGCAAAGCTCATCATCACAGGCAGAAACACTTCTTTTTTTTTCCTTTATAATTAATTTCTTGCATATATATAAACAAATCATCCTAAAACTGAATTTCTGAGTGCAATGCAATTAATAAAGAATGGTAGTCTGATCAATACTGTTAAACTGATGCACACATACATGACAGGGATTGGACCATTGTAATGCTCCTTTAATTTGCTTTGAACCTTCTGGGGCAGAAATGGACAGCTGGAACATCACAAATGGATCTAAATTTCACTGTAATTTAAAACTTCCCTCTAAGATTCGAATGATAGGCAAGGGAGTTCATTTGTGATGAAAACAAGATGGAAAACATTTAAACTAAGAATGCATTCAGAATTCAACAAAGCAACTGGATTTATAGCAGTGATGGATTTTTGTCCACATTATTTTTATTGCTTTAGCAGGGTATATGGTATTTTGCTATTATTTTAGTAATTTTAATGTTCATATGAGCTAAATTTAATCTTTACTGCTTATGCCCTGTTGAGATCAAGGGTTGTTTTAGCATGCAGCCAAGGACAGCTTAAGGGGGAATAAATTTTAGTTCCTACGCTTTACAACCAACAAGCACGTTATGCAGGATTTGCACAGCTCTCCTCTGACTCCATAGGTGTGTAGAGAACCAAACCTCAATATTTTTCCAATTTTATTTCTCAGAGGTGCTTACTCTCATTTCTAGTAGCACCTGCACCATTTTAGAACTTTCCATTTGGAGTTTCATAACTAACAATCACGGCCTCAGCAGATGTACATGTTAGTATTTTAGAAAAGGTTGGAAAATACCTTCATCAAATACCACATTCCCCATTTTAAGTGGAATGCAGCTGTATGCTTTAATAAATATGTATGATTAAAAGTGACCATGGCTTTTGTTCTAAAGAAACAAACCAAAGAAAAACATTTCCATAGGTTTCTGTTTGTGCTAAACTTAACCTATTGATAACTACAAGAGGCTGAATACATGTTAATATTGTTTGCCATGTCCATCTCCCTAATTCTTTTGAAAAAGTATGCTTTAAGTTCTTGGCCAAGATAAAGCCCTGAGTCCTGACAAATTATTAAATATTTTTCAATGTATTTCTAAAGATTGTAAGGTTTTTTTTTTAAATCTGTATAAAGTCACTTAAGCTGAAGAGCTTCCAGGCAAAAATTCTGCACACTTGATTTGAAAATGAAAACCAAGAATGAATCACAGATTATTTGTTCCTTATAAACGCTAGAAATAATATTTGTAGGCCTTGGAATACTAACATTCCTCCTAAAGAAGTTTTACTTAGTTAAGCCAGACAGTTTAGCAATTGTCAAGTTAAACAACATGGTTCAAAACTCTTTCTAGTGAAAAAAAAAAAAGAAAGAACCTACTTGTGTTGAGAAGTAGCAGCGCTTTCATACACAGAAACTCTTCTTGGCTAACTTGAAGCCTGACAAATTCCTGTGGGAGCTGCCACATGGATAGGCACAGGGAATAGAATGATGACTCTTTCATCCGCTGTCTTACCCAGAAAAGGTAAAAAAAATAAAAACCAAAGAAAAAAAGACAACATGAAAATAAGGAACAGCTCCAGTACTGCTTGTTCGAAGAAAGTATCTTGTTAGCAATTTAATTATCACATTACAGAAATTGAAGAGGAAGTTTATACACATGAATATTCTGTCATTTTCGTACCTACAACCAACAGCTGGTTTTTAATTGTAATGAATGTGCTATTATTTTGAATGTTTAATTATTTGGATCTTACTGCTGCCCAGGAAAACAAAACAAAACAAAACAAAACCTTAGAGATTATGAAGGTTGAATGCTAACTACCAAAAAAGGGGTTTTACTAATTAAAAACACTGTAATGATTAATATTTTCTTTTAGACATTGATAGAGTTTCATATTCTCTGAAAAGATTTCAAAGCATGAAATCAAAGATAAACCTAAAAGTTTACAGAAAACTTCTTAGGTTTTGCAAAAATGTCTGCATCAAAATATTTTGTTGCAAGTCTAACACGGTACTGCTAACAGCAATGGTATTATTTTGTAATGATTTATGTCATTAAAGACACAGCTACAAATGTTACATGTAAATACACACCAAAGGCTTTTAGGTAAACTTAAGACATTACTACAGCCTTATCTAAACTCAGAAGTGAATAGAATAAACCACATAAGGAAATACATAAAATTGTTTATAGTTTTTTGCAGCACTTCAGTCTTACTTTTCAAGACGGTGGTATAGTGAGTATATTTTATTGCATGTATTTATTGGGAAGGCAGTTTTCAACTGAAATGACTGCCACGATTGCATTACAAAGTTTGTAATCTGAACTGAATTCATTGTACATTAACCAGAAGATCCAGTAACTTGGGCTAATTTTACAAAGTCGCATCTCAAACCAGATGAATTAGGTGTGACAAGAAGATTAAGTTTCCCCCTCAACACCCTAGAAGTTTATACAGCATTCCAAATCGACTGCAGATAATACCCTCAACAATGAAAACAGGAGATATTTTCCATAAATAAAAAACTTTTCTCAATGCACTGAGGTATTTTTCTTGCTATTTAAAGTGTTACTGTTATCACAAAAGAAAATTATTTCAGCTTTGTTCAACATCTGATATCTTGCACCAGCTCTTAAATGACTTAGACATAGAAATTTCATCTGTTAGATCTGAATGGACTGGTTATTTCTACATCTACTTTAAATCTCCCTTCCTATTCCTTTCTGGTAGGCTCTAGTCCCAATTACTATCTGTGAACAGCGATAGCGGTTTCAGGGTATTTTTAAATGCTGTTCTTAGTCATGTTTTGAGACACTGCAAATTACAAGTAACAGCAAATCTTTTTAAGATTTGAAAATCTTTGTCAAGCTAACACTCCTGCCTTTCTTGGTTCAAAATCAATGCTACCAAACAAGTCATTCCCAAGGAGCATGACAACTCAGTTTGCTAAATGACAGATTGGCTGTGAAACAAGCTTTGGATTGTGGTTTCATGGTCGTTTTGAAACAACTCAAGTGGGTGTTGCTCATGTAGAAGTATTTTCCATTATCTCCTTCCACCTCTAGGTGTGCACTCCCGCTATTCTGGCATTAGTGCCTGCACTCCCATGTGGTGAGTCAGACCAGGGATCACCTCCACCTGTTAATTAATGGCTTTTTCTGGGGTATTTCTCAAGCATATAATTTCCTTATCTGTTAGAAAGTGCAGCCAGATGGTGTTTGACCCATCTTAAGTGAAATCATGGGGATGCATGACCAGGACAGTGCTCAGCAGTTACTTTTGTTTAAAGTGATCATGAAAGTACAATCTTAGACATCATTGTAGACAAGGAATTTCCTTACATTTTACTTATCTAAAAGCTAACTTATTTCCCAATAAATAGTTGAAGCTATGATTTACTGTTCCGGTTACTTTTCACATATAACTGTAACATTTCTAGTACGACCCTGATGACATGTTCTACAACCAAAAGAAATTTATGTATGTTGTCAGTACGTCTCCTCGATGTAGATGGCACTGAGCTACAAATAAGAAGCTGTCTCTGAAAGATTATAATCAGGGTTCATAAATCTAAACCCTATACTGGAAGAAAGTCTTCTTCACAAGATGGCAGCAGTGGTCCACACATAGGGAAACACCCCAAGATGTGACATTACTGCCTAATCTAGACTTTGTGTTTCTTTTGAATGCGACCATGAGATATATCACAGACTATGCTGGGACTGAATACGGTCAGAAATCTTCTCAATCCCATCCCTTCAAAGTATTTCAATTTGTACAGCAAATACACATGGGAGAGGAAAGAATTCATTATGCTACAACTTCACAATGATTTACGATCATCTGGAAGAGACAAGGTCAGGAGCTACATGGCCTACTCCACCATGTATTTTCTATGAAGAAGTTCACTGGCAAGAACTTTCCTATCTATACATTTTAAATTCAAATACGGAGGTCTTCTGCAAATCCACCTTTTCATCCTTATCCTTGGATTCATCCTTATCCTTGCAAGATATGTCTTGCAAGAAAACTGTTTAACTTTCATCTCACTTCATAGTAGTTCTTTTAGGATTTTAAGAAAAAATAACTAAAAAATTTATTAAGGAAAAATAAACAGAGAGATGAAATAATGTTTTACTGTTTACAGAAACCTCCCATGTAGTATAAAAACTGTATCCATCTATATATGTATGTATCTAAAATTATAACTTTTCTGAAAAACTGACAAACTGTAATGAAGATTACCAGAATTAATCAGCATTGTGAAGAAAAATCTAAGCCAACAATCTCTCCCTCAAGACAGAAAAGAGCAGTCTCACGTATTTTATCCTTGATATTAAAATGCCTTCTCGCTAAATCATTACAATTTTCTAACAAGAAGTGGTCTTCAGAAAATCAGAGCTTCATCAGAAAGTGTCGAAACAGAGTATTTAGACTATATATGAACTATTTACAAAAACCACTCAGACAACAACGATCAAAGGAAATCCCATTCTGAAACATCAATTCATGTCTTATTCAGATGCACGTAGGTAAATCTTCCAAAAGCATCATTTTTTATACATTTTTCTCTTAGGTAACTAAAATATTATTCAAACTTTTTGTTTGGCCATGCCAGCAGAATATTTGGGATTCCCACAAAACCCTTCCCAAAGTTACTGTACTTTCTTATGATCAGAGCACTTTGCTCTTAATTCTGAAATGGAAAAAAGTAATGAGTGAAATCTTGGCCTCAAGGAAGTCACATTCTCACTGACAGAAATAAGCTCAAAATATCATTCATATCATGCAAGATCAGTGTCTACTTACTCATTTAGAATCAGATCTGGTGCAAAATATAACATCTGACCACTGACATGTTTGTATGATCTCCATCCCATTGCAAAAACCATTAGACTCATCCATGAGTACTGGATGAGGGTTATCTGATCATCGATATGTAAATTCCGAAATCCTGGAAATAAAATGAAAAGTTAAAATAGTTCATAATTTTCATTTAGACAACAGCTGAGCAGGTGTTCTAAGATTGCATTTCGAGCATTCATCTTTCCAGGTGTTCTCAGTTTTATAGCTCAAAGTTCAACCAAGAGGTCTGACAAGCAGAAGCTGCAATGGTGAGGAGCAGTGATAGGGACTATCTTTTCCTGCAGCAGCGAAGTGGCACGCTGAGCTCACATGAAGTTGTGCTTTCTAGTCTTTCTGCTTGACATATTGATTTTTATATATGCCATAGGATCAGGCCCCTATGACCATACAGCACATTTACATACACAACATGATTATTTTTTTTTTGAATCCACAATTGCATCTTCATATATTCAGTTACTTCTCATTACCAGTCTATTTGTGAGCTGCTTAGTCTGAATTGGTACTATTTATTACAGCTTCTCTCTGTTGCTTTCAAAAATTCATTTTAATAAGAATAAAGAATATGCAGAAATATAAGCATTTTTTAACACAAAAATAATTAATAACAGGAGGGGTTGAGGTGGAAAAGCTGTTGTAACAATCACATACCAGAACTCTCCAGGCTTCTACTGATTTTTGGAGTGAGTTTCAATGGTTAGACGCATTCCTTCAAAATTGCCCCCTTATTAAAATGAATTTGATCAAATATAGTGTATGATTAAGCAGAAGTTTGATCATTTTAGAACTTTTTAAGAATTAATTAACAGGCAGACAATAATATCCTCTTTTGACTGCTCAACCTAGGACATATTTGCTTAACTAGAATTCACTACATATAGGAAGTGCTATTACCTGGTAGCAATTTAGACCATTTGACCACACAAAGAAGTTGCCTCTCACAAAGATGATTTAGACTGGTCAGCAAGGAACTTGGTGTTTCGGGTTTTGTATTGTCATAACCTGCATAGACAACTTCTGGCTCAATGCCTCTTAAGACACTTATCATTGGGGGAACAAACTGTATTTCTTGATTTGGAGAAAAGGACAGCTTTTGGGTAAGAGGCTGGCTTTCATCTTGAAGGGTCGCTGGCTGCTGCAGTGCAGCATCTAATGTTCTCACAACCTTGATTTTGTTAAACTTTTTAAATTTTCGACCTGAAAGAGAAAATTGTTGAACCGTTAAAAAGAATTAACCATAAACATTAATATTCTCCAGTAGTGCTGGATTGCACTTTTAATCTATACAAGGAAACTAGAACTGTCTTTGGAGTAAGCTTTTTTTTTTTGTCTATTTATATAATTAAGAATAATCATGGAAAAAAGAGTTCCTACTTCCATATCCTCCTCTCTTCACTAAGAGATGAACGAAACCCACCCATTAAAATTATTGCCATGAATTCCAGGTTACAGTAACCTCATAAAGTGTTTGCTGGTTCAGTTCCCACTGCTCTATCATGTTCTAACAGCAGAGCCAGCTGGCTCTATGACTCAGTTTCTATTCAGTGCTAACTTAAGGATCCTGTTTCTTTTTTCTCCCTAATACTCAGAAACAAAAAATGCTAGTAATTCATTACTACACACAGAAATTCCTTTCCTCCAGTTCCATAAATGCGTTTCAGTCTCATGGCTAAATTCTGTTTTGACGATCTGTAGGGTAATATATTCCTCCTGTTTTCCAGAAAGAAAATATAATTCAAGGGATGAGGGAAATGCCAACAAATACTGTGAAACCACATACCAACACTTAAAAAACTCTTCACTTTCCGAAGAACAATTTCTCTGTCTCAGTATTTGTAATTCCTATTTTCATACTGCAGTGGTTTGAAGAAAACTAAAGTAACAGAACTGCTTTTCCAAAATAAACACAGATACTACATCTGGTATGGCTATGGAAATATACAGAGCTCTAGTTTGCAACTCTTCAAATTTCTTTCATGCAAACAGTCTCGCAGTACAACATACAGACACAGAAAATCAGATCTTTAGGGGTTCAAAGACAGTAACCCTCAGTAACATATTACCATATTACAAGTTTCAATGAAAGGACAAATCCATGTAAAAGTGGCTGCACAGAACAAATTTGCTTTAACCAGATCCTCAAAGGCGATGGAAACCCTGTTAGATCGTTAGCTCTGCCAAAGAGGTTTGGCTTAGTGAAAAAATGGATAAAAATGGAATGAAGACACTGATACTTATGGTCTGATTTAGATGATGGTGGGACACTGAGAGAGATGCAGGGTGACAGCAAAAAAAAAAAAAAAAAAAAAGATAAATCATTCTGCTAACAGAGGAAAAAAAAAGGTTTACATGTTTCAAGTTTACTTTTAAGAAAATAACAAGGAATGAGAAGGCTTTGCTACAAAAGCCATCCAGAAATCACATGGGTATTTTCACTCATTGAGGTGTTGTATACGTTAACAATACTAGAAAAGAGATGCACCAAATTTCACTGGGTGAAAAGAAATCCATGCCTATCAGACTGCTGAACCACTGAGAAACTGCATTATAAGATGGCAATATGCAAAAACCACTCTGAAAGTACAGGAGGTGAAAATAGAACCATAACAGTATGCATCAATTTGGTTGAATTAAGATCCAGTTTATAATATGCATATCAAATTGTCTTTTGAAAAATGGTACTTTTCTTTAGAAGCAACAGATTAGACAAGGGAAGTTACCACCTTCTAAAGAAGGGGGACAAAGACTTCTCCATCTTTCACTGCCTTCTTTTTATTTTAGTTAAAAGTAGCATTAAAGTAGTGTTGCTCTGTCAGAATGCAACCAGTGCACTAAAGAGACCCCAGGACACAGTAGCAGGGAAGCATAACTAAACTTAGGCACATGGTCTGAATCCATTCTCCATTACTTATGGAAGGAACCCAGGGATGCTAGCATAGTCGGACTCATCTATTACTTTCCTCCCAAGGAAAGTCCCAGTCTTCCAAACTACACAGTAAACCATAAAAGTTCAACAAAATTGACTTTATGTAGGAATGTGCTTATTCCATTTTCTTCAGGTGTTGCCATACCATACAAGATAGAAAATTTATGAAAATCCAGTGTTTCCATTTCGGAAGACGTAGGATGTACTCTTCAGAGAATTAAACTGACCTTTTTGAAAACATTCATTAGTAGGACACAGGTAGTATAACTTCAAGCAAGATTAATACATGGGAAGATTCCTTATGTAATTTTTAAATACTTCATACAGAATGAATTCTATTACTTAAATCAACTGTTCTTGATGCACCCTGGCATAACTGGAGGCAGAATCAGTTTGTGAACCAGACAGGATTGAGCAGGTGAACATGATCTAAAGAGCCAAAATTTGCTTTAAAAAGTAATTTTCTGTTATTCCATCATAAATATGCATGTTTATGCACTTCAAATACAACAAAGTTTTACCCAAAAGTGCAAAACCTCAACTTAAATTAAAACAATATTTAAAATCCAAAGGGAGCATACTAAACAAAATTTCAAGAAATACTACTGATAGTATAAATAAGAATGATGGACTCTTCAGTCACACTCATCATCCAATGGAGTCAGGGATCATACTCCCACCAATTTAACTGTGAGTTTAATTAGCTTAGGATCATGCACCCCAACAATCTTATGCACATTTTACCACTTGTGGTAGAAATATAAATACTGCTGATCAGTGACTCGTTCCTGAAGAATCAAACACAAACTTACATTTTGTTACATTTATGTTACAGCTGAACCAAAAAAACTACCCACAAAAGAACAGACAGCATATTATGACAAGAGACCTAGGGCCAATTTCTATCATAATGTAGTCTTAAACATGCTGGGAATTTCCCACTAACTATTGTTTAGGCACGAAGGAAAGCAGAAGGAACAATATATTTGATAGTTCATAAATAATGATTTCAGGTATTCTCTGAATTAATGGCTTCAGATACTTTTACAGTTCAGAGAACAAGTAAAGAAAGAAACCAGAGTGCTTATCACATGGAAATGCTAGTAGTTAATAAGTATCCATGTTTCCAAGTGATTAAATGTATCAGAATTAATGTCACACTGCCTTGCAGAATTGCTTATGTGTTTATTTCCAATTATGTTGCTTAACAGCCACCAGAAAACCAACTCCACTTGTTACCTGTCTACTGCAGAGGTGCCTCACAGTAAACTTGCCCATCCACCACAAGGAGACCCCATCAAATTAATGCAAATTCTTAAGGACATAAAGAAAACAACAGATATTTGACAACAGCTTAGTTTTTCAATTGCTCCTTACAAAAATATCCGATAAATTCGTGCTGTAAGATAAATAAATGCCTTCACTTAGTCCTATAATGTGTAAAGAGTACTAACCCACTCTGGCCATTATCCATCTTAATACTGAAACCTGTCTATGCATATTTAGACAGCACACCTTCTCTTAGTAAGATGTTTATTAGCTTGTTTTAAGATAGCCAACCAAACAAGATGCTTCTTAGTACTCACAGTTCCCTTACCCTCAATTATTACAAATAGCATGAGTAGTGTTTGTGTAGATGTACCTAGAAAACATAAAGAAATCAAAAAAATAAAATCTACTTAATCTCATTATCAAATACCTTAGGATTTTCTCTTTGAAATATAATTCTGTATTTTAATATTTTTTTAACTAGGCATAGAGAACCATACTGCCAATCAGACATTACTGATAATAGACATTTCGTATTAAAATGGCTGGGCTTTCTACTAAAAGTATAACATCGCACTATCCTTCTCCATACCCGGTAATCAGGTGAAAAATATCAATAATTTATTATTCTTGACAGAACACTATGGCTTTGACTTTAAGGTCACTATGCTCCTGCATCTTGTGTAGGAGAATAAGCTGCGCACACCTGAAGAGGGTGTATACAAAATAAGGGAACAAAGCAGCAAAGCAGAAGTAATAGATCTTGATTTTAATAAACCCTTTGATGCTACCTCCAAAAACATTACCTCGAAAATTAATTCAAATTTGTCTGCATGTAATCACTGCAGTGTGGACTGAAAGCTGCCTGAAACAATGAAGAAAGCATTAATTTAGCAATACAGCTGAGCAAGGAATCTGTGATAGCCAGCCTGGGAACATTACAGATTCACTGAAAGGAAAAAAGCTAGGTATTCGTTTATTCCAGGACCTGACCAAGCTCCCTGCTATCCTATTAGGTAAAAGATTAGAAAGGGAACAGATTAATGTGTCTAGTTAGGTGATTATAAAACTCAAAGACAATTAACAGTCCCCCAGAGAATAACAATTAAGGCATTATGAATGCATGCTTTAATTGATACTTTCCTTCCATATACTAAGAAAGAAGAAACAGACCACACAGTGAAATTGGTTACTAAAGCTCTTTGTTGCTAGTCTACAATTTACTTAAAACTGACTACAATTTATTTTAGAACGATGCAGGTTCATTTCACTGCTTCGACATCAGGGTCAGAAAATGGAACTGCTGCCAGTGAAATATATTCTCTAGCTATATGGCTGCCACTCAGTAGTAACATTTAGTACAAGGTAAGTGTACTTCTCCCAGCTGTGGGTTTAATTAATGTACTAAGAATCCTTAGAATCATATAGTTAACATCCTGTAAAATCTTAAGTCTTTTTCACCTTGATTAAGCAATATTGGAAGTCTGTACTTAGTAACTGAAGGATAGCACTAAGAAATTGAGTAGCAGGAATAAAAGAACAAAAGTGTATCTGTGTAAGTTCTGAATGGCCGAAATCAGAAAACGTACAAAAAATCTTAAACAGACTCTAAATACAATATTTAAAATACTAACAATTCTTACTCATTTAAAATGCTCAAGAATGCATTTAACTATGATTTTTTTTTTCCATGAACTGGAAATTTGTTTATGGACACTTACGTCCTGGGGAAGATTAGCCAGCAGTACCCTGTATATGAATCAGTGTGTTCATCAGCATAGGAAGTCATGGGTAGGAAATATTCCACATGTGATACAATAAAGGAAGTATAAGAAATGGCAGAAGAGGAAAAGAAAGATTACAGTAACAGAAGAAAGAGCATTATGGCCTAATTTGAGATTTTTTGGTGTTTTGAATTTTATATCTTCATTTCCTCATCTTCTGGTCTACATTTGGGCAGAGACATCTTTTATAGATGAGGGTGCTCAAACCTCACAAAACAACCTCACAAGTTGTCCTCAACCTTAAAAGACAGGCATCTGCCACCTCCTCCTTTCCCAAGTCTCACTCTTACCACATATTTTGCACAGCCCATTCTGGACCCCTGCCTCCCCAGCTTTCTTCTCTTCCAAACCTGGGCAAACAGTGTTTCAGGTTCTACCCTCACAGTAATACTGTTTTTCTCCTGCACTGCTACCCCAGGTCTAAACCACAGCTTCTCTCTGAGAAGGATCCAAAGGTTATGTTCTTTTGCTTTTGTCCCTCTTCCCCCAGTCCAGTGCCACCAACACTTGTCAGCTCCATTTGCTTTACTGAGAGGCAGCACTGACTGCCCAAGGTGCAGGAAGGAGAGACAGTAACACCAATCAGATTGATGGCTCTCATTATCTCCAGCACTGTGAGGGATGCAGTTTCAAGACAACTCAAAGGAGAGGCAGCACTGAAGATCTAGGGAGACTCAGGGGTGCAACACAGAACACAGACTCCCTCTCATTCTGCTGGCTGTTCCCTGCAGCACTATCACTTACAGAAGATGAAGTACCAACAGCAGCCGCTCACTGTTTGGGAACTACTGATTCACATCACCAATAAATGTATAGAATGTAAGGCTAACATGATGGCCATGTGTGCAGAATCCTCCAACTCCATATATCTACAGGCACTGAAAGCATAGAGCTGTGCAATCGAAATATCAGTCTGAAAACTATGTACACATTTAAACTTATGAACACAGATTAGCAGGATAATGAAGTTACGCACAGTATATAATGCCTGTTCTTCCTTCAAAAATGAAAAACAAGACAGAAAATGCAGAGAGTGAGATAGAGACATTTGATGCGCTAGAATAAATTATGTCAGGAAGAAATTATATTAGGAAGAAAATGTCCTTTCTTATTCATTCCCTTTGAGTACATACTATTTCCATTATCTTTATATAGCTAATTTCTTATAGTCTTAGCCATGTATTTTCAAGCTCTGTGGTGATCCAAAGCTTTATATAACTAAATTTTTTGTGAAAAACATAAAAGGAATACAGGGTTGGATGATCTTAAAGTCCTTTCCAACCCTAAGTATTCTATGATTCTATGTTCATCATTCTTGCATGTTAGCATGGCAAAACTTGCCCTGTGACTACCTAATACTAAACCATTTATTCCTTGTGGGTTTTCAAAGGCATAGTGCTCAATTTTGGTTTACTTCACATAAAAAAAGCAAATGTGTTGCAGTGAGAGCTAGAGTTTGGGATCCCAAAGATGGGATTTGCCAGCACCTAGTATGCAAAGTCTGTAGTGTCGGTGCAACCAGTACCAGGCCGTCTTTGGTAGAACACAGTACATGTTGACAAGTACTCAGAACAGTTATGGAAAGCACAAGGAAAGTGAAGAGGGATAGTACTGGTTCTTGATTTTAGTGTCAAATGCAATTTGCTTCTTTATGTTTTTCCTAAATCTAATTTTCTGATCCAAAGTTATTAATAAATGCAAACTAAAGACACAATTCCTGTCCTTGCAAGAAAATTACTATAAGCACACAGAGTGTGAGAGATTCCTACAGAAAAGTATTTTTCTTTCAGGATTTCCAGACTCATTAAATAAAAATTATAGAGTTGTAAAACATCAGGTAATTCTTCCAAAAATGTTTAATGTGATTCTTTCCTTTACAGTATGACAGCAAAGTGGTTTAAGCTCCACAGATTGAAGGTAGTGTTCTTGACTGCTTATTTTTCTGAATCAGATTTGAAAAGCAGCTCACCTCCCAGGACCATACCCGCTTGACAGCACTTCCTCAAGCGACATGCTGGACAGTTCTTCCTACGAATTTTATCAACTATGCAGTCATTTCTTCCAGCACATAAATAGTTGTGCTGCCCTGTAAGCAAGAGAAAAAACAGGATTAATACTGTCTTCTCAAACGACAAAATTACTACTATGAATAGATGTTCCAAAAACTAGAGGATTCAAAGATTACTTGAACCTTTAAAGGTCTCCTTCATTTTACGCTTTCAAATAATCATGTGCTACTATTTAAATACAATAATTTATCTGGCCTGTTTCAGAGTGAAACTTTCCACCTATGAAATTCCAAAACAATTAGCAGACAGCATGAACTGCTTAAGTTATATACTATTGATATTTCTTAAGTAAATCAAACATAAGGACACACCGCTTCATTTCATTCAAACCTATTTTTGTTTTAAGTTATTGTTCCTGATTTTAAAGAATTTAAGTAAATTTGATGTGGAATTTCCAACCGAAAACTGAATGAGGAAGTTGGGGCACTGCACTTTAAGCAGAGTAAATTACCTCTGATGGAGAAGCAGTTTTGTACTAGACCTACTGAAATACCAACTAAACAGATGCAGTCAACAGAACCATAAAAGACTAGCAGAAGAAGGCTGTAACTTTTTCGTTTAGGTTAGATCTTAGTTTATTGTTTAATTCTGAAGGTCTCAGTTCAGAAAAGCCTGTCATTACTGTATTAGAATAGAATCTTTCTAATGCAATCAGCTTCCAGCAGAGCAAAAATCTAAATTCATCTGGTATCTTCGCATTCTTTTGGACAGAAAATTCAATGATACCTCCAAATTTCACTTGAAGAGAATGACAAAAATGTATTCTAATGCTTTAGTATGATACTGATAATTTCTGTGATTTTAATTTTGAATAAGTAAACAAAGCTAAGCACATAAGTAAGAAGAAATAAAAGCTAACGTTCACTTATCCTTTCAAATTAAGCCCAGTTTTACCCTGTAGGGTTTAACTTCAATATCTGCCTGTTTATGCACATTATCCTCTGTGCATGTCTGTATTTTCAGTTTCTTACCAGTACCTAGCATGAAAGCATGAAAAAGAAAACCAAAAGTATTTATTCTGAGAGCAACAAAATGGATCAAAGAAGTATGGACAAACTATGTAACGAGAAACAAAGTACCCATAGCATAGATAATTCCCTCATAGAATATTGTGGTTATGGACCTCCAAATACAACATCAATACTAGACCCTTAAAATTTTCACTACTTTCTAGACCAGAATTACTCAGCCATCTGATGTCACCAGTAGCAAACAAATCTGAGGTGATTATTCTGCTCGGATGCTGTTATTCAGCTTTCTATAACTCTATTCTGTCCTTTCTCTGCACATGGTAAAATGAGTAACTGTTCACCGGTAACTTTTCTCCACAGAAGACAAAACTGAAAATGAATCCTGAGATGAAAATGCAGGAGAAAGAACATTCTACTGTAACAAAAGAGCTACTGCTAAAGTACATGAAACAATGTATTTTTTTCTGTGCTAGCATTTATTTTTTTTATAACTAATATGCTCCTTACCCATATTTTTAAGAGCAACTTAAAACAGTTGCCTCATGCATTGCCTGGCATTTAGAAAGTATTTAGCAATGAAGTAAATCAGAAGAAATTATCATTTAATTTCTCCCATTAATTCTAATCCTGAATTCCTTCTCACAGGAAAATTACCAAAAGTAACCAAATGAATAAAAATCTGTCCAGCTTCATGCAGCAGACCAGAAATCAAAACACTTATTTTGAACATGTCTTCCTCAGGATTACTTGTTGCAGTTTTCCCTCATCTTGCTTTGCCTTCATTAGCTACAAAAGCATTCACTCTTTTGATAAGCAGTAACAGTTTAAAAACCCGCTAGTTTAACTAATATCTATGAAGCATCAGATTATCTCTGCACTGTAGCATTCTGATGCTTTAATGTACAGTTAATTTACAAAGGAATGCTTAAGCACAGGTTAAGTTTTGTTTGTGGGTGTCTTGGTTTTGGGGGTTTTCTTTGGTCCCCTGAAAGGCATCTCTTCTGGACCTCTTTTCTAGGGAATCTTTTGAGTCTACACAATATTCTCTGAGTCCATAAACCCCATGTCCATTGCAAGACCAAAAAATGGACTATATATTTCCAGTATGGCAGTAAATGCTCACAAGCAGGTCACAGTGCAGGCACTGTAGCACTGTAGCATCCAAGTTGCGTATTTTCCCCTATAATGACTCTGAAATATGCTGATCTACAAAAGCCAGTGCCACATTGTGAAATATGTCTCTTTAAGCACTCAAGAGAACACTTTATAGTTCTAGAACGATGTCAGCATTTAAAACATACTCTTGTTATCAGGATGTGGTTTGCGTACCCAACACCCAAGCGTGTGACCTAACTGCTAAAGGAGGCTAAGGACTTCGGGTAGAAGCAGTAAGGGCAACACTGCTCCTGATGCAACAGGAAATTATTTGGAAAAATAAGGAAAAAGACGTCAGTGGCTTGATTTATACTGATACACATTTAAATAACCTGCATTATTTATCAAATTGTAAAATTTTAAATTTAGAGTTACACATTTCAGTTTAGCTACAGCTCTTAAAAACTTCATCATTTAGGGGTTATCGTAGATCCAGCTTCCACTTCAACTGAAAATGCATGACTTACTTCACCATTACGTAACAACTCAAACTGCTTGTTATAAATCCAAGAATGAACATTTGCAAAACAAATTGTAAGTGAATCACAATTATGAAAACTACTCTTCAATGTTCGTATGTTCTAGACTTTAAAATCAGACAGGATTAAATAATCTCTCTGTTCAATACATACCATGGAAGAAATGAAGTCTGTTATTGGAATTTAGACAGTAAGAATTCGCTTTGATCTTCAGAAGGTATTATTTCATAACTATTTCATAAATTGTACTTACGAACCTAATTATGACCAGTGACCTAATCTTTTTGTGTCTTCACCTAGCTTATTTCTTCCATAAAGCCCCCATGATACTAGAATAAGAAAAGAAAAAGCCAAAATCCTAACCACCCAACCCCTCCATGACATTATGATGTCAATTGATAATATCTCAGTCACTTCAAGTGGTTGATGCTTACTGCCAACCACTTGTCTTCAAGACTTTATACAAGCCAATCACATCCTACACTTGAATTATACCTTCATGTGAGTTTTCCACTCTTCTTGCTTCTACCCAATACCCAACACTTGCCATCCCAAAGTGTATTCCATTCATTCTGATTCAGCTGCAGCTTATGTGGAAAACAAAGGTTCAGTTTTATATATATATATATATTACTTTTTATAGTCTCATCTGTCAAGGACTTTCCTTATTCATCTGATTGGATCCCATATCTATAGATTAATCTGTGCACGTTTACTTCTGAAAACACTTCTACCATTGTGCAGAGTTCTGAGAAACTGCTACTTGCTTGATATTGTGGCAGCAACTACCTGAAAGACATTTGGTGTAAGAAATGGAAAACATGCCAGATATTTGGTTAATTTCAGAATTACAGACAATATTTAGTTAGATGAAGCTTTCTGTAATGTTTTCACGGGATGCTAAAACATTCAGTTGAAAACACACTTGCTGCATCTCAGTCCTTACGATCACCTGTATGTTAACTGGCTTCAACATGTGAGCATTACAGTTACATTAAATGCATGTACTAATAAAGTATCCAAAAATCCTCATCAAGATAAAATTCCTATTCAGTTAGTAGCTAATCATTCAGTATCCTATTATAACCAGGAAAAAAACCAACCAAACAAAACAAAACCAAAGAAATAAAAAAAGTTAGCACTCTAATAACCAGGCCACAGGTCAGAAGGTAAAGACTGATATTTGTGTTTCTTACAAAAATATGAGTCTGGCAACTTTCTGCAACTGCCAGTTTCTCGTAAGAATTCGCTCAATCCTACGTCTCCTACACCCTTACTTTTCACCTCTTTTTGAAAGTGCACATAGTAGCTCTCTCTCAACATACCAACGTATCAGCTTGTGACCTGGATTTGATTGAGAACATGGAGAAAATACAGAGGTGATCTCAGCTGTTACTCGTATGTTAAGATTCTTGTAGGGCAGCTTTTATCTCAACCTCTATCAAAGTCCATTTGTGTTAGCAAAGGTGGTGGTCCTAACTCAAACAGGCAAATACAATTTTAAGTACTGTAATGACTAATGGCAATTTTGAATGAGAAAGTGGTCAAAATGCCAATGGTCCACACACACAAACACGATTACATGTTTTGCTGCACAGACCATAGTCCAGCCCTGAGACATT
Organism: Lathamus discolor; assembly: GCF_037157495.1. NCBI lineage: Eukaryota > Metazoa > Chordata > Aves > Psittaciformes > Psittacidae > Lathamus > Lathamus discolor. The sequence continues at coordinate 114,195,573 of NC_088887.1, read as the reverse complement.
TTAATCCAAATACTGCTGGAAGCAGCACTTACAGGGGTCTTCAAGAAGTGCACTATTATCTAAGCTGAGTGACATGCTGTAAATCACTTAAAATAATTCAAATAAACTAATGAGTTGCAGAGATTTTGCAGATATGCAAAATATGGAAACCATAAGGCTTTATCTGCACTGGGGGGTATAAGATGCAAGTGATTAGTTATTTGTGTAAGAGCATCTATGCTGAACCACTGCCAGCCTGGACAGAAGCAAAGCACTGAAAATCATAGAAACATAGAACAATTTGGGTTGAAAAGGACCTGAAGGTCATCTAGTTCCACACACATCCCCCATACCACTTGTTTGCGAACTCTCAGTTCCTCCAGTCTGTAAACACAAGTACTTTTTCCAGTCTTTTTTCTCTCTCCCATATATACAGCTCCCTGTAGCACTCAAATCTGGCAACACTTCTGTATAAAATCATCCTATCCCCACCACTGGTGGACTGTTCTTTGCAAAAACATATCACAGTATATTTAGTCTAGTTTTAGATTTCTGCCTAAAACCAGCATATATCCATTGCATCTCTTTGCAAATTATTTGATTGCCAAATCTCTCCCAATGTTAATTTTTTGCTTCCTAAGTGCTAGCTTCCAGTTTTTGCTCAATATTTTACTACCAACATGCCTTATCTCTTATTTTTCAAAAGTACCAATAAAATCAATAGGTTTAAACCAAACCAAACAAAAACAAAACAAAAAGCAAACAAACACCCCCCCCCCCAAAAAAAAAAAAAACAAAAAACAAAAAAACCAAACAAACGAACAAACAAAGGAATTACTCTTATAACTAAATTTGGTACTCCTGGTCAGGGGTTCTTGTGGAAGCCAATAAGCATGGTTTCAAAACAAACAAAATGGAAAACAGCTTCACCTATATACCTATACTAAACATAATGGAACAGACATAGCTTTTGAGTAAAACCAGCTTCTACAAGCTAAGACAATACTAAATTAAGGATTACTCCGCACTTGCTCTGGTAATTTTTCTCTAACTAGGACAAACAGTCTACCCTAGCTCATCACCAGCAGTGGGAAATGCAGCAAAATTGACTTTTGCTCTCATCTAAATCTGACACTCTTCTATTTACACTCTTTCAATGTGCAAAATAGCAACTGTCGGTTGAGTTCACCTCTCACTATATAGGTTTATAAGCTTCGGTCCTGAAGAACTAGGAATCTACTGCAGAATTTGAAATACTGAAAATACGCCCTTCGGGTCCCTTTATGCCATTACAGGCCATCGCAGTCTCCAAGATTCCACACACCTCAAATGTTTTTTAAGAATTTGATACCAATTTCATTTCTATGCTAACATTTTCTTTTAAAGAAGTCCCAAAAAAAACCACACCCAAACTAAACACATCCCCCCACTGACTTTACCACTCATGATCTGTTTATAAAAGCTTGACAGTGGGGAACTTGCTTCCAACTCCCCTTTGTCCATTGAAATAAAATTCTCATTTTCAAACCCTTGAGCAGGTGTCCTGACTACTATGTAGTCCATACTGGTATAAAAACCTGCTACTGATGCAAATCCACTTCAAGGAAAGGATGTACAATTCAATGGACCAAAGACGGCAAAGAGCGGATAGCAGAGTAACTTGTGAATATGTTCCATCCTGGAATGCTCTTCTAGCTGAAATAATATGGAAATCCTTTCTTCATAATAATGTAGTTCAAAGCAAAAACAAAAAAGAATTATTGCATCCCAAGTCATCCAATATCCTGGTGGTTAAGGCTGCAAGGAAAGAAAAGTGTGTTTGACTCTCCTCATGTAATGGAGATGATGAACATAGCTCTCATATCGTGGGTGACTGCCTTACCTCACTACCTTCTTACTGATGGGGTTTGTGATTAGAAGAGGTACTAGTAATTCCTTCATCTTTGTGAAACTAGTCTTTCATTCCTTTGCCTTAATTCATGTGAGCAAAAAAGGGTTGAGTCAAAATGTTTTTATCAAAAAGAAGGCAAACCATAAAATGGTCATTCCTAAGTCAAACCTAGGGTTGTGGGGTGTTTTTTTATAGTGTATTTTGCTTTGGTGAAAAGATTTACAAGTAATTTTTGATGTAATTCTACTTACAACAACCTTTGGGTGTTCTTCCAATATGCTGGTTTAAGCACGTAATCGTAAAGTCCTCTGTCAGGCTTTTTTTCTCAAACAACCAAACAAAATTGGTTTCTCTAGCAGCGATGAACCTTTTTCAAACTCCTGTGTATCTTGCACTGCTTTCCTTCTCTTCTACAAACCGCTTCCAATGTTTGCAACATCCTTGACTGACACTTTCTTTCTCTTGTATCCTCAGCTCAAGATCTTCCTGCCTTTTGCTGTGAATCCTGCAACACCATTGTCTTTTTCTGGCCAAAATCACTTCTCCAGACAGCAACCCGAGCACATTGCTTTTACAATTTCCACAAAACAGCACAATTAAACATTGCTATTCTGTTTTCATTCACTTCTCGACATAGCTGAAAGGTATGATCCATACTCATTTGCAGTTGGTTTGCCTTGAACCAACTTTGTTGGTTTATCACAAATTGTTTACCACTGCAACACCTTAACGCATAAAGTCTTTGAGTCTAAATATGGGAACTAACAACAGTAAAAAAATATCCCACAGCCAATAATTTTCAGGAGATGATGGCTTCTACAAATCAGTATTTCCAGTTCTTTTTTATGGCGTTGTGTCAAAACTGCTCCTTGGTCACCATTTTCTGTCAGCTTTTTTGTCAGGAAGGGGTCTACTTCTCATAAATAGAGAACATGGGATTTGAGCACAAAACCTACTTTAAAACCACTCCAATTCTTTCAGGTGTGTATCATTAAAGTGCCATTTGTTCTTCTGATCCCTTCTTGGGCACAAGATAAAAACAGGTGCCTTAGGATGCAATTTATCTTGAGCAAATGTCTAAATTTTGGTTAATATCCTACTGCCCTCCAAAGCGCATTTAAAGTGATTAGCCCAAATATTCCACATTGTAAATGCCTACAGCTGGCTGAAACAAATCTCACATAAAATACTGTCTTTGAGGACAAGAGAAGATGGCACCATAACAATAGGACAAGGACAGGGTAATATTCTTCTGGATCTCAGCGTCTGCTTATAGCTCTATGTTTAAGCTACAAAAGATTCCACATTGTTGAAATGTGCTCAGATGCAATAACCACTTGTCAAAATGTAGGACCTGTGACTAGGTCTAACTAGGAAACCACTGAAGTGCAGCTGTATAGCACTACACGTAATGGCAGATTCTAACATACCATTTGTTAAGTCTTTCTATTCAGTAGTTTCTAAAGAAACAGCTCTTACTAGTGCAACATCAGTACTGTAGAACAGGTAGACAGCTTAAGGAGATGGAGGCCATCAAACGTAAATCTATTTTTAGCAGGTAATAGTTTGACTATACTTACATTTCATAGACTTATGTTGCAAAATGTGTAAGTACCTTAGTACTTCAGCATCATTTAAATATAAAAAAATTATAATATGTAATACTTCTCATATATAATACTTCAAGTAATATGAAATAAGTAGTTTATGCATTTTTTTTATGCACTACAGAAATGCATTAGCTACCTTGATGATATGGGTGGGATTCATATTACTAAACACAGTGCACATCCTCACCAGACACTCCTTTATACTCAGTGCTGAGAAACAGTTACTGTTATGGTACTGTTATTTTCATCCCAAGTAAATATTTAATGTAGTGAATGACTTCCTAGAAGTTGCTGTTACTCTCCATTCAGTATAAAATGAACTGAAGATTACTCAGATTTTGCACATGTGAAGTTAGAACAGAGGAGTATCAGCTACACTGAGCAGTCAGTTGCCGGTGTTCTTTCAAGCATGCAGTTCTGTACTACTTGAAATAGCTTCTATTCCACCTGAAAAGATGTTTTAATGTAATATTGAATACCGCTTCTAAAATCCTACAGAAAGTTAACCCAATAATTTCAGTAAATCACATTTCTGCAGCTGAGTATGTTCTAAGCCATGTCTATTTGGGAAGAAGTGCAGTAAATCACAATAAGAGCAGTACAAAGCCCAGTGTTAACACGGTAGCCAAAGTACCAGAACAAACGCAGTCTCAGCTCATTTAGTAGTTGTGCCTCATACGGATCAATTCACCAAATTGTTTGTCAAATGGCTGAACAACAAACACTTCCGAAGTTAGAAGTATGATGAAGATATACAATTGTGTATCAAATTAGATTTTCTTCTTCTTTTCCCTTTTCCTAATGGAAATTCTTTATTCTCACTAAACTGACATTTCACACTTGAATTTTAGGACCCTCACTGAAGCAACTTCATGTATTTGAATCTGGGAACACACTTACCTTATTGTACATCAACACATTTTGGTCATATGCAAAATAAAGTTTTAATAATACTAAATATTAAGTGAAAAGCATTTTCATCTCTCAACTTGCCATATGCCCATGGTTTTTGTATGTTTGTATGTTTTCCTACTTTGTGAAACTTTCACCATTATCAGACCTACAGTACACACTGTACCGAATTCTGATCCCAAGATTCAGCCTGGAAAGTTGGATTAAAAATTAGAAATGCCCGCAGAGTTAGGAGAAAAAAGGAACTTTTTTACATCTGCCATCAATTTCACAGCCAAAAGGGTCTCTATAGTTTGCATTTCACTCTGTTTTCAAAGAGCATTTTCCATTAGTGGTTGGCATTTTTAAAAATATTTGGCATGTTGTGCCATTTTACATTCTTAGGCTATGGAAAAGAACAACTGTTTAGCCCTGCAATTTTCCTTATGCAGTGCACCACACTGTTATCACAAAATTGCCTATTCATAACACAAATCAGATAAACTTTATCAGAAAGTTTGGCTGAAGTCATTGTCAGCCTTCCTACTGTGTAGGTGTAGCTCATCTTTAATTCCACCACTTTCCTCCATGGTGCCTCTCCATATACAGAGAGAGAAAACTCCTTGGAAACCCAACATTCTGCCAGGTAGAGTTTGGCAAATGCAGGTCTCCGAAAAGTTCACACTCTTGTCAGTTAAATGTTATCTACCATGTATGGTTGAGCTTATTCCCTGATACCATTATCTGCACTGAGCTGTTACCCTGAGATTAAAGCACATACTAAAATTAGACAAATCTGCTATACAATCATTTCATCAATTTTGCAATAGGGTCCCAGGTATTTAAACAAGCCAAGAGTGAGCTTCTGACCCACCTACTGTAATAGAATGCATTTATGTCGGTCTCAAACTCCTCAGGTTTGAGCAACTACTCTTCATTAGATGTCAATAATATAAATAAAGTGCATACATAAATATAGAACAAAAATGAGAAGTGGGACCTCATACAGGAAACACAGCATTTGGAATTATTTCACAATTTAGGTAATTTTAATTTTTCATTAGTAAAACTACTGCAAATGAGATGCTTCCAACAAGACAGGACTGCAAGCAACCAAGAAACCATGTTTGAACAGTGTAACTCCAGAATCCCAGAACTTCACACACTGGGTTCCTGTTGAGGACAGATACACAGTGTTACACAAGCACCTCGATCATGGTTATCCTGCATGGGTTTTCTACAAAACTCTTTTTTTGCTTCATTTAAAAGTTACACATTTTATGCTGGTCTCTTACAAAGAACTGATTAACTAGTCTCTTGATTCACTCAATGTGAAATCAAATTACAAGGCTTTTTTAAAATGCTTTAAAGATCTTTCAGTATAATGAAGCCCCCTCCTCAATTCCAGCAGCAACTATTTTCCTTATCTGCTATACCACCATTTCCCCCAAAAAAGACTTGCATTTTTGTTTAAGCTACCCCAAGATTCTGCTTACAGTAAAATATGTTTATTGTATTAACACCTTCCTTTTCTTTGGTATGTGGGCGCATATGGGGAGCCAAGAGTCCAAAAGACAGGAAAAACATCTACCAAATCATGTAACAATTCACTGCCAACAAACATTCTGTAAGTCTAAATTTGCACTTTCATCTTCGTATAATCTTCACACAGTTCTAACCCCCTGATAAGCTGTGCATCTACTAGTTACATCCAAATGTATGATGAAAACACATTTAGTATATAAACATTTCTCAGTTCACCTTTGTAGTTTCAAATTATTGTTCAGTCTAAGCATTTCATATAAGTGCTATTTTTATTTAAAAAATATTAGAGATAGAGAATGGGAGTTTTCTGGATAACGCAGTGGTCTGTTTTATCCCAAAGGAAGTATTTAACTAGTGCAGTATTTTCCACACACAGGGGGAAGAGTAAAATGGTGTATGAATAGGACAATTTCTGTGGAAAAAAAATAAATATATATAGGCTACTAGATTTGAAACAGACAACATATATGAGATTACAGAAATAATTAAAATAAACAGAAAACATATTCCCACAAATTCAATACCACTATATTGTGCACCCTGTTAACTATCCCCTTTAAAACTCGTAACATACAAAAAAAAAAATCTTGAAATATAGAAAATTCCAATCATGTTTTAATTTCTCACAGAGATCAGTATTTTATGGAAAATGTCTGAAAAGTAGAGTTTTGATTGTGAAGTTCCACAGTTTTACATCTTATTTTCAAGAACTATTATTAAAAATATTATTATTATAAAAAAGACAACATTTATAGTAGTACTAAAAATTTAAAAAGGTAAATAATTAATTTCCAATAAAAAAATACGGACATTTTACATAAGAAAAATGTTTCAGATTTATACAATTGCCACTGAATATTTAAATGCTATTTTCCTTTGTATTTTCAATAGTTTCTTCTTACAGAAGTCATTTGTCAGAGCACTTACTCTGACAGTAATTCTATTTCTCATAAGAAATAAACAAAAAACTTATTTAAGTCTATATGAAATCAACTTATCTACCTATAAATGGGATTATTTTAATGCCACTAATTATATCCTATGCTTCCATTAAAATAAGAAATCCATCTCTTTAAGGAACTCTCTGTAAACTTGCACTTTCTAGACAAAAGCAGGTAACTGTATTTGTTCATCTTGCTCATGTCCACATTGCTCATTTCTTCCCATTATACCGATAACCTCTATTTTTTCTCATCATAGTCAGGCTTCTGAGGTAGCTGTCCCTTCTTTGCACATACTTACTAAAAATAACAAACACACTTCCTCACCATACACAGTCTTTGGAATTATTTGAAAAATGGAAGTATGAAGTTGCTTTGTAAAATGTAAGCCTTTTGTTTGTGTAGCAATGATGATCTCTTATTTCTCTGCATGTCTATATTCTTAATCCGGGAAGATCCTGCAATACGGGCTTTGATTAAATAATCAGTGAAAACAACTTTAGGATGTTTCTACCAGCAATTTATATGCCTTCTTAATATTCATCATTAAAATAGGTAAGCTGAAGAATAATAAAGTATGTTTTTGAGCAGGTTCACCTACTGCACAAATACAACTGGGGACTAGCTTAGGAAACAGATGAAATCCAAGAGTGACAGGATCAAGTTCAAATAAAAAAGTAAAATATTACTGTGTAGGTGAAAAGTGAATAATAAAACTTATTTTAAAATATGGAGCTCATAAATTACAATATACTCATTCTTAAAACTTGAGCTCCATGACTTCTTAAAAGTATATGGCTGATTTCCCAAAACTAACATAGCAAAAATACGTGAAGCCAAAACAAGGGACCAGTTAGCACAGTGAAACTTCACTGTATTCCCATAAAGGACTTATAAGAGACGAGTGTTTTCCTCGCAGTCAAACATGCATGTTTCTAATGACTTTCTCTTGAATCTCAGCAAATGTATTACAGAAAATGCAGCACTAGCTCTAAAGTCCACCCAGCCCACCTAGTCTAGCATTACCACTTTGTAAGCATCTAGTACACTGAGAACATAAGCATATGCTTAAAAAGTAGCAGCACATGGAAATGAAAATTCTAATTACATTATTCTGCTACGCTTTTAATTTTCTAATATTCCCCTCTTCATCTGAAGACCAATAAAGTCCATAAAGTTCAGCTTTATGGAGTAAACTATGTGTCACAACAAGAAAATACACAATGCAATTTTTTTTATTTATTTTAAGGAATCCTATACATTGTAACAAGGATTTTTCCAAAAGGAGCAGAAATTTGAATATCCTCATTTTGACAGGATCAGATAATAATCAGAAAAGGAGACAAAGCATAAAATGTAGCAGAATTTGTTTTACTGCTTCATCAGTTGAACTGTATAAAGCAGTCTGCTCTTGTGTTCATCTTTAAAATCTCATTGCACAAGACATAAAAGAAAATCCAGAAAAAATAAATAAACATAAATATTGCTACTGATTTATTAAACCTGCAGCTTGACTTTATAATTTAAAAGATATTTGGAACAAAAGTCAAATCCATTTATTATTATTATGTCTTGAAATAGTTCAGTGGAACTTGAAAAACTTCCATAATTCTCAGGAAGCCAAATTTTGTATCCTGCAAGCAAGAAAAATTCCAAGACTTCAAAAAGAGAATAAAGCCAAAATAAATTCTTCTCTGCCTATCTCTAGTTAAGACCCACAAAATTTTCCTTTGAGTAGCATTTACACTTTTTAAAACAAGCTGTGTAATACACAAGATTTTTATGCAACTCCATTTACTCAGAAAGACACTAAATAATAAATTGAAAATGATTAAAAGAAATAATACTAGCAAAACCAATTATGAAAGAATTTAGTCAGCATTTACTGTAATATTTAAACAGTCACCGAAACAACAAGCATGACTTACAGTGATAATATTTTTAAAGACCAGTAATAAATAACCAGTATGTCCTTAGCAGTACCTAGAAAGATATATCTCAGATAATTAGGAACAATGGCATCATGTAGTACCTTCCATTGCCCTTTTAAAGAAGACTTTACAACTCCCACAGGTGAGTACTCCATAGTGGCAACCAGAAGCCTCATCACCGCAGATGAGACAAATCTTCTGGGGTAGCGATTCGAAGCTGTATTGAGAACTTTGGCTGGTTTCTGTATCTGGCCTTCAAAAGAAAAGATTTAAGAGAAATTAAATATGTAGTTTTGCAACAGGTAACCACTTACCTTTATTGACCAGTTCTGTATTAAAAACTCCCCTTTTATATTTGTGATCAAGCTACAGATGGACAAGGAAAAAACCTATGACTGCCTTTCTGCTTAAGAGTTTGTCTCCACCAGGGTGAAATGGACCTCTGTAACATTCCGCTAGTCATTAAACAGGGAAGTGATGGGCAAAAAGGACAGTTGTATTTTAATTTATTTTAGCTAAAAAGGTACAATTCAGAAACTATTTGTTAAAATGTCCATCTTCCTCAGATGAACAGCTCTTGTGAATGAAGTAAAACTAGCACTTTTTTCCTGTACATAGGATAGTGCAGAAATATAATCAGAAGTCAAATGAATTCCAAATGCCTCTTTCACATGGGGCATGACTAAGTTTCACCTCAGTTAGAAAAATCTTTATTAATCAATTTGTTGCCTCCCGTTCAGCTGCAGCATTCTCATCAGTAGTTAACTAATGAGAACATCGACCGTATTTCCCAATTTCTCTCCAAGAAACGAAACAGATTAGCCTAATTAGCCATTACATTTACAAAAATAAAGGATTTCAGCTGAAACTGGTAATGCACATCATTCTTGGCATGCCAGTATGCTGTTCTAACAGATCAATGTACAAGTGCTTACACCTTTTTTTTTTCCTTTTTTTTTTTTTTTTTTTGGGGGGGGTGGGGGGTGAAATTAGCTGGGTTGTTTTCTTTTTTTCCCCAATCTGGGAACAGTATTTTTGAGATATTACAATAGCTTTGAACACTCTCTCGCTGTCATTGAGGAGTGTCTGAAGAACACAGTTCTCCCTCTCTCTAGAGCTGGTCACTTGCTCAGACTTCGGATGGCACTGAACCATCACAGCGACAGGCACGCAGCTTCTCTCGGGCCGTTACGATGCTGAAAGCTCAGGGAGGTGCCGCCTGCGAAGTTAACACTGTGCTGGCTTCACACAGACCAGGCGCGCACAAACCGTACAGAGAACGGAAACGCGGCTGCCGTTACCGCCTGAACACCCGAATGTCCGCCGGGCACGACTTGGCTCAGCACCTTCCGGGGCCGCCCGGGATGCCAGCCCGTCTCCCCGCGCACAGCCCCTCGGGGTGTCGGCCCCTCTCACCTCGGTACAACCACCCGGGGTGCCGGTCCCTTTCCCCGCGGCAGGGCCACGCTCCCTCGGTGAGGGTGCGAGCTCTCCCGCCGGCAACGCGACCCCGCCGCCCGCCCCATCGGCGAGGGAACCCCCGCGAAAGGGCCCACCGTCCCTTGCCGCCCCCCTTACCGGACGTAGCCGAGATAGGGCGGGCACAGCTGGGGCAAGCCCTCCTTCAGCACCGCCGCCGGGAAACCCAGAGGCTGGTGCCCGTTGAGACCCAGGGGCGGGTAAAGGCCCGACGGCGCGGCCGAGGTGGAGGGCAGGCTGTCGGGCGGCGCTACCACCGCCGGCGGCCCGTAGGGCGCAGCGAGGAGGGCGGGCTCCGTCTTGTAGAGGACGCACTCCAGCGACGGCTCCGGCCCGGCCCGCGGGGGCTGCGGGAAGTCGGCGCAGCCCGGGGCAGGGGTAGCCCTGCCGCCCGGGTACGGGGTGGGGAGGCCGAGCCCCTCCTCCTTGATCTTCAGAGCCGGCTGGAAGTCGCCGTATGCGAAGTGCCCGTCCTTGCCGTCGGGCGGCGGGTAACCGTACCCCGGCAGATCCACGGCGGGCGGCGGGGAGCGCGGCACCGCGGCGGCGCCGCCGTCGAACTCCGCCACGTCCAGCAGCTGCCGCGTGCGCGAGGCCAGATAGGCCGAGTTGAGCGGCAGCAGAGGCACGTGCAGGTACTCCTGACCCGCGTCCCCGCCCCGCGCATCGCCCTTGGGAGCCGCGCCGGGACCCTCCGCGCCGGCCCCCGGGCCCGCTGGACGCGGTTTTGCGGCGGCCGTCAGCGGCTCGCCGGCCGGCCAGAGCGGGACGGGCCGCGGAGGGGGCTGCGAGGGGGCAGGCGGTCCTGGGGCGGCTTCGCCCGCCTTCTGCGAGGGGCAGCGGTTCATGGCGTCGTCGGGTGGCTCAGCCGCCTCAGCCCCGAAGAATGACCAGGGCGCCGAGGGCACGGAGGAGCTGGCATGAGCTGCGGGCACCAGGAAGGAGTCCAGAACCGTGTCCGAGAGGGAGCCGCTCGCCGGCCGGTAGGAGAGGGAGTCCCGGTCCTGCTCCTCGTCCGGCTGCTGTTGCTGATGCTGGCCCTGCTCGTCCTCTTCCTCCTCCTCCTCCTCTTCTTCCTCGTCGCTGCTCTTGGGGTATATCAGTCCGTCCAGGGAGATGTCGATGGCCTCCGCTTCCCTGCGGAAGGAGTCTCGGCCGGGCTGGCCCTGAAGCAGGACCGCCCCGTCTCTGGCCGGCGGCGGTGGCCGGGGTTCCTTGGGTTTAACCTCGGTCATGCTGGCCCGGGGCAGGGCTGGACGCCGGCGTGGCTCCTGCCCGAGGGGCGGCCGCGGGGCTGTTCACATCCCGGACGTGCCGGCGGAGGCGGCGCGCGTCCCGCTCACATGGCTCTGCCTTCTGGGGGCGGCTCAGCCGCCGGGAGGAGAGTGAAGCGGCTCCAGGGGCGGCGCAGCCCGGGGGCAAACAACCGGAGCGTGTGCGGGCGGAGCGGCGGGCGGGAGCGGGGGCTGCTCGCCCGCGCTGCAGGCGGCTGGAGATGCCGCTCGCTGTCCCCCGCCTCTGCGCTTCCCTCTTCTGCCCCCCGCCGTCCGCGCAGCCCGCCGGCTCCACGCCCCCTTGCCTGTCCCGCCCCGCTGCCCTTACCGGCGGTGAGCGGGCGCTGCGGGGTGCGGCTCGCCCCTCGCTGCTCCGGTCTCCGATCGTTGCTGCGCTTTGCTTCCGCGGGACAGCCGGTCCCGGGCTGCGCGGCCACCCGGCAGCCTTTCCACCGGCTCCTCCTCGGCATCGCCTGTCCCGGCCACGCGTCCCCATCGCTCGCCGTGCCCACATCTCGCTCCCATCGCGTCTGAGTCCCCCTGCCTCAGGGGCACTTGGCCTCTCCCCGACGTCGGTTTTTCTGGCTGTTTCCTTGTCCCTTTCCTCATTTGTTGTGCGGGTGCTCTGTCCTCAGCCTTCACCATCCCGAGAGGTGCATGTCTGGACACGGGCTTCAAGCAGGTTGAGCGTGTCCTTGTTTCGGAGAGCAGAGAGCAAAGCAAGCTTTCCTTATGTGCAGTGATGATAGTTTTCCTTATGACTTGTTTTTCACTGTCATCTTAAGACGTTCACTAGTTTTTCAGGATTAAGGCCCTCTGATACAGCACCCATTTTCCAGGACCAGGGAAACCAAGGCATTGTAAAACACTTTTAAAGACCTCAAAGTATTCTCTATGCCAAGAAAGCACAACATTTTCTTTTTTTTTTTTTTTTCTCCCCACAAAAGAGGGGGGAAAAAATAAAAGGCATTCTTTGCTTCCACTATTTTCCTTTAATTACTTTGTCATTTAAAATGGAACTGATTTACAGTGGCTGGCTGGCCAGCCTGCATATAGCAAGTTACAATCCAGCCCAAGTTAGTTCTGACCAAGAAGCTGTCACCAGCTAATTGCTGCCTGCCGTTCTGTGTAAAATGCTGGCAGAACCCATTCAGCTCAGGAAGACAATTACTAATTGGAAAAAAACCAATCCTAGCTATAATACGTGTTATATAGCAGTCTTAGAAAAGAAACTTGTGTTGAAAGATCAAAAAATGACTTAGTGTAGGAGTATAGGAGTAGTCCTCTTGACTTTGAATAGAATCAGTGTATTCTTGATTCACAGAGAAATGCATGCTGTTACATGCTTGTTTATGCTCTGTAAATATAACATGCTGCTCAGAAAATACATGTTTTTTCAAACACTGATCACCACAAAATAGTTGCTTTAGTTATTTTACTGTCAAAAAAAAAAAAATCAGACTGAAAAGGACAGGTTCTTGGGGAGAAAAACATAACTGGAATTATTTCAGTGTTCTGGAAGCTAACATCAGAAATCATACAGGGCAAGCTGGTAGAAGCAGCAGCTTCACATAAACCTTATTCAATGTGGTGTGTACTTTCTGTGTTACTCTTGGCAAAACACGACTGGCTTGTAGACTGCTTTGGGAGTCTGACCTTTACTCCATTAGGAAGTAGAAGAAATTTATTTAATTTTTTTTTTTTTTAAAGAAACCCTGGTTTTGTGGTAATACCTAACATTTTAAAACTTAGATGTCGTGTAGGCACCTCTGTATACATTCAGAAGGTTCAGTGGAATGATGCATATCAAAGAATACTTGTTATGTATAGTAATTCATTAACAGCAGTGTCTCACACTGCTGATATTGCAGGGGAAAGAACTGCTTGACCAGCAAGTAGCAAGAATTGAAGATGTCTTTATAAAGCTTAGTGGAACTGATGTTAAAAGAATACTTTCAAGAGAAACAAAATGGTTCTCTTAAAGCATGACGTTAAATAATTTAAGGGCTTCTCTGGCTACCGAGTTTCTGCTATTTCATGCTACAATCTTTCTCTCTTCTCCCAAGCCTTCCTTTTCTCAGGAGAGACAGAGGTTCATCTCCAGCACTGTTCATCTGTGTGATCCTTTTGGTTTTCCCCTGGTGTTTTCATGCTTAGTCAGCTACTTGTCATGCCTGTTTATTGCCACTCTCTTGCTTTCTCATTTCTACTTCCCCAAATGCATACAGGATTCATGGCCTGCATCTTTAGAGAAATATGCTCCAAAGACTTGTTTCCTTCCAGTTATTTGCCTCCTTACTACTGCTTCAGGACTGGAAGAGGTAGTGAGCCACAGCTGTCAGGAGCAGGGGGTCCTGAAACGAAAGCAGCATTGAGTAGTTCCCGCAAGACCAGCTCAGTACTGCTAATGACTCGCCTGCTGAAACTTCACACTAACAAGGCCACGTGACTGTAAGTACCTGTAAATTCACCAGAAATGTAAATGTTTGCTACTAGTGTTATTCCTCTAAATGTTAACAATTTCATATTGCCCAGGTGTTATGTCATCTTTCCTAGTTTCATTTTTATGACCCATCAAATATGCTTACTTTTTAAATGATGATAATTATGCTGAATTGTCATTAAGGAAAAAATTCTGGGTTCTTTAGAACATGCATTGGACTTTCATATATATTGGCTTCACATGAATTCTATGAACTTTCACTGTAAAATTTTGACATTTTCTTCGTATTATTCTGTCCACAACCTTCCTGCCTCATCCCTGGAAGTGTTCAAGGCCAGGTTGAATGGGGCTTTGAGCAACCTGGTCTAGTGCAAGGTTTCTGTGCCCATGGCAGGGGCTTGGAACTAGATGATCTTTAAGGTGCCTTTCAACCCAAACCATTCTATGATTCTGTGATTCATTTGTTTTCTTTTTCTGTCATATTTTTTCACTTTATTTGAATGCTTTCCCTGATATTGCTATGGTATCACAAGTTTTTCAATAAAAGCATTTCAAAGTGCGTCCTACCAAATTTACTGACGTTCTAGTGTTGTTGTCATTTACTGATTTTGATTTATTAGTTTTGTGAGTCTAGTAGTCACTGTTACAGAAAAACAGGTTTTCTTAAGGTATTTCCTCAGCTAATTTTCATTTACAAGCCATTAAAACTGAAACTGACATTTTCAGTTCAGATCTAAAGATGATGGGTTTTTATATTCAGTGAGCTTTTACTGAATGTACACATTTCAAACAGTAAACAGTATGAATAGACTTGTACTTCAGGAGAAACCTATTTTGAACCAAGCAGTAAAACACTGGAGGGTTTGATTGACAAAATTATATTTTTTACAATTGAACTAAAACTTGCAAATGCAACATTTGAGAGCTGAAATTATTCTCATGTCATTTTCCTTGCTCTGTTCAAAAACTGTGATGAATAAAAGCTGCGCTTAACATGAATTCTCAGCCATCTTACTTTGCAGCATAATTCCTGTATAAAATGTCAAGAATGGCAATAGAGTTATACTGAGAACTCTCACTGTAATGCTTTAATTTGCATTTAATGTTTAAGTAGTTCCTGAGCATTTGTTTGACCATTCAAACAATAAACTGTATACCTTTAAGCAGTAAGCTTTAATTGACCCTTCGAAATATTTTTAATTTTGTGGGTTTAAATAGAAGAAAAAAGGGTGTATGAGAAACAAGTGCACAGCTTGCTTGAACACTGCAGTATCAAAATCACAAACCTTTTCTGTGACCACCTTAAAATAATCTTGAAGCACAGCCTGAATGTCCACAAAATCTAAGTTCTGTTTCTCAGACTGAAGTGTTCTGTTTCTCAGACTAAAGTGTTCCGTTTGTGTGTCAAGAGCGCTCCATATAAACACTGACATAAAATAAGGGACTTAGTGTTTAAACCTGGGAAAGGACAGAATGATTACACTTGAAAATCTGAATTAGTGTTTTAGCCCAATCAGACCTTTCCTGTAGTGACCCACAGCATTGTTCTGCACAGGCTTTTTGAGAACAGGAGCTTAAAAGTTAAAAATAATGTTTGGGGTGGGTTTTTGGGTTTTGGTTTTTCTGGTTTTGGGTGGGGTTTTTTTCCCAGTTAATTAATGCCTGCCAATTTTGTCCTATCGTTGTTCAGCGTATGGTTCAACCAAAACATGATTCCCTTTTTAGAAACAAAGAGGGACTATCTGCTTCAAAGAGCTTATGAGCTCAAGGTCAAAAAACTCCAAGTAGTTTGCACAGAATTATAGTATCATAGAAAGGTTTGGGTTGGAAAGGACCTTAAGATCATATAGTTCCACCCCCTGCCATGGGCAGGGACACCTCACACTAGACCATGTTGCCCAAAGCTCTGTCCAACCTGGCCTTGAACACTGCCAGGGATGGAGCATTTACCACTTCTTTGGGCAGCCTGTTCCCGTGACTCATCACCCTCACAGTAAAGAACTTCCTTTTACCTAACCTAAGGAGAGGCTTTTGCTTCTATCACAGAAATACCATTCTTGTAAAAAAAATAATAAAAATAAAAAATACAGACCTTCGTAGCTGCAATTTCTAATTCCTGTATTACAAAAAAACCCCTCTGCCTTTTCAGCATGCAGTGTAGAGGATAAAAAAATAGTCGTGTCATGGAAATAATGGCACATTCTTGGTACGTTAACAGTTCTTGGAGATATGTGCTTCTGTGGTCACATCCCTATTCTGGAAATATTTGGGCCCCTAGTTAACGTAGTAAATTTCATTTACATTAGAAAGCCAGCAGATATTAAATATGCACTTCTCAGAAAACATAATTTTGAAGTATCAGCAAAGTCATGAACACACTTACTGTGGAAGGTGTCCCTGGGAAGCTTGGATCTTTAAGGTCCCTTCCAACCCAAACTATTCCATGATTCTATGATGTGGCCTGATTGTAAATGTTCACATCTGAGCCAGGTGATAAGGCTTCTGCAGTCAGGTAAGAGCCATGGAATCATAGATTCATCTTCTGGAGTTCTTCAGAGACACAAAAGACTTCCGTGATCTGAAGCACTCTGATTAAGAGCCATGGGGTTCTTTTGGCAGTGCAATGTCTGAGATTGATGCCAAAAGAGGTCTGAATAGAGTCCTCAACCCTTAAAATGCAGTATCAGTGTGCTCTTCTACAATGATTAGAACATTGGAGAAATCACAGTTTTGAAACTGCACTGTACGCTTGCTTTTCCCCTAAGCAAGGGCATGGCACAATACAGTTAATATCTGTGGTGTGTTATCAGGTGTTTTATTAGTTCAGGCTAAACCATTAGATTAAAAAAAAAAAACTTTCAAAATTGTTGGCTTATCTAATACAAGGGTGTCTTGAAACAAATATAAATGTTTCAATCTGTGAACAGAAAGATATGCAAACAGCACATGTGCTGCAAAGTAAGAAATAAAGTTATAAAAGGAAATGAGGGAAAGGAAGCTAATCACAGTGTATACTATGTTATTTCTTACTTTCCAGGTGCTAGAGTTGCCACAGGGATAATATCAATATGGGGGTGAAGTGGGCTCGGAGACACTTTTATCTTTATAAAGGGGTGAAATAGATGGGTATTGAGTTATATTCACAGAAGTGATAGCTGCTCCTGGGACAGAAATCATAACTTTTATTTATTGCTCTTTGTTTATACTTTGGCTAATGCTCACTGAACTGCAGAACATATGTCTGTAGCAAAGAAAATAAGCAGGAGCATGAGAAGTGAGACAAAAAGAGATGAGAGATGCTTTCTGGTTTTATACATTACAGAGAATGTCCTTGTTTGCTGGACAACACCCTCAAAAACTTTCTTAAACATTCTAACTGCGGCTTTCAGTGAATGCATCACCTCGGAGTGTCAGAGGGCACACACTATGCATCACTCAAGGCCTAGCCAGGAGACCTTTACCCAAACCCACCATCTCGCTCAAAGTGTATTTTTTAGATACCCTGCCTAGCCTCAGGGCAAAAGAAATAAAGACTGAATTATATAAAATATTGTAGTCAATTGTATATATAAAACACATATTTCATAAAAATACGTACAGTGGCCGTACATAGACGACTGAAATGCTAGGTGGAATGAGGTAACTCCCAGCAGTGCAGAGCTCATGACAGTCAGTGCATTGCAACAAGTCTTGTTTGCTGGCTGTAGAATAGGAAGTTGCAACCAGTGATACTAAACCATTGTTAGCATCTCTGAAATTCAGAAAGAAGTAGTCAATAGTTCTTTAGCAGTATTAAAACTAATATCCTGATTCAACTGTGAGTCCTAAATAATCACAGAAAAGAAGATAATAACTGGGTAGAATCTCAGGAAATTTACACATAAATTTGGAGATCCAAATTGATGTGAAAATGCTATTCAACACGAAGTGAGGGTTGAACCTAACTATGGCACTTGCTTTATAGTTCATAATCTGGATGAAGTAGAGTTGACCTTCGAACTGAGCTGCACAATAAATAGGCATGATTTCCTTTTATGTAGTGGTTGCTACCAACTTTAATTCCATAAGGACATCCTTCCTATGCAAATTCAAATTGTCGTAACAAGGCTTAATCTTGCATCTACTTACTATATTCCCAAGTTCTTAACTCCCATTTCTACTCACAGTCTTATTCCCCCACCAGGGACTTGGTTGTATCATGAAGTCTTAAAATTGAATCTTCAGCCTTAGAATATTCACAGACTCCTCTGAATGTAGTTTCTTTTCATCAGCTCAAGTTAAATGTGTATATTCATTTTTATATGAAATGAGTATTAATCAATTGTGGCATACTTGGGTACCCCCAAATTAATGGCAATGGCTAAATGGCATCATAAATGTGTAAAAAATATCGTGAGTTTCTTATCTTACTGTGCATCCCAATCACTGTTAGATAGATACTAAAACATGTCTTAAAACTCCATCTGCTATGTAACAATTTCCAGAGAGCTTTGGCTCTTAGGGAGTTCCAGATAATTTTATTTACTCTGTATCTCTTGTCTTTCAAGTTTTCCTGTGTCCAGCTCTGTCTGCCTAACAACCTGTGCAGGTTTTCACAGATGTACTCTAGGAAAGCAGAGAAGCCCAATGTACCTGTACCTAGCTGCATGCTTCTTGCGTGTTTGTGCAGCAGGAGACAGGGAACAGTAAACTTTCTTTTTAAAAGCAGTGTCACAGGCAGGGTAAGCTTATACTCCAGAGCAGGCTGGTCAAATGACTTACGGAGTCTTGGGTGCCAACATTTGCCCGATTCAGCCTTAGCTGGAATTGAAGTGGTCTGAGTCCTCAGGCATAATGTCTTTTCACATTTCTCCAGATGAACTGACTTCAGTCAGATTGCTCTTTGCTGACAAAAGAGGGATCAAACCCAAAAGTGCTGTTAAACTTTTCATTAGAAAAATCATGCAAGTCAATAACCACAGTACTATGTATAGCAAAAAAGAGCACTACTTTGCATTGATGTCACTTGAAATCTTCTCTTGGTTTTGTTTGAAACAGAAAGTTCTTGGGCTCTTCCTTTGATTAGGACCGTTATAATTTAATTTCCTCATTAGAGCTCAGCAATAAAATTATTCAAATCTTCCAAAATATAACTTTACTGTTCTGAAATACATACACCCCTTTAACATGGTATAACCTATATATATATATATATACAGAGAGAGAGAGAGAGAGAGAGAGATAAATATATCTATATCTCCTGTATCAATGTAATAGAATAAATCTCAAAAATTGTTCTAGCATTCTGCAAAATCCAATTTTGTAATGAAGTAGTAGTCTGCCATATAATCTGGGAAAGAAAGAAGCACAAATATGTCTTTCAAGGCATGCTTTGTGCATAAAATTACTCCATATTATACCTCTGCTGTGCAACTTCGTTGCATTACATGTGAGCCTGCTCAGTCTCCTAAATTAAAAGTTCTACATTAATATGTAAATCTTAAAATGACATAAATATCTTCCATGTCTGCTCACCTTTAACAGCTTCTATATCAGAATTGCTTAGTTTAAAAAAATCAGGGGGTTTTGTTGGTCACCCTGCCTACCTGAAGGTCAGAACAAGCTACTTTCTGTACATGAATGAGCTGCATTAATTAAACTTCTACTGTGAGAACATGGGACTGCGGCAACAAAAGAGCTGGAACTCTGGGCTCTGCATCAAATCTGTCATCATTGCTCTGCATATAAGCTGTCCTTAGCATACAGCAAATCTCAATATGGTACCTATTTAAATTTCCTGTTGTAACACTCATCTCCATTTAGCTTTTCTTTGCTTTTTCTAGGACATATTGCTATCTTGGATTTGAGTCCAGAATGTAAAGACTAAGTGAATTATTCGTCATCATTAAATTCTTGAAAATCAGAAATCATGCAGTTTTCCTTCACGGCTCCTTCATAAGCAGATACTGATATCTCATAGTATTTTCTTTGATGAATTCACCAGTTTAATTGGTTAAAAATACAGGGAATTAAACAGCAGCTAAGTCAAATTATGCTATAGTTACTCATTACTATAAGAATGTAAATTTATTAATATGGAATATTATATATTAAGATAGAATGTATTAAGGAATTTTTATTGTGTAATAGTTCATACCTTATCTATGCATGAATGATTTTCTTGTTGAAAACCTGTTTCCAAAAAAAATTATATAAACTGTGTGTGTGCAAGTATGGAACCTCTTGTGGTAGATAGCAATTTTTTAGTCTCAACCAAATATACAGCTTCACATAGCTACCAAGCTTTCATCTAAACATCCGTTCAGTCTTTTTGTGTCATAAAATACATTACAGCAGCAAAATTGTTCTTCAATTATTTTTGTCAGTGTTGAAACAACTCTTATCTTTCCCTCTGCTGTGTGTTGACATTCTTGGTTAGGCTTTGCAAATCATGTCATAAAGTGTTCTCTGTCTTTATATTTAATGGATTAAATTTTGTCACTGGATAAGATGATTTTAAATAATAACTTTGGATTTATACAGGGCCACTTGAGGAAAATGGCTATCAAGATCAAGATTTACTTTGCCTGTTTTCTAATTAATATTTCCAGAAAATGAATCTGTTTATTAATGGTTAAACCCTCCTTCATCACTGGACATGTGGTATAAGGGGAATCTAAAGAGTAAGGCAGGAGGCCTGCAAATGCTGCACAGCAGATTGAAAGTGTGCTGTTGAAAATGGCACTTACTTGGTTAAATGAAATGCAAATTATTATCTCATGGTGTGGCAACATAGCATTTTCTCATAACTTGTAGAGAACAAGACAGATATGTGTGTGGCGGATTTAGCCACGTGGTGAAGATGGGGTGCGGTGCATGAGGATTAGCTATGAGGGTGTCCATGTAGGCAATTCTGCGCCAGAAATGCTGAAATGAGAAGGAAAGTGCCCTGAAGTATTAAAATTAAGCAAAGACTGAGGTAGGAGCTCTTCACCTTGAAAAGTGCACTTCTATCCAGATAATGTGTAACAATAAAATCTACTAGAAATATTGCCAATTGTATCTGAACTGGACAACCATTAAGGAACTGAAATATTAGACTCTGTTTTTTGCATCAGATACTCGAATGCCGTAAATCAGCATGGCTGCCTGAGATCCAATGAAAGAATTAAACTTTAAAACTGTCAAGGGACCAATATTCTTTAATTTTCCAGTTCTAAAGATCCCTTAAAGCATGTCATTTAAGGATAATAAATGCCAGGTCATTGTTTCCCAAGAATCTTAGAAGACTCTCACATTTGTACCTTTGGGTCTGGATAGTTGTCTAAATAGCAAACTGCTCTCAAGGTGCCAGATAAAAACAGTGTTTCACATTTGGCAGATCAAAAAGAGCTAAATTATTCCAAATTCTCAGGAAAGGGAGCATTGCTCCCTTAAAAGCAGCAAAAAGATGGTCAGGGAACACAGAAGTGGAGCTTTGCCATGCAAACACTCAATTTAGACCTTGGCAGATTTAATTTATTACTCACTATTCAATAAGAAAAGAGACATAGTTAAGCCACAAGCCTGCTAGGCAGAGTTGGACATGGGATATTACACAACAAGAAGTGAAGGGATGACACACCCCTGAGACATGATAGTTGCTCAGCTTCTTAAGCGAATGAGAGCAAATTAAATTTCATCACTAAAATTTAACATTACACCGTGCCCTTTATAAATTAAATCAGTAGTGAAACTTGTATGGAATATGAAAAATAGGCCACCATTTAAATTAAATTTGATATCTTTAAAGATGAGAAGGCTGTCTAAACTAAACTGCTATAAATTCCAGGCTGTTTAACAGATTGAGAAAACATCGTTTACCACAGAGTAAAGCCTTCAAGTTACACAAACTATGTCCACCTGAAACAGCAATTTGAAGATGAGTTCCATAACTAGACGTGGAAAGATGTAAAAGACCTGGTTCCTTCTGGTTTATACTAGTTTCAGAAAAGGAAATGTATTCATGTCATTAAAGATCTGACTTTCTAGTCCTTGATTTTGAGAAACTCTGGCTAAAATATTCCTTTGTCAAATAGCCTCATTAGTTCCGTTATCAGTTGTAGTTGCTGGTGTTGTGTGCATCCCTAGAGGTATCTCTCATTGATCAGAGCCCCCAGTTCTATGTTAAGTATTTAACAGATCAAAAAGTGTTCTGAAAACCTCTCACAAAAAAAGCAATTTAGTTAATCTCATATATATAAAAAAAAGTAAAGATAAATATTTAAATGATGCAGTTTGTTGTAGAAATGTAGATACATGTGAGGAAGAAGTTAATTTAATCACAACCCCAGAAGCCAGCTACAGCTATGAATCAGTCTGCCCCAAAATTAATTCCCAGATATGCTGGCTTTGAAATTCTGGCCATAAAGAATCTTTACAGGGTTATTGCAGGGTGTGATTTTCTCATAACTTCTTCTGCCATCCTTAGGCTAAAAACGTAATAGCTACATTTTTACCCTGGGGGACCAGTACGCTCACAGGGAAAGGTGACAACAACAAAAAAAAGTTGCATATTGAGGTGATATCAGCAGTGCTGTTTGCTGTAAAATTAAAAAAATATTATCACTGGTCATGGAAAAATGAATGATGAGGTAGGGACTAAGTTACCAGAGGTATGAAAGAAGCAATGAACAGACAGTGAAGGCCTGGCGGTGACACCAATGCCATGATTATGTTTTGGGCGCTGGTGGGAGCCTCTGCTGCAGACAGAAGCCTGGCTGGCTGTGCTTTATGGTAGTCTGTTCATCCTGTTCTTCATCGCTTATTCAAACAAATATCATGTTAAGCCAGAGCTGCTAGACTTGTGCAATATTTCCAATAAATAGACCACCCAAAATCTGCTGTCAGCATAGAAATATAAATAAGCACATTAGATATTAATTGTGTCTGAGATGGTGTGTAAGCTCTACTTCTGATAGAATATAATCACTAAATGAATGGGACACTCATTCTGAGCTATTGGAAGTCAGCAGAAAAAAGTGAAGGGGGTT
Source organism: Lathamus discolor (assembly GCF_037157495.1). Classification (NCBI taxonomy): domain Eukaryota; kingdom Metazoa; phylum Chordata; class Aves; order Psittaciformes; family Psittacidae; genus Lathamus; species Lathamus discolor. The sequence continues at coordinate 114,172,578 of NC_088887.1, read as the reverse complement.
GAATAACTTTAATAATAAAATATTCTTAAATTGTCTATATTTTAATAAATTATATAAACATGTATATTGTACCATTTTATAGAAATTTTTATATAAAATATATAAATGCATTAAACTCTCTCAAATTATTACTTTGGATTTAAAGAATGTTACTACTACCCTGCCTACCCAGTGATGTCCAAACTGTACTATTCCTCTCGGAGCTAGGAAAAGTTTCCCTCCTATTACCAAATCCCACCTTCAGAATACATGAGCAATATACACCAGTGGGGTAGGTTAAAATCTACTAGCAAAACAGGGAACATTTAAGGCTAGAAATTCTAAACCAAGCTTTTCTTACTTGTCTTCCTATCTGTTCTTGTATCTGTACATTTTTCTTACTGCTAAGTGGCATCTTTTCCTTTAGTCTTTAACCCTAGGCTATATTGCATGACCATTCTGTCATGAGTTATATTTGCTCAATTTTAGCATGTTTGCTTTCTCAAATCAGTCCTATTCCTCTGTTTTTTCAAAACACAATACTCAGTCCTGATTTTTAAGTAATGAAAAGCAATCAGCAGTGTAGTTGTGTGAAGGTGCTGTACCCCAGCTGATGGAAAATAAAGAGCATGATGAGAAGCTAATGTGTTTGATATGACAGTTATCAAAAAGTCATTCATATTCTGGAAAATGAATTGCTGCAATTTCCAGGATAATATATGGTGTTGTTTACAAAACACTTGACTTCTGTGTGTAGTTACATTTACCCTTTCACAAGCAAATAGGGAAAATAAGCATTACCAAAGCCACCGTGTCTGATCCAAAAGGATATCTGAATTCAGGTCCCAGCTCTGTGGGGCTCCACTTCAGGCATCAGTATGATATCAAAGCAGAACCAGGTTTTGAGTAAACAAAGCATGAATACAAAATCAATCTTAAACCAGAAAATGATAATGACATATTTAGATGCCTCTTGTACATTGATACATTTAACATGCTTTCTGTTACTAATGCAGGACTTCGCTCATCAGAAAAGGTTTCTATCTCTGGTATACACTGGTAATTAAATGTAAGTAAATGTTCCAAAGTATTAGCAATTGTTCTAAAAGGATATGAAGAATCTTCCATTTCCCCAGAACATTAAAAAGCTTTCAGGTAGTACAGAATGCAATTACACAAATAAGCACCAGGTCACAGCGCTAGAACTGTCTTGACCTACTCAAAAGCAGCAGTTGTGGGTTTTTTTCAAATGGTGGCTGATACTAAAATGTGACATAGTGATATGTATACTGTGCAGGAGGGAGCTGGACAGGAAAATGGTCTCGTTTCACTCTGTGTTTTTCAGAATCTGTGAGCCATCCAGGTGTTGAAGAGCCTTGTTCTGGGAGAATTAGGCCTAATGAGAATATTAGCATAGCTCTGTTTTCCTGCCTTGTTGAATGAGAAGAAGATCATCAACCTTTGACATGGAAAGTTCACACCTTTTCTGTTTTCTAGTGTGGAAAAGTGCTGGGAAAGTAATAAATTGAAAGTCTGTACTTAAGCTCCCTGGAAGAATTGAGCCACAAAATTTATTAACAACAATTATGATTGATGAACCTGATAGCTTGCAGATTTATGACTATAAATCATACCAGCTCTTCTTCCTCATATTAATATTTCATTATTGTTGTTTTAGAAAATTACACAGATAATTCCAAAAGAGATCCACTAAAAAGGTCTCCTAAATATTAGATTGAGATATTAGATTGAGAAATAGATGTTTGGGCAAAGAATTGAATGCTATTGCTAAATCATAAGACTTCTTCAGAAATAGGTTCTCTGACATTTTTAGCATTTATTGCCTTTTCAATTTGATTTTTATAAGTTACTTTCTAAAGTAAAGACATATATATGCATCTTTTTTTTTTTAATGCTTATATTATAGAGCCTTTTGTGGCTTAATGGGCAGTTTAGTTCTCGTTTCCCTTCTTTTGACAAAGGAAATAGTTAGAATTTTTAATTCTTTTGCTTCTTCATAGAGATGACCTAGTTTTTCTGTTGCACACTTCTAATTGTGCACTAGAGAACTGAGATTCTTTTAGCTTGCAAGAGCACATGGTAGAAACCACCAGAAAAACTCTTATTTTTTTTCACAGCCTGAGACGGCACACATAAAAGATCAGTAGACATACTACCAAATAGGACGTGTTTTCCCTTTTATAAAATCTTGAGTTATCTGTAAGGACTTAAATGCTAACAGTAAAGTGAAAATAAGAGGTGTATCGAGTTTTATGTAAATTGCTTCAGTCATGTCGATAAGACAGCTTATTTCTGAGACCTACTGGCCATGCATCTGCTGCTGTGTAGCCAAAAGATCTTTTTTTGCTAGAGATTTGCACAAATGACACTATAATGTGCCAAATTCTTCAAGAATCCAGAATGTGCAGTATCAGCTAATGCACATTGTCTTCCACAATTCCTCAGTTTTATGTTGATCTTGTGAATGGCAAGACCTTCCAAAGCTTAGAGATGAATGGTTTTGCAATCTGCTATTTCCTTCATTCTGTTAGGTACTTGAAAAATAACCTGATTAGAACTGTACACAAAAGTAATAAAATAAACAAGCTAAATTATGATCACAGTAGAAGCTGTGGAAGCCATCATTTCAACAAATGCTAAGCATAGCTGGTTTTGCAGTTTGCATGTGTGCAATTATGAGAATATGTAGGTGTTTTGAACACTGTGAAGATAAAGTAAGTAAGCCTATCAAGTTTTCCAGTTTTGCATCTCAGAAAGGTAGGTTAGGGGTCATTAGAATTTACTGGGGTTTTTTTCCATCTGTACATCTGACCAAATTAAAGAACTGCTGCTTTCGGCACCTTTTCCATGAGTCTTATCTGACTCATATCCTCTCATCTGATTAGTAATAGGATCCTGGTTACTAGATCTTTTGTTACATGGGCTTAAATCTTAAAAAGACTGCTGTATGGCAAAACAATTCTTGCCCTCATCTCTAGATAGGCATAAAGGTAAGAATCAAGTATGCCTAAAACATTCTTTATGATCAAAATAGTATGTCCCTGCTTTGTTACTTCTTTTTCTTTGTACTGATTTATGATTATTATTTAAGGTTAATTTTATGCTTTTATTTTCTTAATGTGTCATTAGTCTTTGCATATTGTGCAGTATGCTATGAGCTATAGCTAAAATGCTCTACAGTCACCCCTCAGGTATTCTAAAGATGGGATGTTCAGCTCACTTGTTACCTGTGGGCAAAGGCAGAGGTACAATTCAAAGCGAATGCAATTCTCTGCCTCCTGGAGCAACCTGATTCTGCAGGAGGAGCACCAGTTCCATCAGTGTGAAGCCTAAGGTCATAAGCCCTCACAGGATTTACTGGCCCTACACATGGATTGCAGTTTTCACAACTGAAAGGATAGGAGACTATCAGAGCCAAGGGAGGGGGATTTACAGTTTCAAGACATACGGGCATCCTTCTCTCCTGTGTGTCAGCACCATTAACTGGGAAAGCTCTGGAACGTCTCCTCCTATGTTTTAATCCCTCAGACCACTGCCAGGCTGTGTGTGGCAATTAGTGCTACACTGTAACAAAAAAAAAACAGGCTTCATCTAGTTCTCTTCAGTGCAAACATGCAAACATTGTAGAAAAAGATCTAGCATATTCAACAGTACCTAGTAACCACCCTTGGCTGTCTTGGAAGCCATCACTGTCTTGTATTCAGTATTACTGGCATGAACTGGATAGGTTGTGCTAATTTGATTACCCCTGCATAAGATGTAGCGATACCTCTATAAGCATATACACAGTATGAACATACACACGAAGCATGGGTACACGCCCTTGTTCATTTTCACCAACCAGAAATACCACATGTCTTTGTTTTATTCATATATAAGGAGAAATAAGTGTTTAAGTATGTTTAAATTTATGATTTTGAGAGCTTGACAGACTATTATATTTTATGATTTTGGAGACTGGACTTTTCTGAGGAACCCTTTTTTACCAAAATGAGTGAGGTGCTTTTTAGGTCAAGATATAGTGTGTTTTCAGCTGTATCAGAGCTGCAGTTTTCTCTTTTCTTGATGGCAACTTAGTCTGCCAAACTGTTTGGATCTGATAACAATAACTGAGAGATGGAATAAGACAGCTAGGTAGGAAATGAAGCTATAAATATTTGCAATGTACATATTTGCAAGTAAAAGCAATGCTGACTGCTTTGGAAGCGGGGTAGGCAATACACATACAATGAAGCATTCTGTTTTCTTAATGGAGCATTGCACAGATAGAAATCAAATCACTCATCTCCACTTTACTATTTTTGCACCAATCAGTCCAGCTCACTTTTATTTTCACTCCATTTTAAGAAGCAGAATGAAACAAAACAATATGATTGCTGTTAACCATGCTTTCATCTTGTGTCTGCCAGCACACCTCTGAGACCCATATGATCAAAACATTTAGTAGCATCAGAATATGTTTGCCAAATATAAGTAGTCCTAAAGCATACTAAAAGCCCAAACGGCTACAAACATATAAAGTTCACAAACTCCATCATCACATACTGCTGTGCAACATCCCCCTTTTTTGAACATCTCCATATCAGACTGCATCCATAATTCCCACCATATTTGCTTAGTTAGTTATGAGTTCTCCTAATATCCTGATTTAAGCTGTTGTGTACTTATTTTCCTTTATTTGTAGCATAGGTCTGAGCAGCGGATCTGGTCCTAAGAGGGACCAAATTGTCTCTGCTTATAACTGACTTGCCTTTATTTGAGACAGATTTTCCTTCAGATACATCTTAGAAATTGAAAAGGGCTTCTTCATATTACTTGTTTTCTTACTTCATACAACGCATTTGTTGTCCTGGGTATTGTTTTCCGGTGAGAAATAAGCCCTGTGCCATCTACCATCTCTCATGGACAAGCAATTGTATCTTATTTATAGTTACTCACTGTTTCCCTATTTAGTCTTCCTGTGACCTTAGAAATATTTTTTTTCCCTCCTCATTAACTGCTGCAATAAAAAAACAACTCCTGTAAAATACAGTAAAGCACTTTTACATATTAGTTTTCATAAACAGACATTTCACATTTGGAAAATGTGAAAACATGACTGAACTTAGGAGAAAGGAAAATAAAGGCAGTAGAAGGTCACAAGTAGTTTTTTTGCCACCAATGGTAGTACCTGCCAAAGACACAAATCTCTGCTACATGTGATTCTGTTGTGTTCCCTATAATTTTTGCCTCCTGCTACTTCTGAGTTGGTGAAAAAGTCTGTTTTTCTGTTCCTTCTTTATCTTTTACCTCATCTTGTGGCCAGTGCGTTTCCCACCCAGCCAGCTGGCTGCTTACAGCAGCAATTAGCAGCCATCCCTAACTGCCTTTGGATTTAGTGGAATTTTCAAGGCACTAATAGTGTTTTCCAAAACCTCAGGTATTCTGAGCAGGAAATGATAAGGGAAGTTATGTGGGGAAAGAGAAGTATTTGAGATGGTGGATCATAAATCTGGCAGGGCTCTGGATTCTCTTAAAGGAGGGGAACATTCTTTTTTTCTTATATTTCCAGCAAAGAAATGAAAGAGAAGTGGTAGCAACCAAGGTAAAAACTGTCAAGTTGACGTTGGCTGATACTGGTAGGTATGTTGCTATCTGCCTCTTCCGTGTATCTTTTTTCCTTTTTTTGGGTTGTGTCTGCACATAAATGTGGGGGTTTTACACATTGCTCACACTTCACTTTTTCCCATTTCATAACTGCTATGATAAGTTATACCAACTAGTGTTGTAACATAAGCAGATGGTGATAACATGGATGTAACTTGTTAACTAGAATCACAGAATCATGGAATGAGTTGTGCTGGAAGGGACCTTTAAAAGTCATCTAGTCCAGCCTTCCCTGCCACAGGCAGGGACACCTTCCACTAGAGCAGCTTGCTTCAAGCCCCGTCCAACCTGGCCTTGAACCTGCCAGGGATGGGGCAGCCACAGGTTCTCTGGGCACCCTGTGCCAGCGTCTCACTGCCCTCACTGTAAAAAATTTCTTCCTTACATGTAGTCTGAATGTAGTTTCTTCCTTACATGTAGTCTAAAATAATTTGTGTTATTTTATCAATAATATTAAAAGAAGTCACATAACTGGAAAGGTTACCCAGAGAAGGTACTTGTATAATGCAAAGAAGATCCTAAGGCTAGTCCATAAAATGCAGGTTTCACTGCCAATTCTCTTTCTTTTTTCTTCTGATTAATATCATAGAGTTTTGGTATGATTTATAATTAGGAAAACAAAACAAAAGAAAACAAAACAAAAAGAGAAGGACATTCCTTTATGCTTTTCTGGAGAAAATACCTAGACAATTTAAAGTAGTTTGTTGCTTAAGTATCACCAGACTTTTAAACTGGACATTTTGAGGTACAGTCTGATTAACATAGGCTGTGGGAAATTTTAGGAAAGCATGTATGCTCTGCAGAAACTCATACTGGCTAATATATATTTGCACAAGCAGGAACATGATGAGCTGGTGGAAGATAATCTGTAAAATAATTTAACAATTTTACTCTAATTGTTCTTCCAGCAAAGCTATAGAAACTATAGCAAACCTTTCAAAAAGGTAAATTTCTAGATGGGCAGGAATTTTATGAAGACATTCACCTTAACTAAGCAGTCACTGCACTCTGAATGAGAGTTTACAAATTCTCCACATAAAAGTGTCAATCACTCCAGTCCTGCTCTAGGCTGTTACCAGAAGAAGTCAGTAAAATGGCTAGGAGAGTGATTGGGCAGATGTGGTGATGGCACCAGGGAGCTAGGTGAAGCATGGCCAGGAGGCACCTGAAGGGCATCCTCATCTTGTAAGAAGGGACCTGGTGGTGGGGACAAGCTTAGTGCAGAGGGGAAGGTGCAGGATCTGGCTTTCGTTTGCTGTTTAACTGACCCATAGGGAGTGCAGAGATCTAGGCGATTGCAAACAGGGACCTGGCAGACACTGTGGGGATTCCCGTGTCAGGACGTGCAGGAGGGCTGGGACACAGTTTGGCTGCTCTTTGCTGTTGCAGCTTGCAGTTTCCTCAGCAGTCAGGGCACTGCTTCTGCATCTTGGTCTTCTGGGAACAACTTCTGGGAACTTTGGAAAGCTTCTGAAACAGTTCTAGGAGCTTGAGGATCTTCAGGGTAGGCAAGTAAGATGGTGGGGCTGGAGCACCTGCCCGATGAGGAGGCACTCTGGGAGCTGGGCTTGGTCATCCTGGAGCTTTGGAGAAACCTAATGGCAGCCTCATAATACCAAAAAAGAGAATAGCAAGAATACAGAGCCGGTTTTGTTACTCAGATGCACAGTGTGGGAACAAAAGACAATGTTCTGAATGAAGACAGGAGAGTTAAAGACTGGACATAAACAAAACCTTTCACAATGAGACTAGTTAGGCACTGGACCAGGCTGCCCAGTGAGATTGTGCAGTCTGCATCCTCAAACGTTTTTAAGACCTGAGTACAAAAAGCCCTGACAACCTGATTTGAACACAAAGTTAAAACAGCTTTGTGCAGGAAGCTGGACTAGAGACCTCCTAAAGCCTGGGTATAATCCTATGGTCCTAATAAGCAAGCCTCTTCCAAAATCTCACCGATACTATTATAATTTTTCGTGTACGTGTGGACATAGTCATATTACAAATGAGACAGCGCCACACCTTGTGTCTTCTACACCTAAGATCAGGGAGGGGGTGCAGAAGAGAGTGGCTTTGCAGAAAGTGGCAGTAGGTTCAAAAGGATGAAGCTCAAAAAAGATTTATTTTCCATTTAGAACAAGACAATTTCAGACATGAAACAGTTAATGAACAGTTAATCTGCTCTCTGAGGTGATTACTGTGTTCTTGGGGCACTGAATGAGATTTCAGGGACACAGTGCAATATACTTAAGTAAATATAAATGATGTTGCTAGACTGTGCTATCCTTGTATAATCTCAGCAGGTTTGGATCAATGGCTGCTATTATGGTGAACAGTAGAAAACAAAGAATGTTGCAAAAATGTAGAAGTATGCTTCAGTCACATAAACTGCATTGGTCAGATTTCCCTTTAGTGTAAACTAAGGTAATCTACTGACTTCTTGAAGTGACCCCATTTTATGTTCATGGCCACATACTTGCCCTGTGTCTTAGAATCACAGAATCATAGAATAGTTAGGGTTGGAAAGGACCTTAAGATCATATAGTTCCAACACCCCTGCCATGGGCAGGGACACCTCACATTAAACCATGTCACTCAAGGTTCTGTCCAACCTGGCCTTGAACACTGCCAGGGATGGAGCATTCACAACTTGTCTGGGCAGCCCTTTCCAGTGCCTCACCACCCTTACAGTAAAAATCTTCTTCCTTATATCCAATCTAAACTTCCCCTGTTTAAGTTTGAACCCCTTTACCCCTTGTCCTGTCACTACAGTCCCTGATGAAGAGTCCCTCCCCAGCATCCCTATAGGCCCCCTTCAGGTACTGGCAGGCTGCTATTAGGTCCCCACGCAGCCTTCTCTGCTCCAGGCTGAACAGCCCCAACTTCCTCAGCCTATCTTCATACGGGAGGTGCTCCAGGCCCCTGATCATCCTCGTGGCCTCCTCTGGACTTGTTCCAGCAGTTCCATGTCCTTTTTATGTTGAGGACACCAGAACTGCACACAATACTCCAGGTGAGGTCTCACAAGAGCAGAATAGAGGGGCAGGATCACCTCCTTCGACCTGCTGGTCACGCTCCTTTTGATGCAGCCCAGGATACTTGTCCAACAATTTCCAAATCTGGCCACATTTCTACCATCTTTACATCCTCCTCATGATCTCCCAACTTGTGTACCTGGTGGATACTCCTCTTTTTTTTTTCCAGGTCACTTCTCAAAACTAGCATTTTCCATGATGCCTTTTCGCAAGCTAAGAAACATTAATAGACTTGGAAGAAACTACACGCATTGTTTGAATACTATGCCTTTGATCTGTGGACCTTGTGCTTTAGTAGTCTTCTGGGAGCTTAAACACACTAACCCATTGACAGCATTCAGTAAATAATTGAGGTGGAAAGCTTCCGATTAATTGTTTTACTCAGTGAAATATCAGCCTTGAATTACAATCAGTTTGGTTTTGGTTAGGAAAAAGTAGACATATTAGAAATTTTCTGACACCAGATGATATTATATTACTCCAGTCTCTAAATGTCATACTTCAACTTGTGTGTCATACTTCAACTTGTAATATGGCCTTGTATTTATTTAAGTATATATGTGAAGGACTGCACACTGCTTATGGAAGGATTGAGATAGGAAATTTTTAGTGTGCAAAAGGAACTTTTAAATTTTATATTGCATTCTGATTAGGGAGAATATTTATGTTGCTTGTGAAGTTACTCCAATTAATTACATAAAAGCTACCTTGGAAAAGCGTGAACAAGTTATAAAACACTGAACAAAGAAGTTTTTGTTTGTTTTCTTGGTTTTAGGATTAATTGTAAAATAAACCTTAAATTTCAGGTGCACATAAATTACAGGTTGGGGGCTTTTTTCACTTGTGAAAATAAATAATCTTCATCAAGCATGATTCAAATGCAAATTTCCTAGTACTATGTAGTCTGCTAGCACACTGTCTTGTACTAAAGAATCCTGCTTGTCTAACCTTGATTTAAGTGTTCTCTGTGCATAAGCAATGACCTCACTTGGGTCATGAATTGCTGAATCAATGGAGCAAAAAGTACCATGTTTGACCTTGCCATTAATGGAAAAGCCTTAAAGAGTACTTTATTATGTTCTTTTATATAAAATATATATTCTGACAATATTAGGTAGTTTTCATTTTTTAAGAAAACCACAAAAGGATACAAGTGACATGCTAGTTCCAGCCCTTCTGCTCCCCTTTAAACCAGCAGGCAGTCCCTGCAAAAAAATCTCTTTCATTCATTAAAAGTTAGGATATATAATATTAGCAATTTTTTATTGGAGTTTTGATTGCAAAACTGCCTGTAATAGGGACTGTATTAAAAATGGGAGATAATGGCCATTTAGCATATCTGAAACTGTAGTTCAGCAGTTGTACTGGAGTGGGATTATATAGACATTTGATGTGACTATAAAATCCAGACAGCTGACAGTGTGACATCTGGAAAATATTGCTGCTGCTGTGTTTGTCCCATCAGAAATAAAATTTTACTTTAATGTATAATGTACCTTACTTACCCATAGAATGCCACTTGACCTTCATCATTGACTTTCCTGTGGCATTCCATGGGGGCTAAAACATCATTTTTATTTGCTTGTTTTTTACAGTTCACAGTAGTCAATAGTAATGTGAGAGTGGTTGCTTCATATAATCTGATCCTGAGAGCACATCATATGCCTTGGGATATGGCATGAGAGCATGCTGAGGGTGTCAGATGTGTTTGGATAACGGTGGAGGGCAGCCAGTGCCAAATGTGGAGTAGTCTGTTCTATGCTATCAAGAGGGAGCGACTGCCAGAGAGAAGTGCCCCTAAAACTGCTCGTGGATTTTGCATTGTAAGGAGCTAGGGATTCAACCTAAAAGAGTTTCCATGGGCTGCACAGTCAGGACATCCAGCCACAGAAACCAGCATGGGAGTGGAGCTATTGATGCTGTACCTGCGCCTAATAGCCATCCTGCATCATGCTGTGGTATATTTTGCTTAATTAACTAGAGTCAGACGCAGGGCTGAAATGAAACAGTGTGTGGTTACTGGTTTACTTTTCTCTGATTACTTCAAATTGTGTTTGTTATTTTGTTTTTGGATAACCCAGAAGCATGTTTCGGAGCTGTGAGGACATTCAGGCTGATCTCACGGTAGGAAGATACACTGTGTAAGCATGCCATTTCCTGTTGAATATGCAGTTGATCACAACGAATTCCCACCCTGAGTGTGAGTGGAGATGTTTTTCTTTGACAGGACACAGAGAATGAAACTTCACGGTTTTTTCATTTCCATTTTGCAGGCAGACAAGGTTAGTGTCAAATGACCACCAAATGGGTACACAACTGAGCAGCTTCAGAGACTACCTCCGATTCTTATGCTGAAGCCCAGTGGGGAAAGTAGCTTCAGAGATTTTTAATCATTGAGGGCTTCAAAGCAGATCTCTCTTTTCTCAAGAGTTTGGTCTGTAGGCACAGTCTTCCACAGATATCCCAAATGATGAAGATCTCAACTCTGGTCATCCCACCAGCTTCTTGCATGTCATGACTTGGAACTATGATATTAGAGTACTGTTCTCCCAAGTCAAGTTGTAATGACTTCTCCTAATCTTTGCTTCCTTGTCACATGGTTATTTCTAGTACCATTCTGCCCTGCGGATTTTATCAGCTGAAGTAGTTATGTTAAAATATTTGAACCAAAGATGGTAATAACATAGCTCTCCAACTATTCCTCAGGATTTTTAGCCAGAGTGAGGTGCCGTGTTCTTCTGTCATGGTCCCCTGCAGGATTTGCACTCTGGTGCACGGTCCATCTGGGGGAAGGTGCTTTCTTAAAATAACATTTTTGTGCCACTCCAATAGAATGCATAGTTCTGATCAAACTAAAATCTACCAAACTGAAAATGTACTGCTGAGAGGCAAGAAACAATGAAGGTTTTCTTTCCCCCTTATTATAACAGAATATTAGCTGTTACAAAGGGTTCTTTGTAAGTATAATACTCCAGCCCCTCTCTATTCCATCTTATCACTTTAGAAGACTGGAAATGAGTAGAATTTTTCTCCCGTAGTTATAAAGAACGGTTCTATTTTGAGGATTTTTACTGCCTTGTAGAGGTCACGCTGGCATTTCTAAGAGCTGCTTCAGACTTCTCCAAAAATTTTCATTATGTTGTTTTCTGTTGGGGACTATAATTCTTTAAGCTAAAACCAGGCTGACATTAGCTCTTGAGAAATAAAATCATAGGCACAAAATTTGGATTCTTATGGTAGCTCCCTGGATGGTGGAGTGGTCCACTGTTATCATCTGGAATGTCATTTAAAAGAAGTTTACTGTCTTTCAGCTCAGCTTCTGAAAATGAAGCTGTCTTTAATGTAATTCTGTGGTGGATTTCTTGTTAGGTTTATTGTAATTATTGCCAGCTACTTACATCACTAGAACAGAAGTGATTGATAATGGCATTTTTTCATTGAGCTGTACATAATAATTGAATTGTGCTGTGTAGATGGAACATTAAAGTCACTGGAAACTTTCTTTCTGAGATGAGACTTCAAAAATTACTAAAAGCATCATTAAAAATTTACAGACAGTCTGGAAAACTATCATCATTTTCTATAAAGAGATCAAGTAATTTTCTGTCACCTTTAGCCTCTCTTTTTATCAAAGAGAATCTGCTAGTTCATCTGTGCTACCAGGTAAGTAGAAGGTTAAAGCTTCATGACCGAATAGGATAGAGCAACACTGTGTAGGTAACAATTACTTAGATATATTTCACTGGGAGCAGAGGGACTTTTTCAGGTCATCCAATCATCACAAGCACTTGATGATCACAAGCTAATAGGTCATAAAATTTAGTGCTATTGGTATAATCGTGCAATTACTTCTTAGTTGTGCTTGTGTTAAAAAATTTTCTAGCATCCCACTTGCAGCTTTTCCACGTTTATTTAGCAATTTCCAGCAGTGACAGCAGATATAGATCAATCCAATTGTAGTGTTATTTTTTATATACTAACTATATATAAGCTGTATTTAGATATATACCTATAGTTTATATTTCTCTTTCAGGAACTTATGTAAGTATTTTCCTGAATCTATACCAACTTTAATGATCTGCTGTCTCTTCTGACCCAAGTTACATAGGCCTATTTCTCATTGTACAAAGAGCTACTACGGTGCATTTTGAATGACAGTCCTTCTAGTTTCATTCAATGCCCCCTTTATCCTTTTACTGCAAGAAAAAAAAAAAAAAGACCAGTAAATATGGTCTCATTGTTTAATAGACATGCATCATACATCTCTCTTCCTAAGTCATATTTTTCTCAATTTTAGTTATTCTTTTGATGGAGCTGTAGTATATCTTCACAAAACCAGCTGTGGTAATGGGTATCCAGTTGTATTTTCTATACTGCTTGTTTTTCCCTTGTTAGCCTGATAAAAACTTGGAATGCTTAATTCCTTCATTCCAGGTTCCTTTGTGCTTCTTACCAGCTTCTGATAATTTCAGTGTTTGCATTTATGTGTTCTGATTTATTCTGTTCATAAAAAGAAAGCAGTCAATGCTATGTATGCTTGGGGTTAGTTTTGGTTTTGTTTTTGTTTTTTTAACACAAATTAAACACAGGATAAAAAATACAACAAAACAAAACCAAGCCATAAACCTCAGAATCAAAATATTCTTATGTGCCAATCTCCATTCCAAAATATCAGTCTGTTCATGTATACTTTCTCTATGAACATCACAGATACAAAGAACAGTAGCTACTAAGAAGCTCAAGTAGTAGAACTGCTTATTAGTTCTTGACTAAGAAGTAGTCAAGCTTAAGAGAAAATTAGCTATATAGCTATTGCCATGGTACTCTCCATTTCCAGAACTGCTATTTAGCTAATCCAATATAAGGGAGAAAGAGGAGAATCCATCCTGAGAGATATTCTGACCCCTTCCCTTACATTCAGAAGTGTAATTTCAGTGTCCGTGAATAGGCTATCCCTTTTGCAAACTAGAAATCAGCATTAAGAATCATTAGCAGAAAGTGATTAAAACTGGAATATAGCAGAGGGAAAGGCTTTTTTCTTGTTTGCCCTTTGCTGTTTCAGAACTGAATCCAGCTTCTTGAGCAGTGGACCCCCTTGGAGGATCCAGCAGCTGATGAGCCTGCAGTTGAATTGCAGGCCCCATGTTTTTGGATAATTTCCTGTGGCATTCACAGAAGCTAAGTTCTAGCTGTGCATTAGACGTGCAACCTTGCATTGCCTGAACTCCAGCCTGTTTTGCAGAGGTAAAATAAAGAACTTGGAAAACATTAGATGATTCAACATTTGTTTCCACAGGCTCATTTATACTTCAGTTTCACTGGCTGGAGGGTGTGTTTAATATGTAGCTGTAAAAGCCACATCCTGGCCCAGGGCTGTCCTTTGGCATTTGTGCTACAGCAGTGCTGTTACAGCGCTGTATCACTGAAAATGTCCTTGACCTCTGGGATTTACAGCACACTGAAATGTGCTTTTTAATTTCATTTAATTTGTCTTTCTAGATAATGTCTCTGTTGTCCCCTCCTTTTCTTACAAAGGAGAATTTAGTGTGATAATTTTTAAGTACTGCATCTGTGAATTCTGCACTATGGGAAAAAGTAGGTGTTGCCAAAAGGCAGTAACAGAGAATCAAAAGAAATTATGTGGCGGAGCAAAACAATAGCACAGGCACAGTCACACATTTTTGCTTTTAATCTGTGCCTTTTCTAAGAAATTCCCTTAGTCCTGTCATGCAAAACTAAGTCTCATGGCTTTAAGGAAGCAGTGCATATCTCACTGATGAAGCACTGCAGTTTTCAGTGACAGTGATGTTATGGAACCATAATATGGTTGCTAATAGATTATGACTAGCAAAGATAGTAATACTACTGGTAATAATTATGAACAGATTTTACGCTATGAGACCATAAAATGGCACAGGACCTAAAATAGGATGGAATTTATGCCTTATGCCTGTTCTTAGAGGGGTTTGCTTTTGCCTGACCATTGAACTGTCTGGTCTCTGGCCCTGAAGAAGAATTCCATGTCCAGGAGAAAACTAACTCTATGTTCAGTCCCAGGAGGAGAAAGAAGTGCCTTGGAGAGGCTATCAAAAAAATTCGCACACTGAAGTGTCCTCTATGTTTGACTTTGCCAGGTGTAAATCCACCTGACACAGAGCACACTAATACAGAGGAACAACCTGGATGTTTCTTCATATTAGAAAAAAACAACATACCAGGCACTTGAATGCACTCAGGATAAAGTGTCACTCAGGGCAGAATATACAAGATTAAATAAATAGTTTTCTTATGTCTGTTGTCAATTTCTTTTTTTTTTTCATATTAATGTTTTATCTAAACATTAAAATTCAATCACAATTACATTGTGCTCGGTTAATTCCATCTTCTTGCCGTGGTGATGGTGAAAGAAATATTTTGACCAAAAAAGCATCTACTCAAATCGATAATGATTGGGCAGGAATAATTAGTATACGACTACTTTCCTCTAAATTAATCATTACATTTAATTAGAGTTGATTAAATCATCACCTCCTGTTTAGAACGAGTTTCTTTTAAAACCTGCCAGGATTAATGGTTGTAAGAGCAACTGGCAGCTCATGTAACAATTGGTTACATGTAGTATATTAAATAACTGTAATTATATCCAAATAATGAGTAGCTCTTTGGCCAAAGTCTGCTCTGGATTTGTACAGTGTCCAACAAGGAAAGTCTTACTTTATCTGAGATGTCTAAGCATGACTGTAATAAAAGGATAAAATATAGTCAGTGGTGCATTACTTTAACACATCCACATTGGACTGAGACAGTACAGAGGTAGTATGCACCAATACTGTTTTGCTTGGGGAATGATGTGTACTTGTAAATATATACTCACCTGCCTTGGCAGCAGTCAGAATCAATGACATAATGCAGTTTTTCTTTTCCTGCAACGTAAGCTTACATTTTTAAAGCAAGGTATATTAAAAGATAATAAAGGTGACTTTATCCTCTATACCAGCTTGCTGTTTGTAGCACTCCATCCTCTGGTCACTGGTGAGAAAAGTGAGAAACTAAAGCTGTTTTACACTTTGTGGCTGTGGACTTTCAAGCACTGCGCAGTCAGTTTTTCAGTACACAACCACTTTAACAGGTAGTAAATTCTGATACTACAGATGTTACCACATTGTTTTGCTTTTAACTGCCAGTGCCAGAGTGTAGCAAGGCTGTTTGTCAGGACTGTGGGCTTCATCAGGACTGTGGTTCCCTCACAGCTTTATGCAGCAGGTTGAGAGTGATCCTTCAGCACACCCTTAATTGGGTAGTCTAGCTATATAAAGTATTGATTGCTGCTTATATGACTTCCAGCATTTTATGTGTGTACTGTAGGATGCTGAGCTCTTAGCCAAATGAAATTACTTTCTGCCCAGCTGTCCTTATCCTAGTCAGAAATCTGGGGGTTTGCCATTCTCTCCGCTCTCTGTGACAAAAAACCTGTGAACTAGATCTGAGTCTCTTCTAAAACATTCCACTCAATAAAATAAACCATCACTGAGATGTTCTGACAGTCTGCAGTGGCAACATTTATTCCATCATCTGCTGGGAATCATAATCTAAATAGTCATCAAAAAATATATAGATGGTGCAGCTGATCTTCTAGATATGAAACCCATACACACTAATGATCACTCTTGTTCTGCATGACAGCCCGTAGCAAAAACACTGAGACAGAAAAATGGTTGCTTTTAACAGTCACTAACACTTTTTCCCCACCCTGTGATTTTTAACTGCAGATTATTTGTCCAGAAAATAGAATATTCCTGTGATTTCTTGGTGCTGTTGCGAACACAAGGATGGGTTTTGGTGTTTTTTTGTTTTGTTTTGTTTTGTTTTTGCTTCTGGTGATTGTTAGCTAGAAGTGGAGAAGTAGTTCAGATATGAGGACAATTGTATTTCTGGCTAAAAGAACAGGAAACAGAGTGTGTATATGAGAAAGGCTGAATCTTTCAAGAATATTGTCTTTTTTGAAAGTTTGAATAATGTATACTTTGTGCTTCAGGGTTACATGAGATGTTCGACAGCTGTGGACACAGATGGTAGAGTATATGCTTGGTAGAAGAGATAGGAATCAGTGCTTCTGAAGTCACGGTCTTTCTGGAAATGCCTGCCTTGCTGCAGTCTGAGACTGCTCTCTGTGCTGTGCTGTGCTGCCTGTTCCCTGCCAACTCCAGAACAATGCCAAGGGCTTAATTTAAAATATTTTACAAGGGAGAGTAATTACAATCAAAGGCAAAACAGACACAACTTGGGAAATTAATTTTTTACCAATGAAATCAAAGTAGGGTAATGCAAAATAAACCAAAATCTTAAAAACACCTTCACCCTACCCCTCCCTTCTTTGTCGGCTTAACTCCACTACCAAATTCTCTACCTCCTCCCCTAAGTGATACAGGGGATGGGGAATGGGGGTTGTGCTCAATTCATCACACACCTCTGCTGCTCCTCCCTCCTCAGGGGAGGACTCCTCAAACTTTTCCCCTGCTTTAGCTTGGGTCCCTTCCATAGGGTGCAGTCTCTCAGGAACAGGCTGCTCCAGCATGGGTTCCCTGCAGGGTCACAAGTCCTGCAGCAAACCTGCTCCAGCATGGGCTCCTCTCTCCATGGGGCCACAGGTCCTGCCAGGAGCCTGCAGGTTGATATTTGCCCTACTGTGGACCTCCATGGGCCACATGGGCATAATCTGCCTGACCATGGTCTGCACCAAGGGCTACAGGGGAATCTCTACTCCAGTTTGTTTACAAACTAGCCAGTAATGGTTGTAACACTATGTTATTTTTGATCTTCATCCTTACCAAGTACTTGGTAAAATCTGTGTTCTGTGTTGGGATATTTTTTCTTTATCAAATTGTCACTATCCAAAAGTACCTGAACACCTTGAGCCTTACAGTCATAACTCAGTTCTTTGGGAGAGGCAAAATACATGGCAGTACGAAGGGCAGAAAGGCAGAAATCATAAAATCAGAACAGTTTGGATTGGAAGGGACCCTTAAAGAAGTCGTGGTTTTGCAGCCCTATGAAGTGCAGGTCCCTGTGCACACTTTTCCTCAGCTGGGTCAGAGAGATCGTGCAGGCACCCACCACTACAGACAGGCAATGGAAAACTACTTTCTTTCTCTGCAGTCCTTTCTATGCTTGCCTGGGGTGAGAAACATTAAGGACTGAACAGGCTCTTGAACAGTATTGCAGACAGCATGAACACGTTGATATATCAGGAGTGGGTTTGTGGAGGAGAAAGTTTTGCCTTGTTCCATTTATTTCTACAGGAAGGGACTGTCTGCATGGTAAGATGGAGCTTGTCCTGAATCACCCACCTCAAACAAAATATGTGACTCCCTCAGGGCAGCAAGTGCAGAAGCCATGCGTTGCCTCTTAGAGGTGAAGGTGGTGGAAAGGGATAAATCTCCTGGGTGGAAGATTCTGGCATTCTCTTGCTGCCACAGGTGTCACCTATAAAGTGCCATGTGGTATGAAACATAATGATGTGGAGCGTTTCACAGGGGGAAAACCAGCTGGTAATGCTCAGTTCCACTGCCTGCCAGCTTTTATAGGCAGCTGCTTCTATTACAGGCACCCTAAGCTGTCATTACATGCAAATACTCATTTCCTATCTACTTGCACAATTTTCTGAAGGATCTTATTATAATCCATTTCACTCCTGTCTATATTAATAATGCTCTGTTAATAAAAAAGGGAAAATTCAGTTTTGGAACAGGGCTAGGGTTTTTCATATAGCCCATCCTTAGCAGGTTATTGCGCGTCCTGAGTGGTTGATGTCACACTGCTGTCACGTCCAGAGCTCATAAACCTGCCAGGACTGTGCTGTAATTATCTAAAAATGCACATCCAGAATTTCTTCTCATTTCCTGACACCTCCATGCACAGGCACCATCACTGCAGCTGCCTGAGCATCCTGGGTGACAGGTCCAGGGGCCTTACAGGCACCTGGGGACCAGAGGGGAGTCTGCCAGGGTGTTATGCTGCCTAGCAACGGTCATGCTGACCTTGTCAGGTTGCCATGGTGACACCTTTAGCAAGTGGATAAGGGATCTGAAACTATCTGCTCTTGAGAAATAAAGTTCTGGAACTGCTGACCTCAAGAAAAGGGTACTTTTATTGCTGTCATCAAGGTATTATGCTTTTTAGAGACAAACCACCTGACTACATGCCTTGGTAAGAAGGTGCAAGTTTTTAAATGAATACAGATTCATGGGCATCTCTGCTCTGCAGGGGGTGGCCCATGGACACAGACCCTCATGAATGTCCTTGCCTCAGCATGGGTCACCCATGGCCACAGTCATATCCCTGCCCCAGTGTGGGTCACCCACAGCCACAGCCCCTCAGGGGTTTCCTTGTCCCCTTGGCCTGGAGTGTCCTCAGCAGCATGTCTGCAGCCTTTCGTGGCTGCCCATTTCCTTCGAATTAAGTGTGAGGAGGGGCACTTCCTAGGTCTCTGGCTGGCTGAAGTTCATTCAGCATGTGATGGGTTTTGTTTCTGTAGGGTGCAGATCTGGCTAGAGCAGCTCTTGTCTGGCACCTGGTGGATCATGACTTCCAGCCCACATCAAAATTGAAGTTCCAGTCTGCATTTTTTCACCTTTGCACATTACGAGTGCAAGGCTTTGCCTCTCTTCTCACCCCAAGCCTATCACCATGCCTTTGCCTAGATCTTGGCTGAGCCTTCTCCAGATTCCCAGCTATGACAATATTGGAAAAGCTCTCGGGGATATTTCTTCTTTTAGTTCAACACTTGGTCATCCCGTTTGCAGACCCACTCCAATTGGAGCCATAGAATCTGCCAGTCTCTTAACTATGACCCTGACCCTAGTCCAAATCTGACTCTAACCCTAACAGGAATGCATAAAAACTTTACAAGAAAAGGGTGGACTTCAGAAAGGCTTCTCCCTTGAGAACTAGTCTGTGAAGACTGTAACAGGGGGATTGGTGTTAAGGATCATCTGTTGTCAAAATTCAGGTTTACCTGTAAGGTTACAGCAACAAGCTTCAAAGGGCCTGCAAAGGAAGGAGGGATCTACAGCAAGGTCTCAGGAGAAATCTCCCTTGAGACCTTGGTCAAGAGGGCCATGACTAAGGATCAGCAAAGGCCAAGACCTAGGGGGATATTTACCGTCAGGTTTAGGAGAAAGAACATGCCTAGGGCTTTAGTTGCAGTGTCAGTGCAAAGGGGATGCCAAAGAGAGAGCTGGGCTGCAAAAATAATCTCTCCTGAGAACCTGTACAACAGGGCAGTCTATTAATAGTATTGGGGTAGGGTTCAGACCAGCTCAAGACCTATGGTTAGGCTAAGAGTTAGGGTTAGGATAGAGACAAAGCCTCTGCCTCCACTTGGAGTGGGGCTGCAAAGGTGGCTGTCCAAAGAAGGGGTGAAACGCAAAGAGAAATCTACACTGATAGCTTATTCAAGAGGACCATGACCGAGGATCTTGAGATACGGCTGAGCCAAAGCCAAGGCCTTGGTTTAGGATTAGTATAACAAGAACAACAACATGTACAGCTTCAGGAGAATGTTGTTTCAAAGGGACTGGTCAAGAAAGGGGTAGACTGCAAAGTCAAATCGTTTATGGAAACGTCTTCAACAGTGCCATGACTGGGAGTCTTGTGATAAGTTTATGCTGAAGCCAAGATCTTAATGCCAGAGTTAGGTTTAGGATGAGTAGAGACAAGGCCTAGGGGTCCAGATGGAGTGAAGTTGCAAATTTATTACTCAAGCAAGGTATGAACAGTGGGAAAAATAATATGTCCTGTTAGAACTTGGTTGAAGCAATAAAGTTGGGGGTGTTGAGCTAAAGGTGGAGTTAGGAGAAACCCAAAACATAGGTCTCAAGTGTGGAAGGGGCATAGGGCTATAGGTACAGTGTGGACCACAATGGGGCTGCCAAAGGAGAGGATAGACTTCAAAAAAAATCATTCTTTGGAACTTGACTGAGGGTCTTGGGGTAAGGCTCAGTCACTGACAGGATTATGTTAGGTTGGGTTAGGGTGGTAGCTGCTACAGAGACAAAGCCCATACCTGCAGCTGGTGTGGGGCTGCAGTGGGGTTTCCAGGGGAAGGTGTGGGCTAAAGACAGAAGTCATTACAGACAACTTGTTCAGCCCTATAGTGGTGGGCATCCTCGGCTAAGGACCCCTGGTCTCAAATGTGCACTACTCTGTAACCCACACACTGCTCCTGAAAAAAGTTCCCCAAAAATATTCCTGTTCAGACTCCCTCCCTCCTTCCTTTTGTCAACCTCACCATTGATGGAGCCTCGGGCTTTGTCTCTCACTAAACATGACCTTCAACATAGGTCCCGCCCTTGGCTGAGCCTTAGCCAAAGTTGCCCAGCCCTGTTTAAGAAAGCTTCAGAAGACTGCTGCAGTGCCGTGCAGCAGTAGTTCTGTTTTCTGAAGGCTATTCAGGGTATTCATGGTATTTTTAATGGTGTATATCTCACAGTGCTATTTTATTTTGATGAGCATACATGAAGTGTCTCTGAACATGTCTGTGACCCCTGCATTCCAGTGGTGTAAGGATGCAACCTTTGGTGAATTTTTCCTAGCATGGTAATAATAAAATACATACCATTTCCATAGCAGTTGGCAGCTTCACAGAGCCCCATTAAGATAAATCACATGATATCTGCTGTGCTAATTTTCCTTTAATGAGATGCATTTTAAATATTATCCTGACCAGCACTTTTGTAACCTGCACACTTACTTTGAAGAATGTGAGTAAGCTCAGCCAGCCCTCTCATATGCCTGTCGGTCTCTTCAAGGTGCTGCTGCTGCTCTCAACACTGATTCTGCAAAAGGGCCATAGGTCTGTGGTGGCAGATGGAGCAAACAGTGGTTGCAGCAGCTGGATCAAGTGTAGGAAAATAGGAAGCAACTGGAAAGGGAGGGAGAAGAATTCCTGGATGAAAGGAGCTTGAGAGTTTGTGGGGGAGAGAGAGGATCTGTGAGAGTCATAGACTATCTCGCTGAGCTCCTGGGCAGTTACATTATACTCTTGTTTCCTCTTACAGGAAAGTACTGAGTCCAAATATAGTTGTTTCTCATCTAAATTAGGTATGTGTCTTCTTTCTTGACTAGATTATAACATTTTTTAATCATTCAGTTACATTCTCTTTTTTGTTTTGTTTTATTTGCTTTGTGATTGTTTCAAATGTGCAGTGCAATATTTCTGCATGTCTGCGTGGTTCAGTCATTTGCTTTGCCCTGAAAGCAGATGATCACCTAGTGAAGCACTGTGCTTCTACTCACACCTCTAGGGGAAGTACGTTGCTTCCACGTTCATGAAACGTGTCAGTGAAATATCTTGAAGAAGCATAGTCAGTGGGTGGGTAAATGTGTGCTGAGTCAAAAATGGTTGTAAGCCAAGGCAGGAAGAAGATAGAAGTAGGTGGTTTACAGAATAATCTGACTACGCAAGACCAAGCAATGATTAAGAAATAACAAGACAGATGTAGGAATGGTGAAGACATTGCCAGGAAAAAAATGCTGAAGTGAGAAAAAGTGATTACAGGGAAAAGATTGGTTGATTATTATATAAATACAACTTTCTCTTGACTTGGACATTTGCATCTTTGCTGTATTTGCAAAAGAACTGGCCTTAGTTTAATTTTTATGCATATGTCAAAAATATAGTTGTTACCTAGGAGTTCTTGTGTTAGATTTTTTACATTTGTAGCAAAGTTATAAGAGAAATCTGTGTTTGCAACTTTCCAGAACCAATGCTTACTGGAGTTTATTGTTTATGCTTGCCATGTAAGGGATTTTAATGGCAAGGATTACCTTCAGTGTGAAAATACATTTGCTTCTGAAAAGACATAAGTAAAGCAAGGATATTCTTCTCAGCCACTGATTTCGTCTTCTATTTACAATGATAGATAGAATGAAGAAAAGCCCCACTTTCTATTTCAAAGGCCACTCCTGAGAAATCACAGTGTAGCTCCTGTTTAGCTGACAAGATTCAAGGCTGCCATTTTTAAATGCCTGTGCCTACAACTCTAGCTGTGATGATTAAATTCTGCAAAACAAACTATTCAAAGTGTGTGCAATGTTTGTCTCAAGTACTTGTACATGGTTTGAGACTTTTAGGAAGCAGGGAAGTGATTTTAATTGTCTGCTGAGGACTGTGCTGGCAGGCTTTGCACTGAAAGCTGGAAAGTCAAACTGTGCACAGCTCGGTGCTGCCATGACAAGGATAGAGTGTTTTCAGTACATGAGCTGGTTTGTTTGGAGCTGTCTCACACATCTCTGCTCTACCCTGTGGGCTGCAGGATTAGCACACTCCTAATTTCACGTGGTAGGGGAAACAGAAAGGAAAGAGTGAATGTGTGTGATTTCCTGAGAATGTGATACTGTGGGCCAGTGAAAACCTGAGAACAGTCCTATCACACAGGGAGCTTTAACTGATCATCCTTTCTGTTATCTTTATATGTTTTATTAACAAGTACCAATAAAAAAACCCACAAAAACAAATGTCAAGAACTTAATGAGTTTGACATCAACTTAAAGTGTGGTCCATGAGTGTAGGTTTGGAGAAGTGCTTGAATTACTGTTTCAGGATTTTTCCGAATTCTGCTTTTGGTTTCAGCTTTCTTTTCTCTAAAGGGAACCTGACATGGGTGATGGAATAGCTACAGAAAGTTTACTGAAGTTATAAAGCAGCTGCAAATGTTGGCTTCAGTCCTGTAGAAACAGCAGAAACTGTTCCAGACACAGATGGTCTAGGAGCTTTCATTTCATTGGGGACTGTCAGTGGGTATCTGCCCATTGCTGGCTGCAGTGGAAGGATGTTGTGAGGACACAAGAACAATTGTAGCGGGTCAAAGATACAGCCAGCCCTGTATCCTGTCTCTGACAGTGGCCAATGCTATCTCAGAAGAAGAGCAGTAAAAGCAGTTCCAGAGGAAGAACTTTTTGACTATGCCTGCTGCAGCAATTTGCTTTGAATATTTGCTGTCAGTTCACTCTACCATCAACATTACTCTGATTCTTAAGGTAGCTTTTGGGTAGACAACCATATTATTTTCCAGTGGAAGACAAAATGGATCTTTATACACTAGTGGAGATGTTAGTGCTGAAACTCCTTGTTACCTCTGACCTGTGTAAATGACCACCTGGGGAAAACCTGTGAATCTTCAGCTTCATGAAATGCTGTAATTGCCCTGAGAGCCCAAGAGTTTGTCCACCTTGTCCATCAACCTGGCCAGCTTCCCAGGAGAGGTGCAGCTCACAAGCAAAGATGCTGATCTTATCAAGCCCATACATCTGTTCTTGAATTGTACTGAGCTGAGGGTGAGCTGACATAATTTCAGTCGGTCTGACCCTATAAATACTGCTCTGCAAGAATGAGAATTGTAGAAGCAGATGTTTAAGCTCCCATTCAGCCAAGCACTTAAGGATGAATTTAAGTCATGTTGACTTAGATGAGAAATAAGTTTGTGCTTAAGAATGTTGCTGAAGAAGAGATATCATTCTTATTCTACTTTCAAACTCCTTAGAGGCAACATACATTGACTTCTATTGAAATATGAGTTTGGTTGAGCTGGATAGTTCTATTCACAAGTCTCAAAAATATATAAGATAATCTACTACTCTTCAAAGTGACTTGTGTACCTCCACCATAACCAGTATCCGTCTACAGAAGCTTGTTTCATAAGCATAAAATTGGAAGATTTTTCATCAGATTTTATTATTTGTTTTTTCCTTTGAAATCACAAAAATACTTAGTGTTACACTATCCTAGTTTAGTTTGAAGGCTTTTCTTTAAATAATAGTTGTTAGCAGTCTTGCTGAATTTTAACCCCTGAAAAAGTTCTAGCACTTAAGCCACTGAAACTCCCGAGCACATAGCTTTTCATAAGTTTGGTGCTGATGGCTGGACATGTATACCTGTTGCCAAAACAACAACATATAGACAATAGTAATAGATGCCCAGAATAAGCTGTATAGGTGGTTTCAAAACCTTCCCACTATTTTAGACACAAAGATAACGAAAATATGTATATCATCTAAAAAGTTTCCAAACACTGGAAAATAAGTGAGTTATAACTATGGGTACATTAAAGCTACATTAAAGTCATCTCACTCTATTCATTTGTGTTATTGTAGCTCTGTAAAACCCCCCATTCATTTGGCTGGTAAAAATGCAAGTTTGTATACCTGATTGATTACGGACTTGGTAAAACTAAAATCATTAATAATATCATTTAAGTTTGATTTTATTAATATTATTAATTATTAATAATAGCTTGTGAGTGCTCCATCCCTGGCAGTGTTCAAGGCTGGGTTGGACAGAGCCTCGGGTGACATGGTGTAGTGTTAGGCGTCCCTGCCCATGGAAGCGGGGTTGGAACTAGATGATCCTCAGGTCCTTTCCAACCCTGATTATTCTATGATTCTATAATTCATTAGATCAGCTGGATAAGCTGTTTTCCCCAGTTCTTCCTAAAAGCAACAGTTAGAAAAAAATCAAAGCAGAAAAGAGATTAGTGATCAATATCAAATTAGTGTAAGTAAGTGATTAAGACTGCAGTTTGATTACAACCATGAGAAACATCAACATTACATAAGGGAGGATTTGGCTGTTGCCGAGTTGGAGCATAGTGCTTTCAGTTTTACACGATGTTATTACTCTTAGGGTTTTCAGCACAAAACCATCCTGTGAGGGATTTTTAACAAAAGTCCTCATAAGAACTTGAAAAAATGTTGCATTCAATTTAAGTAGAAAATTATGAAAACCTTTTTTATAGTTTTGCTCAAAGCAGGTGTAACACCTTACAAAAAGCTGTGCTGCTTCAAGCTCAGCCAGAGAACATCCGAACTTGTAGGCAGCAGCTAATGAAAAGGAAATGTGGGAAGAACTCGAGTATTTCGCAGTTGGGCAGTTTACAAGAGCTGTGCCTCTTGTGCAGGACAGTAAAGAACCTTCAGGGACTAAGAGCTATTGCATACAACCAAGAGATGTAGACAGCACAGCTCGCCCTGCGAGTGGGGAGCTGGTGTTGCTGGTGGACAGCCAAGCAGCCATTGGGACTGAATGCAGCCTCTGCTCCTGAGATTCACCACAATGGCTGGTGAGATGCATGACTGGTGTATAGGGCCGTCCTGCTACTCACCAGTCAGAGGTTGTTTGCCATTAGTTGCCATGTACTCTTCTATCTAGTATGTCTGTGAAGCAGGGCAAAGATCCCTTGATGGACTGTCTCAGCAGCAAAATATTTTAAATG
This sequence comes from Lathamus discolor, assembly GCF_037157495.1. Taxonomy (NCBI): domain Eukaryota; kingdom Metazoa; phylum Chordata; class Aves; order Psittaciformes; family Psittacidae; genus Lathamus; species Lathamus discolor. Next base: position 114,146,630 of record NC_088887.1, on the reverse strand, counting down.
CTGGGCAAAATGCCATGTGTTTGTAGTTAGCACTGAACAGTCACCAGGAAAACATACCATGAATTATCACTAACAGCTTTTCTCAGTGTGGGAGCTAAACAGCAGAGGGGGAGACTGGCAAGCGACCTAACACACATGTAAAGCAGGTCATTTATCATTATGTATAAATAATCAAACACAGGGTGGAACCAATGGTCAATAGGTGAATTCTCATAAATACAGGATGTTGTCCACTTAAACTGTACTGGACACTGTAAGAAATACTCTGGGCTAGTGTAGCAGAGGGAGAGAAACTACAGGGAGCAGCTGCTGTCCTTATGCTACAGAAAGGGTTTCTAAATTACGGTAATGGTGATAAGCTAAATAGTGGTGTAATCCTTACCCTGGAGTAGAAGTGATGAAAATCATGCAGAAGGAAATGAAAATAATGGAATTATCAAAAGCTGAGACTGTGGAAAGCTAAGTGATTTGTTAAGTCAAATGTCCCAACAGTAGGCAGGAGGTTTATTTGTCAGTCTTGTTATTAAAGGAACTGAGCAGCTCACATACCAGCCTGATACCATACATACACCTCTACATACAGCCCAGCCCAAACTGCTGATTTATGGTAGAATTTAGTTTCTTTTCCTCCTGGTGAACAGTCTAAACCAAGGTTGTATCCATTGCAAATAGCTGCTGGATAGTACTAACAACTTTTTTGCTTTGCATTTTTGGAGGCTGACAGTTTAACACACACACAAGCTTGTTAGTTCTTCCCTGTCCTGCCTGACACCCTGTGCATCCTCTTCCGCCCTTCAGAAACCTAAAGGCTTTAGACAACTTCTGTACTGTACATTTATCCAAACCTCTCTGAGTGCCTCTTGAGGTTATAATAAGACTCTGGTTCTGCTTTAACTGAACTGCATGGGTGGGGTTCCCTTTGCTACCAAAATACCAAGATGTGGGTGTACGCAAGTAGGTGGCTGCAGATAAACAAGGTGGCTAAGCTCCCACAGCAGGTGATGGAGATAGATAGAGTCAAACAGTCAGTGTAACTTAGAGGTAATTCAGTTTACCCAAAATGTTTGCCCATAGGGTGTTCCCATAGTAGACACCTCATGGCTGGTCAGATGAACAATTCTTTCAAGAGAAAAGAATGAGGACAGAGTTAACCCACTAGCTAGGTGCCATCCGTAGGTTTTGCTGTGCCTGAACAGGATCATGACAAAGGCATAAACTTTCCTGTTAAGGACCTACAGGGATTATTTCAAATAAGAGATTCACCATCAGGGGCTTCTTTCAGCCTAAGTTCTGGCAGTGGTTTCAGTCACAGCACCATCCCCTGTTCACAGCTAATCCTGTGCTGCCTCTCAGATCTTCAGTGTTTGCTACATAATGTGCTATTCCTGCCAGATGGGCTCAGCCAATTCAATGTTTAGATGACTCTAGACAAAGATTTTGTCTATGTTAATACAAAACTTTACAAGTGCAATGTTGGTTTTGGCCATATGCAAATGCTTTGCCTGTTTTAAAAGTATGTGCTTTAAATTAATCACATACCTCAGATTAATAAAAGTTTCTAAAACTTTCTCAGGTACTCTATCCTTTCTTATTCATTCAATCGTATTTTATAAAATATTTGATAGAAGAGCGAGGACTCTTAGCTAATGATTAGACAGGATAGCAAATATATTTTTTTGGAGTAATAATGTGTTAGGAGTAGGTGATGCCTAAACATGATTTACCGGAAATATGGCACAATGACAAACACTCTACTTTGAGGCTGAGCAGTGGTTATTATTTAGCTACACCTACTTATTTTAAGATGTCACTTGTGTGTGAGTATGGCTGGTTGTGTAAATCTTCCCATTCTTTTTCAAGGTAGCTTATTCAATGAAAACAGCAACGTACGGTGGGTCAGTATACCCTGATTTATTTTTATATTTTCTCTTAATGTACATTGAATTTAAAAATATTTGTTCTGGCTTCCTTTAACTATAAATGTCATGCTGCCCCTTAAAAATATGCCATAAAGCATTTCTTAACCTTATTACTCAAATCTGCCTGATACTTGTCCAGTACAACAGATAGAAATGTTTCACTACACACTGCTTATATCCATGAGGGAATACTGCATCTTCTACTATGACCTATATAATTTTAAGTTATTTAGTTTAGTACAAATATTCTTTTGTAATGACTTACATAGGAAAAAAATGCAGTCACTAGGAGGAAGAAGTGTGTGCTACTGATTGACAATATGAATGCTTAGGGTGCTATTAATCTGGGACATCTAAACAACAAGTAAACTGTGCTTTGCTCATCACAGATGAATCACAGAGGAAAACAAAAGTACCCTGAGATCTCAGATCTGATGAAGAAATTTTCCCAACCCACCATGCTAACAACTGGTGTAAGTTGTTATATCAATGGCCAAAGCTTAGAAACAAGTTTTTAGCAGAGAGTTTAACAAGTATTATTTAATTTCAGGTAACCTGCACACACATATGTGTGTGGATACATATTAAACACAGATCTTCTTCCACAAAAAGAGTATTCCATAAAAATCTGACCTTATTTTAAAGGGTAAGTGGTGGAAAATTCATCATCCTTGTCTTATTCTGTATTTCTAGGCTGAATTTCTGATCTATAACAACTAGCAATAGTATTTTGTTAAGCCTCTGTTAATTATGGTGAAAAATCCTATGTAATCCTTGGGAAATGGATTCTACTTACAGAGTTGGATCCAAACCATTTCTTAACCTTCTTTTGAAGAAGCCAAAAATATATTCTTCGATTCTTGCTCTGGTTTCATGGCCTTTCTCTGAATTCAGTCAAGCACATGGATTTAGCTATATGATCTTCTTCAGCTTGAATAGCTTTTCTACACCTATTGGAAAGGAAAAGAAAGATAAATTTGCTTTTTAAAACCCAATTTACTGAAAAACATCATGGATTATAGATAAGATATACAGTTTCTCTGTACAACAAGAGAACTGAGTTATTCGTGGACTTACTACATGTCCTCAATTCAGTCTGAGATATTAAAGGGTATTTCCAAACATATACTCTTGTCTTAATTTATTTTATTTATTTCTTGCCTTCAAAATTAAAGCAATGCTAGAAAAAATACTTTTGCAATCAAAATCCAATTTGTTCTCTGAGTTTCTTAAATGATTAGTTTGAAGAAGTTTTCTGTTTGTTTTCCAACGTGAATGTGTTGCTTTGCTTGGGGAGATTAGAACAAAATGGCTTATTTTATTTCTCTTGCTTGTTTAACAAGTTTATAAAAGAAATGTACTTACAAAAGCTCCCCCTCCTTTACCTCTTGCAGACTCCTGAGTAATTAGAAAATTACAATAATAAAGTACATAAATTTACATTACACATGGCAGATATCAAATGTGTGTTTTGAGATGAGTCAGATTTTAACTTGAAGCCCTGCTGTGTGACCTTTCTGTCTGACTGCAATCCCATCCAGAGACAGTTTCACTAACACTACATACTGTCTTTTCCCCAAATTCTGCCTTCCAAAACCAAGTCTTTTAAAACTCAGGGGTATAACCTGTGTCCTTATTTTTCAGTCATTTTATCTGACCTCTCGCACTGAAATGAATTTTTTTTGGATGGCCAGTTTAGGCAATGGCATACCAGTGCTATCTGCTCTGCTGCCTAGTCATTTACAGCTAGAACATCCCAGTCTATCATGGTTCAGGCAGCTGAGTAGCAGATATCTATCTAGTGCAATAACATGATTATCTATTTACTTCCTGTGTGCTTTCTGCTTTCAATATTTGTACGTATCAATATGTGCTGCTGTTGTTCTTTCCCTATGCATATAACTTGGTACATATAAACAATGAATTTTGAGGGGAATCAGTCTTACCCCTTTTTGTGTAGAGGACTCCCTGTTGAACCTCTAAAACTTATTTGGATGTGCCGAAATTCCTGAATTCACAGAATCACAGAATCACAGAATCCCAAGGGTTGGAAGGGACCTAAAAAGATCATCTAGTCCAACCCCCCTGCAAGAGCAGGGTAACCTACAGTACATCACACAGGAACTTGTCCAGGCGGGCCTTGAATATCTCCAGTGTAGGAGACTCCACAACCCCCCTGGGCAACCTGTTCCAGTGCTCTGTCACTCTTACAGTAAAGAAGTTCTTCCTGATGTTAACGTGGAACTTCCTATGTTCCAGTTTACACCCATTGCCCCTTGTCCTATCACTGGATATCACTGAAAAAAGCCTAGCTCCATCATCCTGACACCTACCCTTCACATATTTGTAAACATTGATGAGGTCACCCCTCAGTCTCCTCTTCTCCAAGCTAAAGAGACCCAGCTCCCTCAGCCTCTCCTCATAAGGGAGATGTTCCACTCCCTTAATCATCTTTGTGGCTCTGCGCTGGACTCCTTCAAGCAATTCCCTGTCCTTCTTGAACAGAGGGGCCCAGAACTGGACGCAATATTCCAGATGCGGCCTCACCAAGGCTGAGTAGAGGGGGAGGAGAACCTCTCTTGACCTACTAACCACTCCCTTTCTAATGCACCCTAAGATGCCATTTGCCTTCTTGGCCACAAGAGCACATTGCTGGCTCATGGTCATCCTCCTATCCACCAGGACCCCCAGGTCCCTTTCCCCTTCACTACTTTCCAGCAGGTCACCCCCCAACCTGTACTGGTACATGGGGTTGTTCTTCCCCAGATGCAAGACTCTACACTTGCCCTTGTTAAATTTCATCAAGTTTCTCCCCGCCCAACTCTCCAGCCTGTCCAGGTCTCGCTGAATGGCAGCACAGTCCTCTGGTGTGTCAGCCACTCCTCCCAGTTTTGTGTCATCAGCAAACTTGCTGAGGGTGCACTCAGTTCCCTCATCCAGGTCATTGATGAAAATATTAAACAGCACCGGTCCCAGCACCGACCCCTGAGGAACTCCACTAGTCACAGACCTCCAGCTAGATTCTGCGCCATTGACCACAACTCTCTGTCTTCTTCCTTTCAACCAGTTCTCGATCCACCTCACTACTTGATCATCAAGCCCACACTTCCTTAACTTATCTATGAGGATGCTGTGGGAGACAGTATCAAATGCCTTACTGAAATCAAGAAAAACTACATCTACCGCTCTACCATCATCCCTCCACCTAGTCACTTCCTCATAGAAGGCTATAAGGTTGGTCATACATGACTTCCCCCTCATAAAACCATGTTGGCTGTTCTTAATGACCCCCTCATCCTTGATATGCCTAGTGATGGAGTCAAGAATAAGTTGTTCCATCATCTTTCCAGGGATGGAGGTAAGGCTGACCGGTCTATAATTACCCGGGTCCTCCTTCTTGCCCTTCTTATAGATTGGTGTGACCTTTGCCATCCGCCAATCCTCAGGCACCTCGCCCGTTTCCCACGACTTACCAAAGATGATGGAAAGTGGCCTAGCAATGACCTCCGCCAGCTCCCTCAGCACCCGTGGGTGCATTCCATCCGGACCCATCGATTTACAGATGTCCAGTTTGCATAGCTGATCCCTAACCCAATCCTCATCTACCAAAGCAAACTCCTCCTTTGTCCTGACTCCTTCTGGGGCTATAGAGATCCGGGGCCCTCGGGAAGAGTCTGCAGGAGTAAAGACAGAGGCAAAGAAGGCATTCAGCACCTCTGCCTTCTTTATATCCTCTGTCTCCAGGGTACCCACTTCGTTCAGCAGTGGGCCTATATTGCCTCTTGTTTTAGTTTTATTTGCTATGTATTTGAAGAAGCCCTTTCTATTGTCTTTAACCCGACTAGCAAGATTGAGTTCCAAGGAGGCCTTAGCTGTCCTAATTGCCTCCCTACATCCTCTAACAACTGTCCTATATTCCTCCCAAGCGGCCAGCCCCTCCTTCCATAATCCATAGATTCTCCTTTTCCACTTGAGTTTGCCCAGCAGCTCCTTGTTTAACCACGCCGATCTCCTAGATCCCTTACTTGACTTCCTACTCATTGGGACGCTCCGATCCTGAGCTTGGAAGAAGCGGTCCTTGAATGCTAACCAACTATCTTGAGCCCCTTTACCGCCTAGTACACTTTCCCATGAGACTTCCCTTAGCAGTTGACTGAAGAGGCCAAAGTTGGCCCTTCGGAAATCCAGAACTGTGGCTTTGCTAGGTATTCTATTCCTCCCACACAGGATCCTAAACTCCACCATCTCATGGTCACTGCAGCCAAGGCTGCCATTGACCGTCACCACTTCGACCAAACCCTCCTTGTTGGCGAGTACTAAATCTAGCAGCGCTGCTCCCCTAGTTGGTACGTCCACCATTTGCATTAAGAAATTATCATCAATGCACTCGAGGAACCTCCTAGACTGTGAATGACTGGCTGTGTGAGTCTTCCAGCAAATATCGGGGTAATTAAAGTCCCCCACGACGACTAAGGCATGTAGTCGCGAGGCTACTTCCAGTTGCCTGTAGAAAGCCTCATCAACTCCTTCGTCCTGATCAGGAGGTCTGTAATAGACCCCCACAACTGTATCACCCGTGCCAGTCAGCCCCTTGATTCGTACCCACAGACATTCCACTTGCTCCTCATCCGACCCCGGACAGAACTCAATACATTCTAGTTGCTCTCTCACGTAAAGAGCAACTCCACCACCTCGCTTCGCTGACCTATCTTTCCTAAAAAGGACATAGCCATCCATGACCACATTCCAGTCATGTGAACTGTCCCACCACGTCTCTGTAATCGCCACTAGATCATAACCTTTAGCCCGCACACAGACTTCTAACTCCTCCTGTTTATTCCCCATGCTGCGTGCATTGGTGTACAGGCATTTCAGGGAGCCAGTCCTAGTACCCTTTTTCCCCTGCGGGACAGGGTCTAAAAAGCTATCCTTTCCCACAAGTGAAACAAGAGATTGATCGTCCTCCTTAGCCCGCCATCCTTCAATCCCTAGCATGTTCCTCTTGGGCTTGTCCCCAACAGGCCCAGTTAAATCCCCTCCCCCCTTCATAACTAGTTTAAAGCCCTGTCAATAAGCCCTGCTAACTCCTGCCCCAAAACCCTTTTTCTTCTCTGGGACTGGTGTATCCCGCCTGTCACCAGCAAACCAGGTGTCCCATACAGCAGCCCGTGACTGAAAAACCCAAACCCCTGCCTTTGGCACCAGTCACGTAGCCATGCATTAACCTGCAGAGTCTTCTTATATATCCCTTCACCCTCGCTTGCAACAGGTATGGAGGCAAACACCACTTGCGCTCCAGACCCTTTAACCAGCCGTCCCAGGGCCCTGTAGTCTCTCTTCATTGCCCTTACGTTCCTCGTAATAATTTCGTCACTGCCAACCTGAAAAACCAGCAGTGGGTAGTAGTCAGACGGCTGCACCAGTTCAGAGAGCTTCTTTTTAACATCTCTAATCCGAGCCCCAGGCAGGCAGCAGACCTCCCTGTGTGGTGGATCCGGTCGACAAATGGGCCCTTCTGTTCCCCTCAGAAGGGAGTCACCCACCACAATTACTCTTCTTTTCTTCTTGGTTGGAGAAGTTCTGAGGCATGGGGGTGAGTGACTAGCCCTGGGTGACTCACTAGATAGATTTGCCTCACCATCTCCATTCACCCGGCCCTGAATTTCCAAGACCTCGTACCTGTTATTCAAGGGCAACTGGGAGGGAGGAAGGGATTGTGAGGGTTTTCGCTTACCTCTCCGAGGAGGAACCTCCCTCCATCCATCCTTGTCCATTAAGCTCTCTCCTTCTGTCTGATGGTAGGAGGGAAGGGGATCCATATCTTGTTGAACCACTTCCCTCTGCCCTTGCCTTAGGGTGTGGTTCCACCAATCTATTTCACTTTCACACTCTCTAATGGCTCTCGACCTTTCTACCTCCTCCCTCAGTTCAGCCACCTGCCTGAGCAGGTCATTTATTTGCTCACAGCGAACACAAGCAGTGTCACTGGCTCCCTCCAATACAAGTGCCAGGCTCAGGCATTCGCTGCAGCCAGAGACCTGCACAGCTGCATGTCTGCAGGAAGGCTCAGTCTGGATACCCACATTAGTACTCACTACAGCTTTCGATCGTGTTGTAACCATGATCTATCTGGTCAATCAATCCGTCTACGTCCCTCAGCATTCCTTCCCCCTCCTGTACTCCAGGCGAGTCCTCTCGATGAGGCGGATGGAACGCTTCCCTGCCCGCTCCCCTGCCCGCGCGAACTGCCGCGCAAACTGCCTCGACCCTCTGCCTCGACGCTCTCTGTTTGCCGGCTCTGTTCGCCGCGCTCCCTGGGAAGGTTTTTTAGCCACTCCCAGCTGGTGCCACTCCTCCTGGCTCCGCCCCCTGTGAGTCAGCCCCTCGCGGGAGCTGAGCTTCCAAGTCCTGGGCAAGTCCTGTTGAGGACTTGAGGCTCCCTCCTCAGTGGCTCTTGTCGCTCTGAGGTGAGGCTCCTGGACGCTGATCTCTCCCCTCTCCGCTCCGGTGTTGCAGGCGTCCTCTCTCAAGCTACTCACCTCAGCAACTGATCGAGAATGGCCCTTGATGGCCGGTTTGAATCTGACACCGAGCCTCCTCTGGTGAGTTCAGAAGCCAGCAAGTGTTGAGGCATGAACAGGAGGAAAGAGAATAGCTCCAAATTGTCCTGAAACACAAAGGCCTGAACACTGACAATGATGAAAGTCAGCAAAAAAGCTTATTCACTTATTACGTACATCATCTGACATATTCAAATTACATTGAAGCACAGTCATCTTAAAGTTAGTGTAGCTGTGATGTCAATTCTTGACTATGCCATTTTTACAGTCTGAGATGATAGACCTGGTTTATCTCAGATTATGATGGTGTATCTGTAGTCCTTTTATCTGTGGAGAAGTGACTCAGTGATTTGCAAATTTATGAGACATCAAAATAAATGCATGCATCAGCTACGGGCAGTTATTTCAAAGACCTTTGCTGTGCAGAGTGAATAGGAATAGGATGGTTGTGCTTAAACTCAGTGTTGGGTTAACGTCAAAGATTTTTCAAGCATCTTCAAGAGATGCTGATAAATATCACCAGGGTAAATGATGAATAAATATTTTCTCTTTTGTTGGAGTCTTTCTTTCCTTTAATGTAAATGAAATTGTGGTACTTCTCTGTTCCAACTGAAACTATTCGAGAGACAGGAAAAAAAACTAACCCAAACCCAACCAACCAACCAACCAAACAGAAAAACCCAACAAAGTTTCTCCTTCCAAATCTTTATAAGACTGTTTCATTTGTAAAAATTCTTTAACTACTTAAAAGTTTTAAAAAAATAATTCAGAGGTAAGGTATGTCTCCCAGAACTCAATTCACCATGAATCCTGTGTTATAGATGCAGTTAATTATCTGTGCAGTACCATCTATTTAGCAGTCATTTACAAATTAGGTTTATATCCCCTAAAGGTCATTAGGCTAACAAATCTGATAGCTACATAAAATGCAGTGGAAAGACAAAAGTACCTGTTAGTAGCCAGGAGCTGATGAATCAAGACTGATATTAAGGTTTTACCAAAAAAATATAATGCTGGTGTTCTTTCCAAAAATAAGGGAGCCATTGCCTTTTCATCACCTTTTGAGGTGATAATCAGATAAACAGTGAATTCTTCAGTCTTCTCTTGTGAGAGGTCAGTGACACATCTCTGGAAACCATATTTTGCCAGAAGAAGGGGGAACATGAGGATGGAAGCTGTGTGCAATGTCTCACATAGCAAGACCACTCTGGATGCAGCCTGAGGTGTGTCACCTCAAAGGGCAGAGCTTTTCTGAGCCCAGCAGGCTCACTGTGGTATGACACCAAAAGGAGCATGGTGGCCACACAGATCTGTGAGGCACAGGAGGAAGGCTTGAAAGATCTTGTGAAAGGCCTGTGTAGTAGTGCCATGTCTTGTGTATGAAGAAACCCACAAATTCTTCCTGGGAATCAGTCAGCCAGCCCTTGGGAATGAATTCACAATGCAGTTACAGTTATGGAATTACACAAATGTAATAGCAGTATGTAAGTAATGTACAGTTAAAGGATTGCAGGGCTCAAATGAAAAGACTGCTTTCAAAATTATGTGCTTTCCATTGATAAGGCAGTTGGAGAGGCAGTTGGGAAAGAGATGAGGAATAGGTCTTAGGTTCCTGTGGAAACTGAGGGACTTATGTCAGAATGCCAGGACTGAACTCTGTAATGCACCAAGGTACTCAACTCTCTGGGTACCCTGACTTTGCACTTACAACCATCTTTACTTTCATAATATAGCAGCTTATAGTAATATAATTAAAAATAACATAATAAACTAATGAGTTATAGTGGCAGCTCAGTTTTCTGAGGCCATATAAATTAATTGCTTTCTCATCCTTCTCTGACCTTGCTTGGGTAAGTAGGTGGGATGAATTCATTTGACATTTACTCTTTGCCAACTTTGTTTCCTGAACATCCTCTGCAAAGCAGCAGATTAATTCTTCAGGGTTAAAGTGTGATGTAGACAATACAGTGACACAAGAGACGAAGAGAATAAGAAAACCTTTCACCACACACTTTACTATCTACCAAAAAATTAGCCATAAGACCCAGCAAAACTTCTTCGTGCCAGCCTTGATTTGATGGCAAAGGGGGTGGCAGCTGATTTCAGTTTTGTCCCTGAAGTATCGTGACTTAACAAGTGGGTACATTCAATAGCACATTGCGGCTTTCCTCCCCGTGGCTTACTTTGGGGTGGGGATGGGTGGCAAGGAGAGAAGTGCCTTTGAAAGATTGCGCAGTTATGCACAGATCATTGCTCAGCACTTTCCCTAACTTCTGAACAAACACTGTTCACATGAGCATGACTTGAACACAAATCGAAATAAATAAAAAAAAAATCAGAAAAGAGGATTAATAGAAACCACTGTAACAGAAATAGCAATTTGATGCCATCATTTTCTCTTTCTGATATTGCTTGGGAGAGGAATGGTAAAAGGTAATAAACTATTAACAGTACAGAGGGGAAAAAACAACGCCCACTCTGTCTGATGTTTTGCCATGAGGATCTGCTGGCTACCAGCACAAAGCTTTTCAGGTCACAGTGTTCCATATTTTCCTTGTGAAATGTACTGTGCGCTTCGGTCACTTGAATAAATCTGTGTATGCAGTTTCTTAATAAATTTTTTATTTTATTGCCTAGTAAAAGGGACTTTAAAGACTATGCAGCTCTGTAACTGAAGATTCTAGGCATAAAGAGAGAACAGTTTTATAGGAGCACAAGGGACGTGGTATTTGTTATGAGAGTAGAGCATACCCACATCATAATTTCTGCACAGCAGATGTGGAACAAAGCAATGAAGAGAAATGTTTGGAGACAGTCCTCAACTAGACCTGGCTCAGTGCTGAAGGCGTAGGAACAAAACCACGTAAAAGGACCATTTCCCAAGTCTTTCTGTGTGGGAGGTCAGCCTCCCTCCAGCCCCCTGCTCACACTGTCACCTACATTTAACCACCCCTCTCCTGCAGCATGGATTGTGCTCAGGGCTCTCAGCAGCCTTGCTGGGGCAACACAGGCACCTCCCTGGCCAACAACAGCTCCAAATAGCTCCTCTCAGCCTCCATTTTGGCAAACTGAGCTGAGCAGCAGGGGGCCTATAGGGATGCTGGGGAGGGTCTCTTCGTCAGGGACTGTAGTGACAGGACAAGGGGTAACGGGTTAAAACTTAAACAGGGGAAGTTTAGATTGGATATAAGGAGGAAATTCTTTCCTGTTAGGGTGGTGAGGCACTGAAACGGGTTGCCCAGGGAGGTTGTGAGTGCTCCATCCCTGGCAGTGTTCAAGGCCAGGTTGGATGAAGCCTTGTGTGGGATGGTTTAGTGTGAGGTGTCCCTGCCCATGGCAGGGGGGTTGGAACTAGATGATCTTGAGGTCCTTTCCAACCCTAACTATTCTATGATTCTATGATTCTATGAAAGCTGTGCCCTTTCCCACCCCGCAAGGTACGCAACTTCACACTCTGGCTCCAGCAGGGAGACAATGTGCATCTATGGGAAACCCTCAGTGAGAAAATGATGCCAGGCCTTAAATAATACTATTTCAGAGGTGTAAGGTGCTTGCTCAAGTGACATTAATGCTCTACACCATGCTTTTATAAATAATTCAAACAATACTCCCTCATTGTGTCGCACCAATCTGAAGCCTTCCCACAGAGGGTAGTGGGTTTCTCAACACCTCCCGCCACTGGGCAGGAGCTTCATTCTGGCCTTGGCCTTCCCAAGACAAATGCTTCACAAAGGATATATTTAATCATAGCCTCAGAGTGTGTGAACTACAGAGCTCATGTAATATATTATTTTTAAAAATGGATCAAAGACAGCCCATACTGATTCTCTTCAGTTATAGGCCTTCAGATAAGTATTTTTAAACTTCTGCAGTTTGGTTGAGGCTGGATAACTATGAAGAGTGGTTGATCAGTGAAGTATGCCTCAAGTAATCTTGTGTCACTGGATTTTCGTAAATTAAATTATACTACACAGGCTTGTGTCTACTGTAGAGGAGGAGAATCAGTGCTGTTTCCTTTTCAGAAAATGGTTTGGTATTGATTTTTTTTTTCCCTAATATCACACTGTGCCATCTTGTGTTTAATTAAACAGATATGGACACATGTACTTTGGGAAGGGATAGATTCGTGCCTGTGATCATACATGAACGTATTTCGTATCAAATCACACTTTGTTAGTTTTTGTTTCTCAAAACTTTCCTGATCCAGTCAGCTTTGAGCAACCTGGTCCAGTAGAAGGTGCCCCTGCCCATGGCAGGGGGCTGGAACTAGATGATTTTTAAGGTCCCTTCCAACACAAACCATTCTGTGATTCTATGCTCTGGAGGAATCCTGGCTGATTTACTCTCATGGGCTAAAAGATCACAAGTTATAGTCTCACAGTGAATTAAATAAAATACTTGAAGTAGGAAAATTTCAGCTAGATCTCACTTTGAGGATTTTTATTATGTCAGTCAGCAGTTCAAAGGAAATATTGGAAAGAAGAAGACTGTTATCATCTCCCCTGAATCAAAATCAACTAGTCTGGTAATGTTATCCAATGTCAAGATGATATAGTTCCACAAACACAGCCTCTAATCTGGGTCAGAGCACAGATTAGGAAACTAATGAGAACTAACCGAAGCAGAGACTTTATTGACTAGGGTATCAAACAGAAATGTAAGATTAAGGAGGACTAATGATGAAATTCTTGAAGGAGCTCTTTTAGAATTTTTTTATAAATGTCCTGACTGATCTGTCAAAATATGGGAAGATAAATATATAAAGTAGTATCTTGAGTACAAGAAGAAAGTTTCCCAGCAGAAAAATACATAATTTGACATGGAAAAGTTAACCATGCAAAAATTCACTGGATACTGGAAGCATATTGATTGGAACAGGAAGGACTTAAGAACACTACACAGTCACATTTTACTAATTCATTAATGCGCGTTGATGGCATAGAAAGCAAAGGGTATTCTAGTGCATATTAAAGAGTAGAAATAACAGTTGAAATGTGTGTGCCAGTGTACGAGGCACTGCAGTTATCTGGGATGAAAACTGAATTTTCATCATGACTGGAAAGCATTATGAAGCTGATCTAGGGAACAGAGACTCTCTCATAGATCAAAAACTAGAAGGGATTAATTTTTTAACACAATTAAACAAAGGGAACTTTATTTATTGAGGGAATTGCTTTTACAAGTACAGCTTTGGGAAAACAGAAGCTAAATGACAGCACTGGCACATGAACACACAGGTATAAATTCACCATAAAGAGCTATAGTCTTCAAAATAAAATAATATTTCTGATTATAAGACCAGCGAGGATCTGGAATAATCTGCCACTTGGAGTAGTGGAGACCAGGCACAGCTACAGGTTGGGCAGAGAAGAGATTCAGAGCAGCCCTGCGGAGAAGGACTTGGGGGTGCTGGTCGATGAGAAAATGAACATGAGCCAGCTGCAGTGTGCGCTCGCAGCCCAGAAAGCCAACCGCATCCTGGGCTGCATCAAAAGGAGCATGACCAGCAGGTTGAAGGAGGTGATCCTGCCCCTCTACTCTGCTCTTGTGAGACCTCACCTGGAGTATTGTGTGCAGTTCTGGTGTCCTCAACAGAAAAAGGACATGGAACTGCTGGAACAAGTCCAGAGGAGGGCCACGAGGATGATCAGGGGACTGGAGCACCTCCCGTATGAAGACAGGCTGAGGAAGTTGGGGCTGTTCAGCCTGGAGAAGAGAAGGCTGCGTGGAGACCTCAGAGCAGCCTCCCAGTCAGTATCTGAAGGAGGCCTAGAAGGATGCCGGGGAGGGACTCTTCATCAGGGACTGTAGTGACAGGACATGGGGTAACGGGTTAAAACTTAAACAGGGGAAGTTTAGATTGGATATAAGGAGGAAATTCTTTCCTGTTAGGGTGGTGAGACACTGGAATGGGTTGCCCAGGGAGGTTGTGAGTGCTCCATGCTGGCGGTGTTCAAGGCCAGGTTGGACGAAGCCTTGGGTGAGATGGTTTAGTGTGAGGTGTCCCTGCCCATGCAAGGGAGTTGGAACTAGATGATCTTAAGGTCCTTTCCAACCCTAACTATTCTACGATTCTATGATTCTATGAATATACACACCTAACCATTTTAATGCTATTTTAATAGATACTGCCCACTGTCATTATCAGTAAGTGAAAGTACCTAATCTAGAATGCTATACAACCGCTTCTTCCCAGGATCAGAGTAAGATTAACCACTGAGTGTTTCTACTGTTTGTTTATTTTTTACATTACTCATTATTGCCTTTTTCTGACAAACACTTGCATTAGGACTTCTTCTGTCCCTTGCATATTTGAAAACTGGGCTTAGGTTGTACTCAGCCCTGCCAGCACATTTTTATACGCGATGCCTTGTTCCCCTTATTAATTTCTAATTTAGAACAATCATGACATTTATTGTGTCATTGTATTTTATGGACTGGATTCTCCTTTTACTTCGCACTTGGCTAAATAGAATCCCCAAACATCTGTTTTTGTGATCCAGTTAACTTCCTAATAAAATAGACTAGTAAAAGTCTAAGAGTGGGACAATCTGAGGGTGTGCAGAAGGAGGAACAAGCAGCTAGAGGCTAGAGCTTCTTTTGCTAACTCTTCAGGTGGCATGCTGTAAAGCCATTTGTGGGTATTAGTTGATTTTACCAAGAGTTTTCTCTGCTTCTGTGCCAAGGAGATGAATAAAGATAACAAACTGTCTCACCTTTGCCTGTCACTTCACAGCAAATCATAATGCCTGCCCAAGCACTCAGAAAATTAACATAATGATCCCAAGCCACAATAACTGCTTCCAAACTGTGCTTAGGGTGAAAGTCACTGCTTCTGTTACAGGGCTGACTGAGTACTGGCAGCTTCAACATCTCCTTGGGGTTATGTCTTTAAAAACTCTCAGGTAGTTCAGCCTGAAACCTTTGACTAGTTTAGAGTCCTCTTTTGAAACTGTTCTCCAAAACCCATGAAACTTGAAATACTGAACATGAAATAAAAGAGTCCTTAGGCATTTTTGGTCAAGGAATCAAATATAACAAGATGCTTTGCCCAGGTGCTGTAAAATGACTTGCCCTCAGTGAGACAAGTAATGTGGCGTTGCTTACGTGACTGATTTGCCAGCAAGACCATATTATTGTCCCTGCCTAGTGAGCCATGTGACATTGATATGGTGAAGGCAAATGTGAGGGACCCTGCAAAAATGTAACCCCTTCAAGTGAATAAACTGTGAAACTTTCAACTTTCCATTTGTTCATCTATATCTCTGGCTTAGACTGCAGCTATAACTTACAGTCAACGATCTGTTTGAAGTGTTAAGCTGTACATCCAGGTAACTTGCCATAGGAAAAGCATTATGCCACTGAGGCCGCATTCCCAGAAGTCATCTTGTGTGAAAGAGATACTAATCAAAGCAATTCCAGCAGTTCCTGAAGGGCAGCAGACTATACTTCATCAAATATTGCTCAAACCAATGTGTGCACACTCTCAGCTGTGTACACAAGGGCAGCTCTTGCAATTTCAGCAGGTAAGGAAATGGCCACCTGCACGTAGTGACAAAGCCAAGGTGTTCTGATAACAACTTAGAATCATAGAATCATAGAATGGTTTGGGTTAGAAAGGACATTAAGATCATCGAGTTCCAACCCCCCTGCCATGGGCAGGGACACCTCACACTAGACCATGTCACCCAAGGCTCTGTCCAACCTGGCCTTCAACACTGCCAGGGATGGAGCATTTAACAGTTCCTTGGCAGCCTGTTCCAGTGCCTCACCACCCTAACAGGAAAGACCTTCTTCTTTATATCTAACCTAAACTTCCCTGTTTAAGTTTTAACCCATTACCCCTTGTCCTGTCACTACAGTCCCTGACGAAGAGTCCATGCCCAGCATCCCTATAGGCCCCCTTCAGGTACTGGAAGGCTGCTATGAGGTCCCCACGCAGCCTTCTCTTCTCCAGGCTGAACAGCCCCAACTTCCTCAGCCTGTCTTCATACGGGAGGTGCTCCAGTCCCCTGATCATCCTCGTGGCCCTCCTCTGGACTTGTTCCAGCAGTTCCATGTCCTTTTTATGTTGAGGACACCGGAACTGCACACAATGCTCCAGGTGAGGTCTCACAAGAGCAGAGTAGAGGGGCAGGATCACCTCCTTCGATCTGCTGGTCACACTCCTTTTGATGCAGCCCAGGATACGGTTGGCTTTCTGGGCTGCAAGCGCACACTGCAGCTGGCTCATGTTCATTTTCTCATCGACCAGCACCCCCAAGTCCTTCTCCGCAGGACTGCTGTGAGAATATTTCCAGTGAACTTCAGTTTGTTAGAGGTGCTCTTTTTTACTTCCAGAGGACATATTATTTGAAGGCTAAGAAAAAATGCTTGAAATCATCACATTATATCACATGAAACCTAAGAAGAAGAATATGGAAATCAAACCAGATTTGTAGCTTATTAAATACCATGTTTCCCGCTTTCCTGTTTTGCTGCCTGACTGTGCCTTTGTGCATCACTGTCAGCCAGAGGATGAGCCTTCTGAGGCATCCATAGGGCACCCACTTTGCCCACTTGGCAGTAACTTCAGAGGCTTTTGCCCAGCAAAAATTTATAGTAGCCAAATAAAATAAGCTAAGGAGCAATGAATAATACTTTTACAAGCAAGTTTTACCCTTAAAAATGTTTGTCTCTTCCACCCATAGGAGAACAATATGATAAGATTTGTGGACTCCCAAAAGTCCTGCAAATGAAAGTTGTGAGGTGCCTAAATTATCCTTATATACACTCACCCTCATTCATCTGCAGTAGTGTGATGGAGACGAGCATTGCTCAACAAAAGACAACAAGACATGGTTTATCAGGATTTATCACATTGAGGCACATGTGACTTATTCAGCTGTATGCTCTTTTTTGCCTTTTCCTGATTTTTTTTTCTGCATGGAAATTGTAAAACTATTTATGCTTTTTTACATCCCTTGATTTGATTGTTTCATAAGTGAACCCAGTACAATAAGATATTAGAACATTTAAGTACTTTAACAATTTGATTTAACTTTAGGTCAAGATGTGTTTCTGTCTTAGGTGAGTAAAGATGTGCCTTATTCTTTAGCTTCTCAGCGATCAAGACCTTTGGTGAGATCAAATCACTTTTTTGTACAGTCTTCCTGATAGCCTGAAGTAAATCATAAAGTATCAGGTAGAAGAAGAGCTGAGTTAGCTTGTTCAAGTCTTACTCCCACTGTAGATTTAAGACTTATAATTCAGACCCTCAGCTCTCCACCCACTGGCATTGAGATAAGCAGACAGAAGGCACATTTTCTAGTAGGCAAATCTCCTGATCACAACTGTCTTTGAGGAAATGTTTATAGCTGGGGGTATTATAGTGTCGTACCTGGGCCCAGACCAGTCAACCTGCAGAGCAGATTGCTTGTCTGTATTTCATTCAGGCCTTTGAAGTGCTCCACAAGAGGTGAGGAACAAAACCAGTGTCATACCATTTTCCAGAGATATTTTTTAGATTTTATTTTTCAGGCTTAACCACTGATACAAGAAGGAATACATGGTTATTCTTGCTTGGCTGCCTGTTGTTCTGATGTCAAAAACCTAGTCACTCGATTGGATCTTCATTTTGCAGCTCTGTGACGTACAAGTTACTTCAAGTTTACCTTTACCTAAAGACGTTCTCAATCTGCAGCTTAATTTTTTGAATCCTATATCACTACTCAAAAGAAAAGAGATTGTCTCAGAAGCAAATACATCGTTTCTGAGCCTAATCCATGCAACCCCTCCCCCCTCCTCCAACATTTTTTCTTTCAATTAAGATCAGCAAAACCCAGTAAGTTTTTTTCTTGGCATTATTCTAAGCCTTTCAAATTGCTAACTGAAGTTTGCAGTCAGGAGAAATATAACGCCTTACAGACCACTTTTGAGATTTCAAGTACCCCACTGCTGGTTTTGTCAGTCTAACTTTCTTACGAGAGCTTCCTAAGTATCTTTCAATGTAGCTGATCTTTATATGTTTTTCTCCAATTTCCAGAAACCATGTCAACCTAACCTAATCAAATGTGAAACCAGATTCTTTGAAACAGTTCTCTTTCTCAGGAATGTGTGATAGAATTTTCAACAGGTATGGTTTCAACATTTTTTGCCCTCAAATAAATTAAAGTGCTTTTTAATATGTACACAGTGCCCTGTGCTGTTGGGTAGGTGGCTATATAATATCTGCCTGTCCACTTTTATATCCATTATTACAGTGACTGAGTTCCTCCCAAGAACTGAAGAATGAATTGTTCCTTAGAACAAACTGTGGTTTAGAAGCAGGAACTTTATTATGGATGTGGGTAAAGAATGGACAAGACAGATTAAGGGCTAACCCTTATCTCCAACGCAGAGATGAGCAACATCTAGGGGTCCTGAATATGTGGTATTCTAGTCTGCAGGTCGGTCAGCCTGGGGAGAATTAGGCACTCATGGAATTGATCCTGAGAAACCTCTGAAGCTACGGAAGATTTAATTTCAGAAGGAGGTGGAAATTAATTGCCCTTGTAGATTTGTGCTCTGATATCTACACTGGGTGAAGCAAACGTAATAGAAATGATTCATTAGAAGACCTTAGAGCAGCCTTTCAATACCTAAAGAGGGTCTACAAGAGAGCTGGAGAGGGACTTTCTACAAGGGCATGTAGTGACAGGACAATGGGGAATGAATTTAAACTGAAAGAGGGCAGATTTTTATTAGATGTAAGGGTGAGGGTGGTGAGGCACTGGAACAGGTTGCCCAGTGAAGCTGTGCTTCCACATCCCTGGCAGTGTTCGAGGCCAGGTTGGACAGGGCTTTGAGCAATCTATTCTAGTGGAAGGGGGTTGGAACCGGAATCTTTCCAACCCAAATCATTCTACAGTTCTATGATTTATCCCAATTACCTGAAATTTTAGATTATACCTAAGGTATAGGAGTAGGAAACATGGTTGAAAGCACTCAGACAGAAGAGGAACCTAAACCAGGTTTCCTACATACCACATACAGATTTACCTTAGCTGTAAAAAGAGCCTTGTTCTTTCACAGTGCTTGCCTGGTTGTTTTACTTACTCTGATTTTCGGTTAAGCATTTCTGCTGTCTATAGTAGCTCATTGGCTGTAGGACTGTATCTCTGCTTGTAGCGCAGTAGGTTTGTACAATCTTAGATATGTGGGATGCTCAGAGACCTAAGATGACTGGGGACTAACCAGTGCTTTGTCAGATCATCTGTAACTCCTACCTGGACTTTGGCCTTTGTTACAGAAACAGAGATATCATATGTCCCTTTTCTGCAGGAACTGAACTGAGTCTTCTTAATGTGATCTGCCTTATCCCTGAACACATTTACTTAATTATCTGTGCCAGTAGAGATCGTGAAAAGGAGAATATAGTTTTCCTTGAACTTGTGATTATCTTTCTCAGTATTAATTGGTGTGAAGTGGTAGACCAAGCTGAGAGTTTTTTCCATTAAAATCTAGGGCAGAAAGCTGAGAATAAGTTAATATTAGTACCTCTATATAAGCCACCTGTTTCTATGTGTCCATAGTCTTCAGCCAAAAGTAGGTTCCCCTAATCATGAAACAAGATGATTTGGGAAATTTTTTAAATTTTTTTAATAACCATTTACTTTTACTAATAACTTTGATACTATGAATTATTTTCAAGTTATTCATACTCTTTTGGTGACATGTTTGCTGGCTTTCAGTAGTCATACCATGCTATCAAAATGAAATTATTTTGTATCTATCTGCTCTAATAAAAAATGACTTCCAAAGTTGTCTTTGCCTCAGTAAACACTTCTGAACATGCCATCTTTGCCATGTCACATGCTCAAGCTAATGTTAGCTATAGAAAGCCATTGTCTTTTCACTTTTCTTCTCCTGGTTAAGGTATCTGCAGACTGCTATACTGGAGATAATCTGTCGATGCTAAAAAATCAGATCAAATTTCCTGGATTAGGACTGTGTAGAAACAAGCATTCAACTGGCCAAGAAGTAACAAGAGCTGGAAGGGCTGAGACTGCTGTTGGTGGACGGATTCCCTAATGTCTTGTAAGACTTCTATCCCAGAGAAATCTGGCAGTGTGCTGCAAGATACTGCTAAACCAGGGCTTGAGAATCTTAAGCACCTGGGGCGATGGTACAAGGATCACTTGTTTAGTATTTCTCCCTAAGAGCTATTCTTTTCATATAAATTCTTTTCTTCACAGGTATCTTTGTTACCATTTTCTACCATTTAAAAGATATTGTTATTTAAAGGAAAAATCTCACATTACATTTTCTAGTTGAGTGAATGCAATGGAAGACAGTATGGTTGTGTTGGGGCTCTTAGATTACTTTGTCTGTATCACAGTACCTTTCTTCAATAAGACAGGGACTACACAATTAACTTCAAAAAGTAACATTTTAAATTGATCACTGTATAACAGAGCATAAGCTAATTGGGCAGCTTTTGAATTATCTTCTTCTTCCAGACAGCCAAGTAGTTTTCACTGATGCCAAAAATGTATTGGGGAAAAAACTCCAAATCCAAGACATATAATTTCACAGCATCTTTAAACTTAGACTTAGGAGAACAACCATAGAGAAAGGTGCTTAATTCTGGAATAGTGACCAAAGAGTGGAGTAGAAAACCAGCAAACCGAAAAATTATAACTGGGCATATGGAAGCACAAATTGGATGTTCAAATCGGATGCTATTTTTTGGCATTTCATAATGCACAGACTTAATATAACATGATGTACTTAATATAACATAATAAACCATAATAACATTAACATAATGCACAGGCGTTGCTATTGCTACACCTATAGCAAGGAAAGCTCTTCTTAAAATATCGCACATAAGCACTGGTCTAAAGTCTCAGTGAGTTTGCATTCACTGGTGTTAAAGATCAAGCATAATAAAACCTAATCATCTCCTGTCAGCAAAACACAGTACTCATTCGTGGCAGAATTACATTTTCTTTGGCTGCACGTGTCTAACTGCTTTTTCTAAGCTTTTTTAAGTCAGCCAAGGTACGAATGAGTCAAGAAACATGGACAGATGGTTGCATCAGCTTTCCTCTTCTGTAAATTATACATCTTTTACATGAGAATAGACATTTACATCTGTGTTCATGACATTTCACTCCCTGGTAGTTCTCAGGTATGTTTCTGAGTAGTAAAGCATGACAGTGCAGTCCCTCACATTACCCAGAAAACTCCAATATTGTATTTCTCTGTAGCTTCATCTGGCATCCGCCACAAACATTTCAGCTGCTTGGTTTGTTTCTAAGAAAATTAAATTAACCCTTGACCTAAAAGATCAATATACTGCTTCACTGGAGGAATTGTTAATCAAGCCCCCTAAACAAATAAGTGATTAATAGATATGGCATGTTATAGCTAGAACTTATTACTGGTAATATCTAAGGAGAATTTAGACATAATCTTACAGCTGAATATTTACCAAAGGGTTTGTTGCAAACATGGAGTCAGTTGAAGTTTAATGGCTTGTAAGTCATAAAAATAAGCAGAGAAAAAAAATGTAGAACATGTAGAATTAACACCTAGCTAGCAGGCAACACCACACAAACCCCACGTCAAATATGACACATGGCTTTATTAGTGGCCCTGCCAAGCCCACCAGCTAAAGCAGAGGTCCACAGAAACCAAGGTCAGCCTCCACACTGGTAGAATAGCCACTTCCCATCAGAATAAGATGAAAGTCCTAGAAGACTTTGGAGACAGTGCTCTACATTACAGCTGGAAAAAGGTAACTATTCAAGCAGCGTGAATCTGTTAAAGAACATCTGTGCAACCAGCTAACAGAAACAGTGAACTATAAAACCTATTTCCTATTCACACCCCAGAATATGAGGGGATGTGAGGAAAAGAGTTCCTTACATCATCAAGAAATTTGTGCAGTGACACTCAGAAAAAGACAAAAAGACAATCCTCACATAGATCATAGTCAGCTGCCAAGTAAGACATCCTCAGATTTGGGTCATAGGGGAATAAACACCAGATTTGCTGTAAAGATTTTTCCTCAACAAATATATCAGTGTGCCAGATTTAGCTTTTCTTGAATTATCTCATACCTTAAATTACCCTTTTATTTTCTGTAATAATACTTGTATAGTCTGGCTAGTAAATGGTCTGGATTTGTAAAAAGCTAACCAGGCTAGAGCTGTAACAACTTAATAGGGCTTCTGGTCTAAATTCAGGGTGTACAGAAGGGCAAAGCAATTGAAAACTATTGTTAGAGACAAGTGTCTTGTGCTAGTTCCCTTCAAGACAAGTTGAATGGAGAGCACAGAGGAATAGTTCATAACATGATGGAATAATGGCTCTAAATACAGCTTCAAAGCAAGGCTAGGTTATACTGCAGAAGATTACAAAATGTATTCAAAGGAAAAAAGCTCAGAGAGAGCTCTGCAGAGATGGAGCAATGCACACAACAGGCTCTGCAGCCCACTGTGAAGTGTTAATCACTTTAGATGGGGCCAGACAGTGGTGCCCATCCTGAAAAATACAGCTGTTACCCTGAAGAAAAGCATATGAGATGGGAGGATACTGTACACAAGACAAATATGTGCACAGCTCACATAACCTCTAGGGAGGAAAATGTTATATTGACATTGATACCACCGTCTACTTTTCATCATTACTTTATTAGCAAACTATCTTGTATCCGTTTTCCCCTATGGTGAAAGAGGCGATTGCTTTTTTTTTATCTGCTTGCTGTACAAGATCATCTGTCCCAGAAACTGCAGGAAGACTGGGAAAGACAATGTATGAAATTAGTTAGCAGCAATTGCTAACCCCAGCCTTATAAGGGAAGAGAGGAGTTCCTCAGTCAGACTGGGCAACAGCATTGTGAGACCTCTCACAAAACCTGATTTATATGCAGCAATCTCTGAGGCTGACAATGTGAGGAACAGCAGGCCCCAGCTGAAGTCAATGGTGTTATATCAAAGAATAGCTTTGCTCAGACTCAGGAAGGTCCTTAGGCAACAACTTCTTAAAAAAGCAGAACATTCAATTACAAATTGCCCTTTCCCAGAGTTGTCAGGAACTGCAGAGCCACTGGAAGGTAGGCTAAATGCAAAATCATGTGTACAAGTTAGAGAAACGATGTGGGGAAATACCTCTAATAGAATATAATTCAATTCAAATGTGAGCAGAAATCTACAGATGTCTGCAGATTCATGCTGGGAAGCAACAGGCTAAATAGGAATTCTGCCAAAAAAAGGGATCCAGAGGTTATGCTAGATCAGGAATGAAAGAAAAGTCACCTGTGACATGCTCTCAAGAGAAAGACCAGCATAAGATGAAAGTGAGCTTGTAAGGGAAAGTCATACTACAGCTTGTTTTGCATTGGCAGGACCTCAGCTGGACAGCTGTGTTTAGTGTGGCACATAAAAAATTTCAGAAGTAAAAGTATCAAATGAGAAGAGTTTAAAAACCATGATTTTCAAGGAAAAGAATAGAAAGAACTGTTGTTTAATCTGAAATGACTGAAATGACAATAGTCTTCAAACACATAGAAGTCTGTGGCAAAGAGGAAGACAATCATCTGTTCTAACTGTCTGTGCTGGAACGGTGTGGCCAGAAAATATATCAAGAAAACTTTACATCACCAAAAAAAAAAAAAAAAAAAAGATAAAGAAAAATCTACCTTTAGGGACAGTAAAGCATGTTTATGAGTTATGGTTGCTGTGGAGCCACCAGCATCTGAGGCTTTAGAAGCAGAGTGAGACAAGAGATCTATAAAGCTGATCCCATCTCAGGATGAGGGGTGGACTTCTGAGTCTAAGGGTTTTTTAAAGACCAGGATGCCTCCTGGCTGATTTTGGGAAGAGAATACTTGCAAGTCTTTTTCTGCCAGAATACAGTATTTTAAGGCAAAGCTGATCAGACACATGGTACGTAACAGATGTGTGGGAGCCTGACCCCATGGGAGCAGTTTTTTTAGTAGATTTTGTTGTTTTACCAGTCACATTCTCACTGAACTCTGCAGGAACTTGGGTGTCCTTATAGATTTCACAAAAAAGGTAATGTTTATATTCATCCAGAGTGGAGCAAGAACTGGTAAAAGATCCTAGAGGAGGTCTGGAACACTAGAAAACAATATTTCACTCTAAACACTCACATTCATGTCTCCTCCTGTAAAGACCAAAGGAAACATATGAACAGAAAACAAATTCCAGGCAGAGAAAACAAACCTCCCTCTTTCTGGCTTATGACTTCTTTGACTAGGGCTTGACAGGGCTTGCTGGTGCAGCTGCCAGCGATTCCCTCATCCTAGCCCCATCAAATAGCTGGAAGCATCAAAATAACAAGAACAGAAAAAACACTGAACAAGCCCTCTTGGCCAGATGGTTGACCTGTAACAGTGTTGCACTTCATTATTTATTCCTATTTTTATGGTTGTTGCTTGTGTTATTCCAGCCCTGTAGTCTTCCACATGTGAGAGACATGAGAGAGCACAAAATAAAACTGTCAATGGTGAATTTATAAGAGACAACACAGGAGTGAAAAACAAGCTATTGTGTCTCTTATACCAACAAGAAACAGGCACAGGAACATTAAGCCTCCAGTTTTCCATGTGAAACCCTGATAGTGCTTTCCAGCTAGTAGGCAAACTCTTGCAGCATGCAGGGGGTCCACTGTGGCAACTTCATATTGAGCTAATTGTGGCATCAAGGTATTTGCAGCTGGCGTGAGATGCATCAGTACCTAAACGTGCAGGGGCTCTAAGTTCAGTTTTACACTTTAGTTTGGAGACTACAATTACCATAGCTGTGGTAGCCAGCATGGTCTGGGATAATCAGGGCACTCAACCATGCTGGTGTCTGCAGCAATCAGTGTGCCTTGAGATGCTGAAGAACTGCAATGTCTTTCCTCCTTGGTCTCTTTTCACTGCAAATATTAGCAGGTCAGCCATCCCTGCTTTTTTTTTTTTTTTTTTCTGATTTGAAAACTTTCTGCATTTGAAACTTTCCATGAAAACCACCGCAGGTAGTTCAATCCATAAATACATTTTTAACCCTCTGCTGGGAAGAGTTAACTCCCCATGTTTTTCCCTGAACACTGATTATCTTGAGGGTCATTTACAGAACTTCTTTGGGCATGGCAAAGTGATGCTATGGATGTCACTGGGAGCTGACTGGGGAAAACTTTTTAAGGCGTTTTAAGAAATCGCAGGATTTGAGTTTCAGGCCAGGAGAAACCTGCTTCTACTTGATTTTCGCAGTTGCAATGTGTCTAGCAGTTCTTTTAAAGCTACATCAAAGTGTAACCTATGAAGTACCAAAACCACATTACCTGTGGCTGGTTTTGAGAAGTTAATGGCAATTTTTCTGACAAGTTCCATCATTTCATATTCCATGGGTTTCAGCCAGTTTTAATAACATCTCCAACAAGACAAAAAAAATATTTTGACTGGAGATTAATTTTGCTCTTGGAATCTGGCCCTTCAGTTGTGATTTATAGTGATGGATTGAAAAAAAAACCACCAAACAAACAACTAGAATTATGTTTTTTATTAGTTTTAACCTTTATAATAGCACCTGACCATGTATGAAGTCTGTGCAGAAGCAGCAGCAGCTCATGTTTAGAAGTGCCAGAATCCTGTGAGCCAAATGTCTTCATGACATTTCAGGTCTAGAAGACACAAACAGACAGGGTACACCTGTCTCAAAGGGGAAAAGGATCTTCACACAGGAGTTAGCAGGGGTCATTGAAAGAGCTTTAAACTAGATTTGGAGGGAGAAAGGGATAAAACAAGGCTTGAAATAGGTGAGCCTGGGAGCAGCACATCATTACTGGGGGGAGAGTATGCTAGTGAAGTACTTTGGTCCCAGTGAAGGTAGGGGATGGAGATCCATCGGGCAGCAAAGATGTGAGGGTTATTGATATGTTAGAAACCACAGAATCACCTGAGAATGGTTATGTAGGAATTAGGACTTCATCCCCCCAAAAAGGTGGTGGGATCAACAGCTAAACTGAAGTCCATCAACACCAGTGCCTGTATCATGGGAAACAAACACGAGGAGTTGGAAGTGATTGTACAGCAGGAAAAATTATGACATAATTGCCATCACAGAAACATGGTGGTATGGCTCGCACAGCTGGAGTGCTGCAATGGATGGCTATAAACTATTCAGAAGGGATAGGCAAGGAGATAGGTGGCATAGCCCTGTATGTTAGAGTGGCTTCATTGTCTAGAGCTTATTGTTGGTGATGATTGCATTGAGTGCTTATGGGTAAGAATTAGAGGGAAGGCCAACAAGGTCTTCCTTATATCACAGTGGGAGTCTGTTACAGACTACCCAACCAGGATGAAGAGGCAGATGAAACATTCTATAAGCAGCTGGGAGAAGTCTCACAATCACTAGCCCTTGTTCTCATGGGGGACTTGAAATTACCAGATGTCTCCTGGAAGTGCAACACAGAAGAGAGGAAAGAGTCCAGGAGGTTCCTGGATCATGTGGAAGAGAACTTCCTGACACAGCTGGTGAGGGAACCAACTAAGGAAGGTGCTGGACCTGCTGTTTGTGAACAGAGAAGGACTTGTGGGTGCTGAGATGGTTGGAGTCCATCTTTGGCAAATCTCCTGAAATCATGGTGGGTTGAAACTAGATGATCTTTAAGTTCCCTTCCAACCAATTCTATTATTCTATGAAATGAGAAGTAAGGAGGGTGGTCAGCACAAGTGCTACCTTGGGCTTCTGGAGGGCAGACTTTTGGCCTTTTTAGGAGTCCCTTGGTAGTCAGTTCTAAAGGAGTTCAAGAAGTCTGGACATTCTTCAAGAAGGAAAATCTAAAGGAACAGGAGCAGGCCATCCTGAGTGCCAAAAGATGAGCTGGCAGGTAAGAACAGTGACTTGGCTGAACAGAGAGTTTTGCTGGAACTCAGGAAAAAAAAAAGGAAAGTTTACGACCCTTGGAAGAAGGGGAAGGCAACTCGGGAGGACTACAAGTGTGCTGTGAGGTTATGCAGGAAGAAAATTACAAGGACCAAAGCCCAGCTAGAATGTAATCTGTCTACAGCTGTAAAAGACAGTAAGAAATATTTCCAGAAATAAATTAGCAACAAAGGAAGACTAAAGAGAATTTTTGCCAATATTTGAATAATGTAGTTAAAAATTTGTTTATAAGAAAGTAAAGGTGCTGAACTTTCTTATACAGAAGCAAAAGGAAATGGGGCTGATCAAGAGGAGAAAACAAAAAAATAATAATCTTCTGATGAAAAGGAGAGATAAGAAACTTTCAGTCTCCAATTTCAGCTGACTTTATCTATTTTCAGGGAAAAGCAGACTGAGCGCTTATACAGCACTGGCAGGTTGTTACACCAGTCTCTTGCCTGTCATTTTGATGCTTTCTGAGGTCAGATTCCAGAAACTTTATTTTAAAGTGCAGTAAGTGATAATGCGAATGAAAGCAATACTATTTTTTATATCCAGTAAATAGGTCCAGAACACAGAGGTTTGGTGTGGGCTTCTGGACTGCTTAGGAGCAGTCCATGGAGGGGCAACTGGAGCTCTTGGGCAAACAGTGCTGGGTGGATTCCTACAGGCATAGACTTCTCTCCTACTGCTCCTGTTTGGAGGTAAGGACATGCAGACCCCTTCCCAACACATAAGGTGTCCTTTTTGTTGCTGGAAATCAGGCAGCCATATAAGCACTAATGACAGTAGAAGCTGGTGGTAGCACCATACCAGGGACTAAACCCCAAGTACAGATTACTATTTCCTTTAAAACTAGAATACCTTTTCTGCAATGAAATACTAACAATGAAAGACTTCTAATGAACCTTACTTTTGCTCATCATAAAGTCCTAGCACCAAATACACACAAGTCAGCTGTCTCTGGGTTAGAAGGGCTACAGCCTTGGTGTTTATAGCTGCAGGGGGGTGATTTAGTGTTTCCTTTATGAGCATTGGTGTTGTGCAGAACATACAGTGACAAGATACTCATGCCTTGATCTATCTGATGTAGATTAAAGAGGGTTATTTGTCAAAACTCAATCAAGCAAACTGGTTTGGTCTTTTTTTTCAGTAGGAGGACATGTCCTTCATCATATATTTGTTCCACACAACCACCTTCACTCAGGACTTGGGAAGCAGTTGTGCAGACCTTTCAGACAACATTATTGCCTATCTGTCCTCCACAAGACCCCAGTAAAAACATTTCCCAACCATAAACAAGGAAATGTATTTACTCTGTTCTACCAAGTCCTCCTTAGATCCCAGATAATTTCACAAATCCTATCTTCAGCTAGATACAGAACTCTGAGGAATGATAACTCACAAAGTTTGCCAAAACCATCTGCTTGGTTGAAGAATTATCACTAAAACTCTAAAAAGTCCTTCTGCCTTTTTGAGCTGCAGTGTACAGATTGCAGGCCTGGCTTTATTGAAAATTACCTATGAAAAAAAAAGTGTTAAAATATAATACAGCAGTAAATGGCTGTGTTTTTTCCAGGTAGCTAGCAGCTTCAGCTTAGCTTCTAGGCATAGAAAACTTGTGGTCAATTTAGTCAACTCAGCCTGCCAAGGCTCATGAGCAAAGAAAGGAAGTGAATAGGCACAAGGACAGGTCACCTGATCACTTCTCTGCAGAATAAACCCCAGAGACGCAAGTAGTTCCGCTTCCATGACCCTGCCAGGACTGGAGTCATGACAGCCCCGAAAGAAGAAACCAGACATCAGACTGATAAACGTAGATAGTGGCTTTCTTTGATGCTTCAAGATGGTGGGAGAGGTAGCTGGAATGTTTTATTTTTAAGGGAAAAAACAAGACAGCCTTTAGACCATTCTGAAATGAGAGGCATTTGGGAGACATGGGTCTAACATGGGATAGCCAAAAAAACAGAGCCGAAGGTTATATTCTTATATGTCTCCGCAGGCTCAATCACTATAAGGCCAGAGCAGCTGAGAACTGAGGTAAGGAGCATCAGCAGCCATGTCTGTGCAGAGCTGGAAGGAACGCTGGCCCTGGAGCTCAGGCGTTCTCTCATTTGGGCAGCACAGATTTCTTGCCTGCATGGGGCAGCAGCCAGGGCTGAGTCCTGTCCCTGAGCTGGGTTTGAACTCCAGGGCTGCTGGGTCAAATTCCCTACTCCATTTTCAGAGTATGCCCAAAGAGGCCATTTACTCAGAGGCATCTATGAGAAACCTCTGGCTTCATCCTTTTTTGAGTCAGGAAAATACAGCACAAACCCCTTTCAAGGCTACAGCACTGGATGGCTTCTGGAATTAATGAATATTTGCATTAATGAAGAAATAATGAATGAAAACAGATGTCATTGTAAATAACTTTTTTTTTTTTTTTTATTTTTTTTACACAAATGTGATTGAATGTAGTACAACACCAGGAACAAGGAAAAGAAAGAATCAAAATATATCTCATTTACCTAGGATCTGTTAAACTGATCCATGGCAATTAAAATACGGAAAATATCCAACTCACAGAATCACAGAATCATAGAATAGCTAGAGTTGGAAAGGACTTTAAGATCATCTAGTTCCAACCCCCCCGCCATGGGCAGGGACAGCTCATACCATACCGTGTCACTCAAGGCTCTGCCCAACCTGGCCTTGAACACTGCCAGGGATGGAGCATTCACAGCTTCCCTGGGCAACCCATTCCAGTGCCTCACCACCCTAACAGGAAAGAATTTCCTCCTTATATCCAATCTAAACTTCCCCTGTTTAAGTTTTAACCCGTTACCCCTTGTCCTGTCACTACTGTCCCTGACGAAGAGTCTCTCCCCAGCATCCTTCTAGGCCTCCTTCAGATACTGACTGTAAGGCTGCTACTAGGTCCCCACGCAGCCTTCTCTTCTCCAGGCTGAACAGCCCCAACTTCCTCAGCCTGTCTTCATACGGGAGGTGCTCCAGTCCCCTGATCATCCTCGTGTCCCTCCTCTGGACTTGTTCCAGCAGTTCCATGTCCTTTTTATGTTGAGGACACCAGAACTGCACACAATGCTCCGGGTGAGGTCTCACAAGAGCAGAGTAGAGGGGCAGGATCACCTCCTTCGACCTGTTGGTCATGCTCCTTTTGATGCAGCCCAGGATACGGTTGGCTTTCTGGGTTGCGAGTGCACACTGAAGCTGGCTTTTGTTAAGTTTCTCAGTGACCAACGCCCCCAAGTCCTTCTCCGCAGGGCCACTCTGAATCTCTTCTCTGCCCAACCTGTAGCTGTGCCTGGGATTGCTCTGACCCAGGTGTAGGACCTTGCACTTGTCATGGTTGAACTTCATAAGGTTGGCATCAGCCCACCTCACAAGCGTGTCAAGGTCCCTCTGGATGGCATCCCTTCCCTCCAGCATATCAACCGGACCGCACAGCTTGGTGTCATCGGCAAACTTGCTGAGGGCTCACTCAATCCCACTGTCAATGTCACCAACAAAGATGTTGAACAAGACCGGTCCCAACACCGATCCCTGAGGGACACCACTCGTTACTGGTCTCCAGGGCTATATACTGTGGAACCTTGCTAAGCAGGTTCCCGAAGAGGCCAAAGTCTGTTCTCCTGAAGTCCAGGGCAGTGAGCTTGCTGCACACTCTTCTCACTGTCCTGAGGATCTCAAATTTGACCATCTCATGATTGCTGCAACCACGGCTGCCCTGCAGCGTCACATTTCCAACCAGCCCTTCCCTGTTGGTGAGCACAAGGTCAAGCATGGCACCTCTCCTTGTTGGCTCCTCTTTTACTTGCAGAAGGAAGTTGTCTTCCACACAATCGAGGAACCTCCTGGATTGCTTGTGCGGGGCTGTACCGTCCCTCCAACAGATGTCAGGGTGGTTGAAGTCCCCCATGAAAACAAGGGCCTGTGAGCGTGAGGCTGTTCCTACCTTTCTACAGACTGCTTCATCCACAGAGTCCTCTTGACCAGGCGGTCTGTAACAGATCCCCACAGTAATGTCCCCCATCGCTGTTCTCCCTTTAACCCTGACCCACAAACTCTCTGTTGACTGCTCACCTGCCCCCAGAGTTCCATACTCTCCAGCCTATCCCTAACATAAAGGTCAACTCCCCCTCCCCGCCTGCCAGGCCTGTCCTTTCTAAAGAGCCTGTAACCTTCCATTCCAACACTCCAGTCACAGGAGCCATCCCACCATGTTTCTGTGATGCCTATTATATCACACCCCAGTAGATGAGCACACATCTCTAATTCCTCTTTTTTGTTCCCCATGCTACGGGCGTTTGAATAGAGGCATCTGAGATGAGCTCCAATTGAAGTCGGCTCGTTGGCTGGAGCAGCTGGAGTATCTCTACATTGCTCCAAGCATTCATTATAGGTGTTGGCAACTGAATGGAAGTGTTGGGATGGAATGATGCTCCCCTCCCCCAGCACATCTATTTTATAGCCTCCTTGACCAGCCTGGCAAGCCTCCTGCCAAAACTGTTCTTCCCCTTAGTTGTCAGACAAAGGTCATTTGACCTGCTGCTGTAAATCTTCATCAGGTTCTCTGCTTCCCTCCCTCTTGTCTTTTCTCAACCTGAACAAGCTTTGACAGACTCACAGCTATCCCAAAATTATAGAAGGGTTTGGGTTCGAGGTGACCCTTAAGAACATCTAGTTCCAACCGCCCTGCCACTAGCAGGGACACCTTCAACTAGAACCAGGTTGCTCCAAGCCCTGTCCAACCTGGCCTTGACCATTTTGAAGGATCGGGCAGCCACATCAAAATCAACATCAAACCCTGATAACGAGGAATTTATTGAAAAAAAAATGATGCAAGGTAGGAAACAAGAGGAAAAGAATTTGTAGACATGTTTCTAGAAAGAGAATAATATGACAATAGGTGAAGCAGATTGAGAACAAACCATTGCTTTCTTGGAGTGTTAGATTTAGGAGTGACACCAGATGTATTCTAAGACTTAAGAGTTTCCATGTTCAGGGATTTAAAACATTTATATTGAGTTATCCTTGAGGTGTGACTTCTTTTATAGGGCTTCATTTTGTTCTAACTATAAAGAACTGATATTGTTAAGACAATTTTCTAGGCAATTTTTAACTCTGCTGTGTCAGATTACAAAGATAATTTTTTCAGCTACATAAGAATGTTGCATTCTGCAGCCTCCAGCCTTCCCAAGTAGGACTGGGCCTGTATTTGCCTGTATTGGTTTGTCTACTTGGTGCTTTTGCTTGGCTGCTTGTTCCTTGATTATTTTCCTTGGCTGGGAAAATGAAATAAACAAACTGGAAAACTGTTGTATTTAGATGAGAGGGAAGTAATTAATCAAACATCTAGAAGACGTGCATAAAATTTAATAGATTTCCCAAACTTAACAAGGGAAAAGCAAAATGTTGACATCTCTGCATATTTCTTACATCCCTCCAGTTACTGGAACACAAACCAGAGTCTTCACAAACATGGCTGGTCCAGGATTCCAAAGAGTTGCTTTGGATAAGTACAGAAAACACTTTCAATCACCAAGGCTTGTAAATACATATAGAAGTATCCACAATACAACCAGAGGGTTACAGAATTACGGAATAACTTAGTTTTGAAGCAAGCTCAACAGATCATCTGGACCATCCTTCTGGTCAAAGTAGATCCAAATCCTGTTAAGGTGGCTCAAGGCTTTTTGTCCAGTCAAATTTTTACAAGCTCTGTGAGCAGCTTGGGCCAGTGTTTGAGCATGCCCAGCCAGAAAATACATTTCCTAATATCTAACCTGGATTTACCTTCTTGCTTCTTGTATTCATTGCGCCTTATTCTCCTTGTGTGCTTAACTGTAAGTCTGAATGTTTTCGAGAGCACTTAACTCTAGCTTTTGGGTGGTTTCACTGCAGTCATACTTTCATTTGATGGTCTGCTTTATAGGAAAAGTTGTATGACCTAGGCACCATAAAAATAAAATAAGGCCGATTGGGGTGTGAATGTGTATGTATAATATATACATCTATATAGTATATACATGTGTCTATATGAATCTGTCTGTAACGTGTAAATTTATCTGTACATATGTGTGTCTGTGTCCGTGTGAGCGTGTTTCCCCAGCACTGCTCGGTGAGATGAGGCCCGACAGGGCCGGATTTAAAAGGGCTGCGCAGTCAGTCCATCACTTGCTTTTAAGCAAAACCAGAGAATTACTGCCCCAGCGTGGTGGATTGTGCTCTTGCAGGTGCCTTGAAAATGCAGGTCTTGAATTCACTGAAGTTTTTCCCAGTTCCATACTTAAAGGTTTGTGCTGTTGATATTAGGTTCAAGCAGCATTTTGGTTTACTTTGTAGTTCAGTTTGCCTGAATCTCAAATAATAGGTTTTCTCTTTAGCTAAGCAGCTCCAACAGTACCATGCTTTTTTTTGTTGTTGTTTTTTAAGAAGTCACACACAAGAAAATATACTGTAAACTAATACAAAGAGAACAAAAGTTGTTTAAAACATTTGTAGGAAGTGATGTCTGTGCTTGTGATTTTCTATGGTTTTCTCAGTCAGCTTGTGCCAGAGAGACCTCATGGAAGCACTAACTCTAATCACACTGCATTTTCCCATATTTTTTCACTCCATTGTAGAAAAAGGGTGATATAGGTCCATGTTACCCAAAGGATGAGCACTGATAGCTGTGTAGCACTGCTGCCCTTAGATAGCTGTCATTGTTGCACCTGCATAACTGATATAAGGCCTTATTGTACACGATTTATAGGATTTATGTGGATCTATCTGTCCTGAGTGAGCTATATGAAGTCAAATGAAAGCACTGTGGGCATTACAACAGTGACCTCAGGCCACGCAAACTTCGTATTCCTATGTCAGGTCTGTATACACTTCAGCTAGGAATACTCTCGAACATACTTTGATGGTACACATGGTCTCTGTCTCCATCTGCGGCTTTTTAGTAACAAACACCTTCGTCCAAATAAACTAGGTGGGGTGCAGGTTTTAGCTTGCTTAAGGCTTGTGTTCACACTTGGCAGGCAGGTTACATGCATATTCCCAAGAAAATAAAGCTCGTGGCTGTAGGAATAGAGAGTGAGCCACCAGACCATCAGGGGGTGATGTATTTTATTTATTCTGATGCCCAACCAGGACATCCATTACATTCACCTGTGCCACAGGCTGAGAGTACAGGTAAAATATGAACCAGGTGATAAGGGTTGAATTTTATAGAGGTACAACCTGGTGAAGGTGATTTATCTATATTAAGTTGTTTAGAGCCACTTGTCGTGCTAAGGATAATCTCTCCCAGCAGAAACTGGGCTTTAAGGGCCTGCTTGTAATAATCAAATCTTTTTACACTGTAAACAAGAAGAAATGAGAATGAGGACAGTGGTTCTGATTTACAGAATTGAGTTTGCTCAGACAAGTGGGTTTTTTGTCTTTTCTCCCTTTCTTATAGCAAGATTTCTAGACAGCTGATGTGCTTAATGCAATTAGCCATGACATTGATAAATGTCTACTGCACAAAGATAAGTAAGTTATATTATAATCGTTACTAAATCAATACATCTATTTCCTAACAGTACTTCTTAATTCAAACCTCTGGTCACTGTATAATGAGTTTATGTTGGCAGGGACAAGGCACTGCTGTGGGACATTATTTTTTTAAGCTCATTGTTACTTAGGAAAAGAGTAGATGAGGGAACATGGAAATGCAGTTGGGAAATAAAATTGTTAAAATATTTGATTTACTGGAAAGAGAATGATTCCTTATGTATTAACATACCCAGTTAAGACATTTACAGGGATGGACTCAGAGGAAGATACTGGTTATTGGGACTCACATAAAACAGTGTTAGTGTATCAAGAGGGAATCAAATTCTCATAAACTGGAGAAAATAAGATTCTAGGCAACATCAAATCCTCTTTTTGATCCAGACAGTAATTGTATGCATTTTGGATAGCACTACAAAAAATGTGATTTTGCAACTCAGCTAAGTTAATGGTGAGTTGTTAATGATTTCTCTGCCTGTTGTTCACTTGTGGACACCCACTACCTTATGGTTTTTGACAAAGAAGGAATTATGCATCTAACTATCCTGAGATGTCTGGTGGACCATACGCTTCAGAAGTTGCCAGAAGCTGTCTTTCAGACAGTCACTACTACTAGAGTTATATTGGAACTGCACCTCCACTTGAAGGCAGGATACACCTCTGAAGCACCATTCAGGCAATAGAAGCCTGAGTTGAGTGGATGCCCGGAAGAAGAAGGTGCTGGTCACTGTTGCTTGATTTCACTGACCTTTATGACAAGGGGTTTACGACAATGGGTGGGACTTGCCTGAGCAGTGGAGAGAAAGAGGCATTTTGAAAGCACATTCTGCTGGCATATTTTAGACATCTAAAATTGTGCCTTAGAATTTTCTATGTGTTTTCAAAGACTAGAAGAAGAGCCTAGATGGCTTGCTGAGTTATCTGCGTTGTGGATATCTAACCCTGAAGAGACAAAATCACCAGACATGTGAAACATTCATGGGTGGTTACAGGCAAACTTCAGACAGTAAAAGTACCTTAGGCTCTTTGGGAGTGACTTCATCTTTATTTCCTCCTGCTCTGATACTGAGAAATCTTTCTTGGTCAGTCCAGGGCTTGGCTTTACCACTGTTGATAGTACTACAGTTAAGAGCCTCCTGTAGGGTAGGCACTTCTCTCTCTGTAGCAGAGAGATGTCTCTGATGATAGTACTACAGTTAACAGCCTCCTGTAGGGTAGGTACTTCTGTGTAGCAGAGAGATGTCTCCGATGAACAGATGTGGCTTTATCAGGCAGTTTAGTTTCCCCAAATAAATTGCAAACCAAAGTGTAAGGTCTGCTTCAGAGGGAAGAAACTCTAAGCATTCATAAATTATGCTGGCAAATTCAGCACAAGGTCACTTCTAGGAGAAATATTTCCATTTGAAAAACAGAACTACCACCTCAGAAGAGATCACACATGTTCTAGCATAGCTGCCCAAAGTAGGCTTACATCTTTTACTACCAACATGGTTTGATAGCAGCCTGATATTGTACCTTATTTTCTGTTTGCCGGAAAGGCTTGCTCATGATATACAGGTTTTTAAATAATTTAATGTGTCAGTGACTTTTCTCCATCCAGAAGTACATCATGAGCCTTAATATACCAGGGGGAGATTGGAACTGAGTAATTGGGCTACAAATAGGACAGGCTTAGTAAGTGTTTTAAATTAACTCTTTAGAACTGCAGTTCTCAAGAATAATCCCATAGCAATGCCTTTTGCTATGAAGACACTCAACCCACAAAATCTTGTGTTTTTTCTGTATTGAAGTGTATTACACCACTAGAATTCTTGCGTATCTTATTAAATCTTTTCTGGAAGCAAGGAAATTCTCCCTTTGAGAAATGATGGAAGTTCTGTCTTTTATAAATTCCTCAAATTACTCATTTGACCATTTTTATATCAGTGTCATTCTCCTCTGGCATAAATGAAGAAGCTAAGGAACAGAGAGTTGAACTGGCTTGACAAAGGTCATGGGAAAACAAATTTATTAGCAGAAATCCATTCACTAGCCAAGAGTCAAATCCATTCACTAGCCTGCAGTCAAAAGGTTTTTGGACTACTTGTCATTTTACTTATGCCCTTTATGACAGAATGTGCAAACCTAACGGAATATACTCCTTATTTATAAAGCACAATGAAATATCAAAGTAATATAAGTTTTCATACATAAAAATGCATACAAATATTGCTATTGATAATTTATCTGTTTAACTGTGCTTTGCATAATATATTTTATTATTGGATCTTTTTCAATTACTTTGATTTGAGATCCATCACTGTTGTGGTTTAAGCTCAGTCATAAATCAGCCACGCAGCCCTCGCTCACTCCACCCCCCATTCCTCCCCCCGCTCCTGGAGGGATGAGGAGGAGAATTGAAAGAATGTAACTCCCACTGGTTGAGATAAGAACAGCCCAGTAACTAAGGTATAACACAAATCACTACTGCTGCCACCAATAATAATAATGATAAGGGAAATAACAAGGGAAGAGAATACACCTGCTCACCACCCACCGACTGATACCCAGGCCGACTGAGCAGTGATCTCGCCCTTCCAGGTAACTCTCAGTTTACATCCTGGGCATGATGTGCTCTGGTATGGAATACCCCTTTGGCTAGTTTGGGTCAGGTGTCCTGTCTCTGCCCCCTCCTGGCTTCCCATCCTCTCTGGCAGAGCAGGAGACTCAGAAAGTCCTAAATCAGACTAAACATTTGAGCAGTAACTAAAAACATCGGTGTTATCAACGCTGTTCCCAGGCCAAAAGTCAAAACCACAGCACTGAACCAGCTACTAAGAAGGATCAAAAATAACTGCTACTGCTGAACCCAGGACAATCACTTAAAGGAGCAAAGAGTAAATTTCAAGGAGCTAAACCACTAAATATTGAAAAGGTTAAAACAAAACCAGATGCTAATAAAATACAGTTGATTGGACACAGAAAGCACTAGAAAACTGTGATCCCTGTGATCCCTACTACACTGTCACATGAAGGATAGTGTCAAGAATATAAAGAGGAACAGGATACTTGTGTTTTGCAACAATGGAAACAAGAGAACAAATGAAATATTTTGAGGTACTCAAGGTCATACACACCAGGGAAGAGCAGTGTATCATGGGATTCCCTGGCCTTCTAAGTGCGCGGAGTTTAATGCACTCTCTTCAGCCTCACCTAACTTCTCTTTTGATATGAGCTCCTGAAGTACAAGTATTTTTCCAAACACAAACTTTTATATTTGAGTTCTATTTTCCACAGGCTGAATTAAAATTTAAGCAGGAACATAAATGCTTGGAAATATTATACACCAGTCATTTTCTAATGAATTAAAAGAAGTGTTAAATACTTACATGAAAAATGAGCAATTTTCAACATAAAGACAATTCTCACTGTTCTGTAAACGAGCACAGTTGCACATTATGTGGCATATTAATTATAATGTTCAGCTACAAATATCAGGCTTGAGGGAAATCTCTGAGTGGCAAATAGAAGATTTCATTGGTCAAAACTGCATTTTGGGACTCAGCAGTTATGAGAACATGTTCTTAGTAAATTACATGATACAGCTGCTTGAAGTACTGCCAAGATCAAACTGTACTTTGTAAATTTTAAAGACATATATATATATGCTCACCAAGATACTAAGACATTGGATATGAACTTCATAAAGCTTCTGGTTTTACAAACAAGAATTTAGTTGCCATGTGCACAGTAAGTACAGTTTTTCTTATGTCTGGGGTAGATGTAGTAAATAGGTATTTTCATTTATATCTACAAATAACTAGACTTAATGAAGAAGGACAAAATGTAATAATGTCCTAGAGTAAAGAAAAGTTGCACTCATCCACAGTTCCTAGGGGATGGTCTGGATTCTTCTTGAGGCAGATTAGATCCTGCATCTCCCAACAACTGGCCTCATTGGTTCGAGCACTTCCAAGTAAATAAGCATTTGGGGTGGGTCATGGCTCCGAAGTGTACTGCAGTGCTCATTCCTGCCAAACTGGGATTTCTCACACTTCATTATATTTTATATAATTGCAACAGCAACAGTTGAAAAGGCTCCTTCAGAGTAATTGGAATGAAATGTTCTCTTCTACTATATACCTTACCTGGGATACTTGCCTACCATGACATGAAACAAAACCATGCCTTTGACCATTTCGATCCACTGAATACAAAGGAAGTCTAGATGACCTCTGATGCAGCAGTCCTTATGGCTAAAACCAGATGAACCTGTAAATCCCACCTCTAAAACTAGGAAGATTCATTGGCTTGGCCTGGAAGTGCTCTAAAATATGGTGAAATACGGAAGATTTTAATCTGGAATATCCAGATCTATATGTGAAGCCCTGTAGCTCTTACTCAGAACCTGCTACTGTAAACCTTGAGTACCTTAAACTTGCACTGCAGTATTCATTTCTAATATCTGCTCTCCTTCATGATGTATGAACTTTTCCCAATAGTTAGGGATACTCAGAAATTATAAAGAAGTTATAAAGGCAATACTTTTTCATACTAGGTCTGGTTTTGATGTGTAAGCTGCTGCTGCAGAAACTGTGAATCGCTGAGCTCAAAAAATAACTATTTAAAGAAACCACTGACTAGGTAGCAAGACTACCTTGCTAATAGCTCACAAAAAAACCGAAAACCAAAACAAAACCAACACTGGAAACACTTCCTCATCAAAGTTATGTCAATCTTGTCTTCCTAGAAACTAGGAGAACTACACAGGATGCAAAATGTCTGTTACCTATTCCAGATGTTCTGAAACATCTAGCATCAGTCACCACTAGTCACAGTGGACAAAATATTTGACCTCAAGTCTAATCACGTATGAAGAAACTTTCGTTCCTTGTATGAAACCTTTTTTTGTACTAGTGTTGCTAGCAAATTATTTCACCATATTTATCTCCCTGCTGTCTTCCAAGCAAGAGCAGATAAAGGTTCCCAATGAAGGACCAACGTGTTCATACAATGCATCACAAAGGTGTTTTGAGTCTGGTACCTTTAATTTTTTTATCAGAATAATATATTTTATATTGTGCTCATTTTAAATACTACATTGCTTGTCACACTACATTTGGCAATAGACCTTTTCAAATATATTTAACAAATTTTTCCATGAGTAATAGCTACATATAAAATATCTTCATTGAATTAAAAAATCCATATGTATTTTCTTCATGAAATACAATATATACATTATGATCTTGTAGCTTTAAGGTAAGTCAAAATGTGGGCTTAAACAAATTCACAGTGTATATTTTACCTCTGTAGTAAAAATTTTCACTTTAAAAGTGCTTGGATCTTAAACTGTGTTTATGTGTTTCCTTATATTGGGTTTATGAGGGTTTTACCATCATCTAACACAGGACCACAGATCCAAATTGTACATTGCAAAGACAAAAAATAAAGATTTTTTAATTGCCCAAAGTGAACTTTAGACTGTCCTTGTTACCTGAAGTTCTGACCAACAGATCTTCCGAAGAGCTTGCCAAAGGTGGGAGATCTGCTTTGAGCAGTATGGCCTCTAACGTGCTCATTCAGTAGAGCCAGAGTAAGTTCTCACGGCTTCAGAAAACCAGGCCCAAAATACTCAACCCGGATCTCAAAGTCAGCGGCCAGTCTTGGCCAAAGGAGATGGGCAGGAACCATGCAGAAGACGAACGGCAGTAAAGTTAGGGTCACGCTGTCTTCCAGCCCAAGATGACCCAGCTGCCTTCATTTTCACACAACATCTGACACAGAACCCAGAGTGCTTCTGCCAAAGACCAGCCAGTTGGGTCATCTCAGAGTCTGCAGTACTGCCTGTAGATTACTGCAGGAAATGCTGCAGGGTATGAGGTAATGCTTTCTCATGATCAAAGGCATTATGACATTGGCTCTTCGGTAGCTCGTAGCTTTTCAGGTCAGCACACTGTGGTTTTTAGTACAAACTGCTCTACTACCTTTGAAAATCTCACTTCCCTTCTCCCTCAGAGGAAGAAGCTTTACAAGTTTCTAAACCCTGAGTTCATAACTCAGCCCATAGGACATGGATTGTTCCACATGCTCCACTTGTGGCTAAACTAATGGGCCAAGCAAAAGGCTGAGCAGTTCCTCCATGACACACCCTCAGGGCAGGCTGAACTCCTCAGCAGCTTCCACTGCTCCCCAGGCAGGACACAGCCCCCCACCTCCACTTGTCTCCACGTGATTTCAAAACCTGTTCTAATGCACTCTTTTTTTTTTTTTTTTCCCCCTGAAAATGCACAGTGATTTCACCAACAATTTTTTAAAAACAGACTATCAGTAAATTTATCTAGAAACTAATCTAAATCCATTAAAAAATAACCTTCAGCCTCAAAGAGAGAAGTGGAAACATTCTGTTACATTCCACAATAAGTAAGTTTCACAAAGCTGATTTAAAAGCAATTACTGACAAGCCATTTTCAGCCTTGCTTCCTAAACATACAAGGCTTTTACGGGAGCATTATAAATCTTAAAGTTCTTGTTACAATTTCTCACAGCCCTTTCACTAATTTTAACCAAGCTTGAAGAGGAACACAGATCCCCAGTGTAATATATGCTTCTAACAGCAACAGCATTGCTGACTGTCAGAAGAGAGAAACCAAATTACTCTATTAACTGAGGAGGAAAAATAGATGAAACTTAGCCAGATCTATCTGGAATGACAGAAACTAGCTGACTGTTCTGCACGGACGTATTCGGTGGCTAGTCACACACCTCTACCAGCCAGGCATGGCATGGGCTACCTCTTCATCAGTTTAACAGAGAGAGATAGAAGAAGTAGTGCAGTGGGTAGGGTGGAAGCATTGGAGGCTTCTGTTGATGACATGGAGGGAAGATTCTTCAGTGAATGATTCTTAGGGAATACAGCAGAAGAGTTAAGCTTTCTTAAAGGAAAAAAGGACAAGGGATGCAAACTCAAAGATATTATTTCATGAACTTTTGCAATAACATGGTTTTGTTTGCTAAAGATAGATCTGAACAAACTTCAAGGATTTAAACAAGTTTAACTGTGGGAAAACATGGTCTCCAATGTATGACATTCCCAGAATTCAGAGAGAGGGCTTGCATCTAATATTTTAGTATCTCCTACCTTAAATAAAACTCTTACTGGCTTTACATCCAAACCCTACCCTGCAGTCTGTGAGTTTTAGTTCAACACATAAAAGCTGAAGAACTTGGAAATTCTGGAGCAGATGAGAACATCAAGGATTAATTATTTTTGATTAAATAATTTTTCTTTAGGCTTCAGCAATAGCTTTTCATAAACTTGGTGTAAAATATTTCTTTCCTAATGTGCTAACTCCCATTGGAACCTAGGTATCTTTCAGGATACTCCAGTGGTGACAAGAATAAGTAGGGAAAAGTGTTAACACAGTGTGTGAGTATTCTGCTATCTACCTCTTGAAGAAAAAGTCCAAATAAATTACTACATTTGTAAGAAAGGCAGATAGCTTTTTTTTTTTTTTTGCTAGTTGGGAATGCGTGAAAAATTAAATAGCTTATTCTGATACAAATATGTAAAAGCCTGGAATTTTCCTCTTTTGCTTCACTAAAATATATGTAAGAACATCTGTAAAAGGAAATTTGCAAAAATAATCAGTTAATGTAGGAAAAGTTAAGATTTATGCTTCTAATCTTTCATGACTGGGCTTATCAAGATTCCACTGGAATTCTAAAGAGGTAAACGGAATATTAAAATTATCTCAAATTGATTATTCCTCAGCAGGTAAAGAATAACAATCTTCACTCAAGTGGTATCTCCTCCCTGCTGTAGACCCAGGGGATTTGCCACTCTTGTTTTTTCAATAAAGAATTGGAATGATTTAATTTCTGAATCTGTTGTAGAAATGTGAGCTAGACTTGAGCAAAACAGAAATATGGCTTTAAGTGAATTGTTAATGTTTTGTCGCATTTCTTCAACATTTAGGTTATCTCTTGCTTTCTTCTTCCTTAGAGTCAATTGACAGTTTTTCCCCAAGTTTCCTTATCAGTTCTGCCAGATCTTCAGAATTTTGAGATTTTTCCTCAAGGAGTTCATACCGAAGACTTGAGATGTCCTGTTTAATTTCCTTCAGTTCACCTGTAACAGACATTAGAAGAGCACACTATTAAGAAACACAGGAAAAAATGAGCATATTCAAATATCTCACAGTTAACAAGAGCCTTCTCTGGATTTCTTTGCTGAAACACGAAAAGCAGATTTCTGCTTCTCATTGGTGAATGGTGACTTAGGCATAGGAATATGAAAATGCAGTTCAGGAATCAAATCTGAAAGCAGAAGTGTGAGAGATCACAAGTTCACAAAACTCAAATGATAAGTTAAATGGAATCTGCTGTTCTGCTGCAGGAGAGATCATAGAATCACGGAATCATTTAGGTTGGAAAAGACTAAAGATCACTTAGTCCAGCTGTTAACTTAGCAGTACAAAGTCCACCACTAAAGCATGTCCCTAAGAGCCACATCTACACATCTTTTAGTATGTCCGGGGTGGTGACTTTACCACATCTCTGGGCAGCCTGTTCCAATGCTTGACAACCCTTTCAGAGAAGAAGTTTTTCCTAACCTACAATATAAACCTCCCCTGGTGCAACTTGGGGCCATTTCCTCTTGTCTATTGCTTGTTACTTGGGAGAAGAGGCTGACACTCACCTCACTACAACCTCCCGTCAGGTAGTTGTAGAGAGCGATAAGAATCAGTAATAAGAACACACAACGGGGAATATGTACAGGAGTGCCATAAATCAACTGCTGCACTAAATGCAGCTTCACCATGCGAAATGCATGGCCGTTATTAGAAATAGCAACACTTTCCACAAGAAGTGGTAAGATCAGTAGTAGTTTTTGATGTGAGAGCAGAGACAGAAAGCTGCATCTCTTCCTTAACTTCATGTTAATTTTACATCTTGAACTTGTCAGGCAGACAGGCAGATTAAGTATTTTGGTAACATTTTTTGAAGTGGCATATGTAACCACTTTAGTTTGCTTTGATTCTCTGGCTAAGGATAAACATACAACTAATCAACTTACCTTCATTGACTTCATCACTTTCCTTATCTATCTGAGCTTTCAGTACATATCTTTTAATGAGAC
The DNA here is from genome assembly GCF_037157495.1 of Lathamus discolor. Taxonomy (NCBI): domain Eukaryota; kingdom Metazoa; phylum Chordata; class Aves; order Psittaciformes; family Psittacidae; genus Lathamus; species Lathamus discolor. The sequence goes on along the minus strand of NC_088887.1, from coordinate 114,102,583 downwards.
GCTTCATTATTTTCTGCAGAGAAGAAAGTTTTCTTAGTTGGACTTTCTAGTGACATTTCAAAATATGAGCTCCGTTACCTTGTGTTGCATTCAGACATTTCAGCATAGGATTTGCCAGGTTAAAAGGAATATAATGTAAAAATCTCTGATTTCATCTATGGTATATATTTAAACTTTATGAATCTGCACATATATTTACACAAAAGTTAGAAAACTAAACACATCTTACAAATGTTATCATTCACGAAGCTTAACCTAATACTGAAGCCTATCAGAATGATTATCAAAGACCGCTGCAGCTTTGATCTCCATGTAGGTGAAACCATCTAGCCTTTATTGCTACCACAAGATGATAAGCAGTGTTAATTAACTGCTAAGTTAACTTTTCCTAACCTTAGGCTTGGAGAAAATGGGCCCCACAATCCTAAGTGTCATTTAAGCATCTCAGCTGGGAATCATTTAACCAAATACAGTTACTTTCTACTGTAAATATACGTATCTTTAATTCCCTCTGTGGACAGAAAAAGCAAACCTGGGAGCACAGTTCATCTCAGACAACTAAAATGAATCAAACAAATCACACTATTACAATGACTACCCTCTCTGCTAATAACAAGTGGAACCTAGGCCAGAAAATTCCAATGTAAACTTCACCATTCAGGAAAAATGGATTCCGCCCTTGATTCTCCCATTACCTCAAATTACTTGAGTAAGAACAAGGTGTCTAATTACCTCTGAGGATCTGTCTTTCCTGTATTTCTGTAGAATACTTTGGGTTTAGTATTTTCACATGATGCAACCCATGACAACACAATACTTTTTGGTTTTCATTACAAGACACAAAATACACACAGGTTTATATGTCTGGTTTTGTCTCCACAGTAACAGACCTGACCAGAGGTGGTTGTGAGGTGAATCATCTGTGGTTAGTGATTCCAGACCATCACTACAGTCATGCTTGCAGGGTCAGCAGCTGTACTGTTTATTCTAATAATACAAGAATGTTTCAAATACAAAGCTGCACATTCTCACATTTAGGGGTACATTTGTAATCTTAATATCTATCACTGCATAATGAAATTGGCTGTGAAAAAGTCAGGGAGTTTTTAGAAAAGACTTGCGCAGAAACTGCACAATGTAAGAGTGGAGCCGAGCTACCCTGCCCAAAGGGAAAAACCTTTTTATGTCAAAGAACTTATTTTCTACACCCTTTTGCATTCAAATAGTCTTGGCCCAGGCAGGTCTTGCTTCTTCCTTTCCACCAGCTTTGCATTATTACAGGAAGGAAAGGAGAAGCCTCTGCACCAGAATAGCTGAACTTTATGTGGACTGTGCTGGGTCTCTTCATATTTGATTACACTACAGTTATTTGGGAGACAAAGAATAAACAGACTGTACCGACAGCATAAAGGCTGAAAGGTATTTGCAGTGCATGAAGTATTGGTGCATAAAGGTGTGACACAATAACCTAAGCAGCTTCAGCAGATGGAGCAGGAAGATTCTGTGATTCATTTTGTTTTTTTAATTCACACTGTGCAGTCGAGGACTCAACCTGTCTGTAAAATTAAAAACATTTTTCAAGAGCTTTAAGATATTGCACATTAAAGGCAGCATTTAATAAGCTACAAGGGAAGAAAAATATCCTGATTGTACTGCAAATGCCTAAGTAATTGCATTTATTTATTATATATACAAGGCCTGTGGATTTATTTTTGATTCATGTTATTTAACATAAATTCAACACTGTCCTCATGCTGTCGGTCTGCCAGTTCTATACTTGATCTCATTTTAAAATAAACTGTTTTTTTACCTGGTATTGCCTTGGAGGATTGTTTAAACTGTTTAAGTGGATTTCATCTGAGCTTCTTATACTTGATTGTTTCCTTTGACCAAGCTGAAATGGAAACATAATTTACAGTTCAAAATAAATAGAAGCACAATATGGTTAAACTACCGCATGCATATATCATATGACAGAACACTAACTGTCAACTCAATTTGGGAAGTATTCGATTACTGTGGTAAAGTCCTTATGAAAGAAACCCTTTCAGACTTTGATGCAGGAAAGTGAGAACTGGAAGTTTTCTCCCTTTATTCTGCCTCTCACCTACTCCTAAACATGTTCAATGGATCAAAGCAGAGCAGACACCTCCTCACAGCCTTTCCCTCTGTATAGGAGGTGGACCCACTTCAGGAGGAGGGCAACACTGGCGCACCACAGCTTCATAGGCAATGGATGAAGGAGTCAGGCCATAGTGTGAGAGAAGTCAAGGAAAAAGAAGAGGTAGCTGCATTATCCTTTTCCTTTCTTTCATACTTGCCCACGTCTAATGCCACCTACATGACCACAAAATACACAAGGCGTTTGCTTTTCCACTCACTTGCACTAATGACTGAATGTAATCTGTTATTCAGGTCATGCCAGGGACCACAAAATTATCAGCTGACATTTCTGAGTAGCATCTTCTTTACTAAAGATACTGAAAGGGTATCACTCCCTGATGAGACACCAAGGATGCAAATTGCAGGCTTCATTACCGATTTACACCTTTGAGGACTAAAGCATCACAAAATGGTGAACTGAGGCTCCAGCTGAATGACCAGGCTGCAGTAAGAGTGAAAAGCTGTCAAAATGAAATTAATATTACTTTAGATTGATAATGGGTCCAGTTCCATGTGTAGTAGTTTGAAGAATTAAAAAGAAAGTGAAATATAAAACGTGATTGATCTGGATGAGGAATAAGCAGGACTTAGTCTGCAGCTGTGATACTATTCATGATCCTGTTACTTACCAGTTTACATTTAATGTACAAATGCATTTAATTTTATTATTTTTATTATTTATTAATTTTAGGTGTGGTTTTTCATTATGTATTTTAAATGTAATCTGTCATGCCGGTCACTGGTTTCAAATTTATGCTACATTGGCTCACTTCAAAAGTTAATCCAGTGTTTAACTAAAACCTGATTTTCACCAGAAATAGCAAAATCAGTAATACATGGTGAAATCAGTTGTGACAAAGAGCAAGCCTATAAAACTAGACACACTGTAATATTTTTATTTTAATTTATACCCTTCAATATTCTGTATTTTTTGAACAAAATAATTTACTTTTACTTAGCTACCGCACCTTGGAAGTTGGCACATAAATTAGAAGTGAATCACTCCACTAAACCTGCTTATGTGTAGCAGTACCACAGAACATCTGTTGTACTTTGCTGAATGACCACTTGGTGGCAGAGACTGCCAAGATTTCATTATAACCTCATTTTTACACAAAATGTTTACAATGTCTTTAAGCTTCATGCCTATGGCTTTTTCCTCGCCTCAAAATTACTACTAAACTCGGTCTGTCACATTGATGACTGAACTAGAACTCGTTTTTTTAAGTTACTATCTATTGAACATTTTCACATGAATAACAGGAGGGGAAAAAATGCAATTCAAATAAAACTAGGATATAAACCCTAACAAAAATAACTCTCCTCCAGGAGTTGTGTGAAAGAAGCAATGTAGCACACATTGCTCTTAGAAAACACCTTCTTCTTTGAACTTGCTTTCTCTACCATTATTTAAAAATCAGTGCAATCTAAGAGTAATACAAGTGCCGAGAACTTTTTTTTAAATCCCAGTTTTCAGAAGCAGCTGGCAACTTGCAATGCCAGGAAGAAGGGCAGAAGGAAGGGACTCAGAATTTGCTCTCCCATAACCATAGAATCATAGAATCATAGAATAGTTAGGGTTGGAAAGGACCTCAAGATCATCTAGTTCCAACCCCCCTGCCATGGGCAGGGATACCTCACACTAAACCATCCCACACAAGGCTTCATCCAACCTGGCCTTGAACACTGCATTCACAACCTCCCTGGGCAACCCGTTTCAGTGCCTCACCACCCTAACAGGAAAGAATTTCCTCCCTATATCCAATCTAAACTTCCCCTGTTTAAGTTTTAACCCGTTAGAGGTCACTTGTGAAAATTTCAGAAACTTTTATACCAGGTAAGTAAAAGTTAACATTTTTTATTGTTTGAGTGAGGGTTTAAAGTTCTTTCAATAACCAGTTCTTCCTTATTTCTATTCTGAGGTGCTGTGCTTTAAGAAAATGGATTAAATGCATCATCTATCAGCTTTTAGATTAGGAAGATGAACAAGTTCTGCAACACTTAAACCATAAACTTTCTAATTCACAAGGCTGGCTTATCAATCTAGAATAAAACTCCAAGTTTCTTTAAAACACTCCTTTTTCTTCATTTATTTCTCCCCTCTTTTGGTCTGAGTTTCTTGTTCACTTGATTTTTGAAACATCAATTCTAGCCTGAAACAGAAGAGCTCTGCGAGTTTTAACCAACAGCCTGAAAGAAAACATCTTCACAGCCTTTGCTATTGCATGTAGATATGTCTCAAGACATTAGTTTCTGGTGTTCTACACTTTGAACACAGCTATGTAAATCACCTGCTGTCTAGAACTGATGGCATCTGGCTTCATTTTCTGCCAAAGGTAATGAGGGCAGAGCTGGCTTTAGAGGCAGAACTTCTGCCTTTCACATCCGAACTCTTGTCTTTACACTCACCCTGGTGCTCTGCTGCTTTTGCGCTGAGAAGATGCAGGCTCTGTAGGAGAAAGACCCACAGGCTGGGGGTGAATCAGTAAACTCAAGTGTGTTAACATTTCTGGATATTGCAATCCAGCGTCTTCTATCAGTAAACTTTTAGTGTCCTCACAAGTAGGATTTGCACCAGAGCAACTGTCTCCCTCTTTATGCACAGTTTGGCAAATGGAGTGGTCTGGGGACAATAGCTTGAAGCAACCCTACTTTGGGAGGAAAACTACTTGAATAGGGGCAAGCCATTCCAGAATTTGCCTTAGTGCCCAGATAAGCTCCCTGTCACATTTAATTTACTAGCACAGACACAGCCAACAAATCTTGGGTCTGGTATTGCCAGATCTCTTCTTATCTTTGCACAGCTCATTGAGTTTATAGCAGCTCCTTGCAGAAGTAGCTCCTTACTCAGCACTCACAGCAGCATCGACCTGCTCAGCTCACCACAGGATGAGTCCAAAGTCAAAACCCAAAAAGCCTGAGAATGCCTTTGAGAAGATGCCATAAAACAGACTCAACAATAGCAAATCATCAACAGTGGGTCAAAATGTGACTAAAATACACTTTAGTTACTTTTCAGAAATGTGAAAGATGGCAGCATCTGATAGATTCAGATAAAATCGGCCCCACAGCATGTGGTGGTCCAAAACGCAAGCAAAAGTGTAATCCTCAGGTAGTATTAAGTCATCGAATCATAGGGAAAGGCTGAGGAATGAATAGGTGTGGTTCAGCTGCTTTATTTATGGTTTTCAATGTAAAAGCTTTTTTTCTGGGATTTTTTGTTTTTCTTTTTAATTTGATTTACACTTTTATAGCTTCCTTGGCTAGAGAGTAAGCACATTTCACTTAGCATCAGCTATACCGCAATCTGCAGCAACCAGAAAGCATTAATATATGAATTGTTAGGCTTGAATATCATTTTGGAAGGTAATGAAAAAATACAGCTTCTTTCCTTAGGGTGTAAGAATGGGATTTTAAAGAGTATCTGTTTTACAGCCACATAAATTTCATATTAAAAAGTCATTAAAAATAAGCTTCTAACTTACTCAGTGTTTTCAAAGCCACAAATTAAGTGAATTAGGAAAAATTAAAAAGCCCCTTTGATTTGTTGTTTCTTGCCAACACTCAATTTGGAGTTTATATGCAGCTCCTTAAAGTCATGATTTTTCAGTGATGTCTTTATCACTCATGGAAGCTGCGAAATGGATGTGCATCAAGTGGCTTGATGAAAAGTTTTGCAAATGTCAGAGTCATCAAAAACTTCAGCAAATGCAATCTCACATCCATTGAGTGTTAAATACACGAGGACTAAACTTCCCCCCAAAAATTAAGTGAGACCTGTGAAATGCTAGAAAAATAACTAGTAGCACACATGAGACATCTGAGGTTAATCAGAATCTTGACTTCGGCGACAGTGCTTGTAGTATCTGTGTTTGTTTTTATAGATGATTATGAACTTAACCAGAGGCAAAGGCTTGTTATAGGCACAGCATTTTTCCCCCGGATTGCAACCAGTTTCTTATCTTTGCTCTTCAACTGATAACTGTGATGGTAAAAGCACTTGTCACATTGGTGACAGAGCACTAACAGATGCATGTAAATTCTGTACTGGTCCCCAGTCTAATAGTGAATGATTATTGACTACAGACCCAAGAACTCCCTACCTTGAGAAGACCTCTGCTTAGACTACTGCCTATTTTAACAAAGATCCTTCCATATTAAGATTTCCATAAATTACACATTTGTTCTGCCACCATGACGAATCTGTGATTTCTTTTCTGTGTGAATGTCACTATATGTTCAACTTCCTATTCACTGTCAGCTGTCTTGCAAAGCTCTTCTTCCTTAAAGTGTTACAACAGTGCTAGTCTTTACACTTTGAATACCACCTAACAGCATGTGTTATGTCTCATATTCTCCTAAAGAAATTAATTTGACTCATGCCAAGACACTGCAGGAAAACCAGACTGACTACAAACTCTTTAAAAAAGCCCATGAGATACAGCAATCAATCAATTAAAGTCCTTTTACTGCACTTGTGTAAGTAAAACATAACAGAACACTTCACAATAAAAAGCAGCTGCATTCTCAGAGGAAGCAGCAACCAGCTTGTATTGGGTTTGCATGGTTAGGTTTTGGTAGTGGCGGCAGCTATAGGTGCAGCTTCTTTGAGAAGCTGCTAGAAGCTTCCCCATATCACACAGAGCCAACATGAGCTGGTTCCAAGGCAGACTCACCACTGGCCAAGAGTAACATACTTAAGAAGGGGAAAAAGTTCCTGTGCAACAGCAGCCAGCGACAGGAGGGCCGGACTCACACTGGAGAAGTTCATGGAGGACTGCCTCCTGCGGGAGGGACCACACCCTGGAGCAGGGAAAGAGCGTGGGGAGATCTCCCGAGAAGGAAGAAGCTGCAGAGATCATGTGTGATGAACTGACCACAGCTCCCACTGCCCCGTCCCGCTGAGCTGCCCGGGGAGGGAGGAGATAGAGAATTCATCAGTGAGGTTGAGCCCAGGAAGAAGGGAGGGCTGAGGGAAAGTGTTTGTAAGATTTGGTTTTATTTCCCATTACCCAGCTCTGATTTGATGAGTAACACATTAAACTAATTTTCCTAAGTCGATTCTGTTCTGGCCATGATGGTAATTGGTGAGTGATCTCTCCCTGTCCTCATCTCGACCTATGAGTCTTTTGTTACATTCTCTCTCCCCTGTCCAGCTGAGGATGGCAGTCACAGATCAGCTTTGGTGGGTGCCAGACATTCAGCCAGGGTCAACCCATGACAAAGGAGGAATTTATAAACCCTGCCCAGGCATGTGAGGGTAGTGTGAGGAACGACAAAGCTCATCTTAAGCTGACATTTGCAAGGACAGTACAAAGAGCTTATACTGCTAGAATAGCAGAACTAGGCTGAACAAGGAAAAAGTGGGCCGGTTGCTCAGTGAGGCAGGGGATTTACTGACAGTGGATTCAGCAAGCGCTCAGGGACTTGACGCGTTCTTTGCCTCAGGCTTCACGAACAGTTTATCAGGTCTCTGCGCTTAGTGAAGGTATTTGAGGAGAAGGAGACCAAGCAGCTGTGGAAGAGGGTCAAGTCAGGTGTAACTTGAGAGAACTTGACCCAGGCAAGTCCATTAGACCCAATGGGCCGCATCCATGGATGCTGAGAGAGCAGGTGAAGTCTCTGCAAATACACTATTGGCTTTGAAAGACAATACTGGGAGAGGTCCCCAAGAGGCTGGAGAAAGACAAACATCAAACCCATCTTTAAAAAAGGTCAAAATGATGACCTTTGCAAACACAGTTCACTCAACGTCCCTTCAGTAACTGGCAAAAGAATGTATTAGTCCTCTTGGAGCACATTTCAGGATACACGGAAAAGCAGATGATGATAATGAAAAGTAAATGTGGATTTATGAAAAGTCAAACCTGTCTAATCGTCTGTACGGCCTTTTGAGATTAAATGACTGCATTTGCAGATGAGGGAAGAGCTAGGGATGTCATCTACCTTGATTTTAGCCGGAGTTTCAACACTGTATCCTAGAATATTCTTGTACCCACATTAGGATGTTACTGCCTGGATGGGTTGACAACAAGATGGGCAAAATCCTGGCTGTGTGGTTGTACTTAGAGGGTAATATAGGGGTCTTGTCCCAGGACCTACCCTTTGAAACAACTTTATCAAAACCCAAGTGTTAGAGGAGGTGTTGGAGCACATTCCTGTCAAGTTTGCAAAGCCAGACTGGGAGGAAGGAGTGTGGAGCTGATAGTCTTGAGGGCAGGGATGTCATCCAAGAGGATAGGGCTGGCAGGAACCCTATGAATTTCAGTAAGGACAAACGGGAAGGAATAACTCCTTCAATAACAAAGGCTGGAGAATGGCTGGGGAGCAGCTTGGCAGAAAAGGACCAGAGAAGGGGAGCTGAGGGACAGATCGAAAGGTATTAAAAAACAGCAGCAAGTTCAGCAGAGGGTCACAAAACTGTTTGGGGCTGGAACACTTTTCCTGTGAAGAGACACTGAGAAATCTGGGCTTGTTCAGGAGCAGAGATGGATTCTGACATACCTAACAGCATGTAGCAGTGTGTATGGGAAGGTCACTGAGGAGATGGAGTTGGGGTCTTCACAGTGCTGCAGGACAGAAGAGCAAAGACAGTGGACATGCTCAACTGAGAAGTAAAAGCAGCAACTTATTCTCCATAAGGGACATTCACATGCTGCTCAGAGAGAATGTGAAGTCTCCATCCTTGGAGGTTTTCAAGATCTGACTGGATGAGGCCCTGAGCAACCTGGCCTGACCTCAGAGTTGACCCTGCTGTGAGCAAAAGGTGGGACCAGAGACCTCCTCAAGTCCCTCCTGGCCTGAATTATTCTCAGATTCCGTGACAAGAAGCAGGACGAACTGCAAATTTACAATGGTATTTCTAAACTTTGAACTGATTGCAGATGTAGACAAGTACTTATGTAAAAACAAAGTAAGAATTTAAGCCTGTACATAGTGACTGACTTCAGTATGGACTATGTTGGGAAAATCACGAGAAGAACAGGTCAACAACAAAAATGAACTTAATACTTGTTTTATCTTTTAAAATTAGCAGCGAGTATACACATTAGAAGATTACCTTGTTCATCTCTGCATCTTCCTGAAAGCTCTTCTTTTGGCACAGAAATGGTTTAGAAATACATTTTTTGATTCTGAGTAGGAGATAAAGCAAAGATTTGGGGCTTGGCACTAAGTTGAAGGGTACTGGAAGAGTTCTTCCTTCTTCAAAGTAAGAAAACCAAAGTTTAGCCCTTGCAAATTTCCATTCTACATCAGCATCATCCTGTAAAACAGAAACATGGCTGTTAATAAACTGTTAATACCACCTTGACTATTGAAGATGCTCTAGCTAAACTTTATCTTGTGTTTTGAATGTAATTGGCTGAAATTAATCTCAAACAGATCAAGAACTTCTTTATAATCTGTGAAAACTGAATTTCAATGAATGGAACTGTTCTTATTAACCCATTTAAAATAACACAATTACAGAAGAACAAAGTGGATTTGATTTAATCACTGATTACTGCAGAGTGAGTGCTAACAGTCAGACAGAACTCTTTGAAAACACACTGATAAGAACAAAAGCTCTGACTTAAAAGCACACAGTACAATGCCCAAGTTAAAGCTTCATGGCAACGCTCAAACTGCTTGGAACACTGGCACCTCTGTAAATGGAAAAATCCTATGTTAACATAACAAAAATGTAAACCTCTCAATAAGACTCTGATTTCCTATCTTACTGGTCTCTTCTGTAGCAATTAGTCTATGATCTTGTTTGTGAAGAAGACATAGTATTGGAACTTTAAATTAAAAATTTACTCTGCTAATTAAAACATGATAAAAAATAGGTGATTCTCATCTAATTCCTTCTACTTGCTGGAATATATAACTAAATCAAATATGCTATCATCACTGTGGTTTATGTTTAACGTTAATGACAGCCAAAACACTCACTTTATTCCTACCTGTAAAGTTCAAGATGGTTTCCCACAGAAAGGACTGATGTCATGTTCAAGTACATGATTCAATACTGATGTAGCTTTTTTTATAAGCTGTTTGTACCCAGTCACCACACTTTTGGATAATAGCCTATTTTTTATTGCTCTGAACCTGATAGCTTGTTCTGTGGCCTCCTGAGTCAGAAGAATCTGACTCAGATGCATGTTGTTCTTGCTCAAGCTGGGCAACACCACTGCCACAAACCAGAGAGCAGAACCTGGGACCAGAGTGGTGTCAAATCCGAGTCTGCTGCTTTGTGTCAAAGGCGTCACCTGGGCACGGCTGGGATGGCCTAACTTCTGGAGATCTGCTTCCTTTTTTTCTAAACAGTGATAACGATTTAGCCCTTTGTTTTCCATGGCATGCAAAGTTCATACTGATTTTCAGTAGCCCTGCTGGTTACTCTGTGAAGTTTTGCTCATAGCAGAGGAGTAGAGCAACAGTTGTTTAAATAAAAGAAGAATACAATGTATTATAGACCTGCTTGCAAAGTCAAGGCATAGGAACAAGAACACCCCTGCAGCACAGGGGCACTACTCCCTCTCATTGTTATTACTTAGAAATTGTATTTATGTAATAACCACAACTGAGGCAAATGAAAGATTCACAGTCACACAATGCAACCCTTCCTCTTCAGGAACATAACACAGTACAACAGCAGTTTCTTAGTCCAGTCTAGTTCTTAGTATTGCAAGCACATGCAGCTGGGTAATTTCCAGGTATTTTATAACACAACTATACTGAGGAATGGGTATTTTCTCCTATTATATAGGAGAAATAATATGTGTTATTTTTCTTAAATAAAATGTCAACGAGAAAATTTTCAGGTCTAGACAATTAGCTGTAACAGTAAATGTGGCGATAGTTCATAATAAATGGAATTTTTACCTCAATTTCCTGGAATGAACTGTTGATCATTGCAATAAGCATGTTGAGTAAGACAATGACCATGGTAACATTATAGACTCCATAAAGGACATAACCAGTATTTTCAATAAATTTGTGTTTATAGTTGATAACAACTGATTTAACTTCTGAGAGTCCAAATATAGCCCAGAACAATGTCTTGAAACTTTCTTCAACACTGAAAGGAGAAATTGAACACACGCATATGTTACTGAAGAAAAGCTGTATATTCTTACCATTCAAATTGCCAGTTACCATTTTTACACAGTGTACAAATTGTTCCATTGTAATGTAGAGCTCTACCATAGTGATATTATACAGAACAAGTAGAATATCTAATTTCATAGGTACAGGCTGTTTCATAATGTAAGATTCCTAATATTTAGGACTGACAATAAAACCATCTCATTCCATTTAGGAATTACATACACATTCTCAAAAGAATATTAAAACGATTCACTTGTTAACTACTTTAATCTATATGCTATGCTCTTGCTGGTAATGTGAATCTAAATAAAAATAATCAACCTGCAAATATTTTAATTGCACCATTAGTTCACTTAGAATGAATTATTTCACCATTAATAGGACTGACATTCTGAAACCGTGAAGAAGACAGGATCTGACTGAAAATCAGCATTTTCAAAAAAATGGGTCTCACAGACCTTAAACCTCCAGCTGAGTTTTCACTGTATCACCAATCCAGGGTTAAGGCAATAAGCCATGGTGTGGGGATACTGATTTTTTTCAGGTTAGTTCATTTAGATACATGTATTTCCTCTTAATCAGCTTATATATGTATATATATAAACACACATAAAGATAAACCCAAACCTCTGAGGTACTTTTTCCTATCTATCATCTCCACCTGTTTGAAGACATACTTTCTCTTGCTTTGATGACGAGATCTCAGATCCCCACGTCTAAAAATGCAGATGTAGCATTACAAAGCAAATTTTGGATTTTATCATGTTATTGTTAAGAAAAAAAAGTTAACCCCCCCCCCCCTAATTTTTAGTTGTGAATTTACTGTTTCATAGTCTTAGGTACTTTATCTACTGCGTGAACTAATAAAACTGAAAAAAGAAACACTATTTTCCCTCTTAGCCAAGTTTGCTTCCTGGCTGAGTATACTTCGTAACAGCAATAGCTTGAAGATCATGACAGCCAGACATGAAGCAGGAAAGAGCTGCAGAGCACACAGAAAAATGAGTTTCCATTGAAGTGATTTATCTTAAAATCACAGCTAGAAAGGAGAGGCATGACGAATGCATGCCAAATAACCCCTGAAAGACAGTAAATTCAGAATTCCTATTTTTAAGGTGGAGAGGGAAAAAAAGAGCAGCTACGAAAGTAGTAAAAAAAAAAAAAGGAATATATTTTCTCCTCCCAAGATGGACTTGGTTATTGCCATTGGAAACTATCGAGAGACAGTCCTTAAAAAAATAATTAGATACTTTTATTCTTTTTTTTTTAACCTGTAAGTATATACAGAATTGTCTGAACCAAATTACAGACGTTTTCTCATGTGTATCACACTGCAGTAATTAGTCTGCATCAACTACAGATGACAGCAGCACATGATGGAGGAACCAGCCTTGCTCCCATGTGCTGCAGGGAGCTGCTATGCTGCACTCTGAGGTACCGGTGCCAAACTCCCTCACAGGCAGGATGCTGTCCCGCAAGCTCCCCAGCCTTTGTCCTGAAACCCTTGAACAACCCTGGGAACAAGCCCTGTGTGAGTGCTATTACAGATTGCACTGCCAGATCATCTGACACATGCTCATCTGTGAAGGCGCCTGAGGTACTTCTGCTTTTTTATGAGCATCCTGACCCTAGTGCAGCTCAGGAGGCTTTGCCACAGGGGCATGTCTCTGCCTCACTGTCCATTGGGACCCCCGGCTCCTTTTCTGCCGAACTGCTTTTCAGCAAGTCAGCCCCAGCCTGTCTGATGCATGGGTTTCTTCTTTCCAAGGAGCAGGATGTGGCATTTCCCCATGTTGAACTTCCCAATGTTCCTGCAGCTCACTTCTCAAGCCTTTCAAGGTCCTTCTGATTGGCATCACAACCAGCTGGGTCTATCACAACCAACCTATAACTCTTGCTCATCCATACAGGCCTCCTGACAGCTCTGCTTGATTTTCTGCCCATTGAGATGGACCAATCTTGAGCACTGAAAAGACATTCTTGAAAATCAGTCATCTTTGCTGGACTGACCTTCTCTTCAGGGCCTTACGCCATGAGATTCTTCCCTGAAGAATCCCCAAGTCTGCTCTCCTCAAGGCTGGGGCCGTGGTCCTGCTATTTGCCTTGTTGTCTCTTCTCAGGAACCTGAACTCCGCAATCTCAGGATTAGCCACGGCTGCTCCCGACCTCCACATACCCAACCCGTTCTTCCTTGTTTGTAAAAGTCAGGTGTCGCAAAGCTCCTCTCCACATTAGCTCCTTGATCATGTGTCAGGAAGTTACTGTCAATGCCCTCCAGAGACCTCCTGAATTGCTTGTGCCCTTCTGTGCTTTCCTTCCAGCAGGTATCAGGGTGGTTAAAAAATCCCATGAAGACCAGATCCTGCGAGTGTGAGTGTTCTTCCAGTTGTCTGAAGAAGGCCTCATCTGCTTTGTCTTTCTGATCATGCATTCTGTAGCAAACATCCACTACAACATTACCCATGCTGTTCTGCCTTCTAGTCCTGACCTGTAAGCTCACGCTGGCTCTTCATCTATCCCTAGGCAGACATACAGGCATTCTGGCTGCTCTCTCACATAAAGGGCAACTATATCTCAGCTTCCCAGCCTGTCTTTCCCAATCTATTATGGTATTGTTAGGAACAGAAGCTCAAGCTCTGATTTCAAATATTTTAAGCACTAGAACAAGAGAGAAAATGACTACTTAATCCAAGACAAATGTTTAAGAGACACAAATGTTATAAAACAATTACTAAACTTAGTACATACAATGCAAGCAACTGTTTTTCCATAAAACCAGCCCACAATCATCATAGTTTAATCAGTTGTACTTACGTTGTGAATGCTTCATTTTGTTTTGCCCCCAGATAATAGGAATAGAGATTAAACATGCCTATCATGAAAGCCACAAACACCATGATAAATATCACCATGAACTTGAAGATGTCTTTCACAGTTCTGCCAAGTGATATCTGCAGTGGTCCAAAGCTTTCATTAGCTGGCAAGATGTAGGCTATTCTGGAGAAACTTAACACTACTGCAATTGCATACAGGCCTTCAGATATGATCTGAGGATCAGATGGATCCCAGTTTATTCTGGCTAGAAACAAAAGATGAGAATTTCTGTTAGCATTTCAAGATATCTGTACAGATCTATGGGAGGTCTTTTTGGAACAGCAACTGGACAAAACTGGAAGAAACCCTGGGTGATTCAAACAGTGCTAATCACTCATGTTTAACCAACTGAATTGAGCCAGGTAGCACTAGCAACATTTCACAGCTCCACTGACTGTATTGATTAGATCTCCATTGATTATAAATGTGGGCTGTAAGATCACTGAGGTAACTTTCTGGGAGCTGAATCCCAGCCTGCTAGAGAATTTAAGTAAAATTCACCTTACAGTGTCAATTGAATAAATTAAATTAGAAATATGATTTGTTTTAGCTACCCAAACCAAATTGTTTTGATGTGGGGATCTGGAATCATTAAATGCCTTCCATAACTCTAAACCTGTGGGAAGAATAACTTTTCTCTACTTTTTCTATTTATTTCATCTTTTTACTCATAGTGAAACAGTTATGGCCCTTTCCTGGCACACTGAACACCCATTCTATCACCTTTTCTATCGTCATCTCTATCAATCTCTTCTGTTGAAGCTAATCCACTTGTGCGAATTACGTGAACACCCTTTAGATCGATCAGGGAATGTGACACTGGTCTTTGACAGGGAACACACCAGATGCAGAGGACAGAATTCAGGTTCAAACCCGTACTTAAAAAAATATTTACAGAAAAGTGTCAGAGGAAGAAATCTAAAGCAATATCCTCCAGAATACTTCCTTGCAGGAGATCAAGGCACTGCCGGATGATGTGGGACACTTAAATTCAATTCATTATTGTGCTCCAGGCAACGAGAAGAGGTTAACCTGGGATGGGTTCTCTACTCCCAGAATGTTGTTATCCATGTTTACGCTACTGTAAAGCCAGGAAAATAAATGAATATACTATGACTGCCATTTGGAAAAAATAGTAATTTGAGCTGCTAATTAACACATAACCATTTAATAAAAAGTCAGTTATTTGTACAGCTTTATAATACATTCATACCCAGTGATGCTGAGCATTAGTCAAAACGACCTTACATACATCAGAAAATTATACTCTTCAAGGAACTTACTGCAATGCCAATATTCATGTACGCTGACAAAGTAATAAACTATTCTCGTTTTAGGCACAACAAAGCTCAGTTGGTGGATTTTCATTGCCTTGTTAGCTGCTGTGTGTTTCTTGCAGGTATATGCATGTTTTGTTTATTGAGCTCCTCACTGCAAAGCCTATTACACATATTCAAATGAGAAAATGTCTGGATGGCAAAAGACTGCACATTTTCACATAAGCAAGCGTACCTGTGTTAGCTTTACCTCAGATTTCATGGGTAACTAAGATAAAAGATGTCAGTAAACAGAACTTAATTTTTCCTCATTTGGGCAAAATAGCTTCTAGACAATTCTCATATATTCTAAGCAAGTTTATTAACATTTTTATTTCTTATTGGTAAAGACAGTGGATTGAGAACTATTAAAATAATATATAAGTCACTGAGCAAAGGCAAGTATTGGTTATGTTGGCAAAACAGGTTTAAGAAGTTCTTGCATCTCATTGCTTTGTTCTGCCCCTGCATTATAGTACATCATATTTACAGTTGTACCAACACAAGTGTTTGCAGGATAGCATTGTGTAACTGAACAGAACAAATGACCTGGGTTATAATGATATTTAAAACGGGGGATGACAATGGGGTTATTTCAGTCTTAGATCACTTCAGCACCTGATGTCTAGAACAGTCCTCAAAGAAATGTATGAGCTGTGAGAACTGTGATCAAATAATAGGGATGAGAAAGAGAAGAAGGAATGGGAATTACGAAGCCGTCTATTGTAGAACTAAATTATTGGCAGAAAATCAATTCATCTTCACCAGTTTACCTAAGTAAAACTTAATCATGTAAAATTAACTCACCCAAGGTGTAGTATTTTATGTTGGGCTCCAGTGTTGGACTTGTCAGATCTTTCATATTTGCATCAACGAAGTTCTGGGCTCTGGATGCATGCCAAAATGCCATAAACCTTGCTATGAATGATGCTGCAAAAATTGCTAACATACCAAAGTCAAGCATATTCCATAACTCAAAAAGGTATTCCTTTGGACCCTGAGACCATATCTCTTTGCATTCAGACCATATCATGCCTGTATAAGACAGAACAGAGAAAACAGTGTGTTTTTTTATCTTCACATTTATTTGATATTTTATTTTCTGTAAGATATGCTCCAAGTTGCAGTTAAATGCAAACCAATTTTGGTCAGTGGGAGTCTGAACACAAACTAAAATCCTTGACCCCGCCAATTCGTATACATCCCAACCCTTCTTTCTCATGTGAGTAATAAAAACAATCTTTCATATTGCTTTTTTCCCGTACAACTACAAAAGCTCTCAAAAAGAATAATGGGATATGGGTATTACCATCTGTTACAGAGACAGGAGGAGAGGAGAAGAGCAGAAATGCTCTGCTATGATCATATAGCAGTGCTAGAACTAATAGCAGAACTCACATTTCCTTATTTGCAGAATACCTTGAGTACAGTCTCTTTTACTGCAATTACAAATATATGTGAAAAACCAGCATGAAAGTATGAATCAGGCATAATGCTTCTTCAACAGGGAACAGGTATCTGATTCCTAATAATTTTCCTTTAATAATAGAATATAAGAGTACAGTATTTGTTCATGGCATCTTTTTTATTAAGCAAATCCTTGTCCTTTTCAAGATAAAATTATTTAGTCATGAACTACATCTATAGCATTCTAAAGTGAGACAATAAAAAATGAAACAATGTCACTATTTTTTGCACTTATCAAATTGTCTGAAGGAACTTTTCATCATTTTCAGATAAGAACAGCAATAATGCTAATTGCAGTAACTAAATTCAATGCTACATCTGCATGCATTGAACCATTTTTTTCATAAACCATCTTATGCACAACAGAGAAATAAAAAGATTAAATTAGAAAACTAGAACTTCAAATTGGGAAATTTTTATTTACTCTGTTATTATCAGAAGAAAATATTGATATTTATAGACTATTTGGAAATCTAAGTGCCATGTTATTCCTATAATACACAATGATATTATTTTATAGATAGCTTTATGATGAAATAAATAAAGTTTGTCAGTCTTTCAAAGCTCTAAGAATCAGTTAGCGTACAAATGGCTCCCATTTCAATCACAGAGAGCTCATAAAAGCAAAATATTTTAAATTCATGAGCTTTTGAATAGAAACAGATTTTACTTAGCTTGAATTTAACTCTTCTGTATTACTGTCTTAACTAACAAGCAGATCCTAGATCCTTCAAATATGTGGTACATTGGTATAAATGGTACTGGACTTGTAAATAAGAATGAGACAGGTAATATATTTTTGAGGGTACACAGGGTCAAGTTCTGATGCTGAATAGTACTACACTACCAAATTGAACAGATCAGCTCAGAGTACTATTCATAATATTAATTTCATCCCTATTTTGGGAAAAAAATCTACCACTGAATGTTCAGGGGCTATATTCTTCTTCCCTTTTTGTCGGTAACACATCCAGCTACACACTATCTATTTTGCTGGCATACTTGCAAAATAAGAGAAAAAGAAAGAGACAAATGGACTCAAAAAGTTGGCCCATGATGTGGAAATCCTTCCCCTTGGGGGCTGACACAGCCTGGTTAAAAACAAAACAGAAAACTTGTAGACACTTTCCTTTGATAGTCATAAAACTGAATATATTCATATTGAGACAATGTAGATTTCACCTAAGTCTCTAACTTGAATGGTTGTGATTAACTAGGCACATGTGAATCCCACTGACATCCAGTAAAAGATACAAGGCCTGTGTGGGAATGCAGCCAGGTGAATAAACTCCATTTGTTGCAATTTTTACTCATAAAATTAATAGCAAAGGATTAAGTTGGATCCAGCTTCATTGAAATCATAGCAAGAAAAATTTAAGTGAAAATTACTTTTTACCTATTACCCAAGAAATAATGAGCATCTCCATCCATGAGAAACACGAAGTTTTCATCCTAAATAGCTGTTTTACATTGCCTGTCGTTTCATTAGGTCGAAGTTTGGTGCCGTCAAATCTGTCAGCTGCATTCATGACAAGCAGACCAAGAAAAATGGTGAAAGAGGCTGCATGGGCTACAAACTTCATAAATGGTCCACGCATTATCCTCCCGAGCTGCAACAGAGGTTACGAAACACAAGGATATTGCATTGCCTTCTTCAAGAATGTATAGAAAAGAACAGTAACACAGATAAATATGTATTTCAATAACATACAGGAACAAATATTTGGAAAAAGTTGTTTACTATGATGCCATACTGACAGTCACCTTTAAAAGTTTCTACTTATTTACTATTTTCAGAGGGAAAATCTACCAGTTTCATCATACATGTATTTTTAACTCATTGTTTTGAAATAAATCTGTAATTATTTGGGGGCATCTATGTCTGTTATAGGTAATCAAGAGAAAAATGTATTAGAGTTGTTGAATTTCTTATGTGCTAGTCATCTTTATATGTCAACAAAGACAATGAGATTTTTTATACTAAAAACATTAAATCATCGCAAGAAGTGAATGACTAAAGAATTCTGTTTCCTGACTGACATGATACTCAGCTTAGCACAATTGTGCAGTTTTCCCAACTTATTTTCCCTTTAAAAAAAAAATCATGAGGGCTCAAAAAGTCATATCTATAGTTCTGCATAGGGTCTTCATCTCCTTCCTGACTTCTTTAATAGATACGTCCTCAAATTTGTCATGATGTCATGGATAAGAACAACTTTAAAATGGTTTAGAGCAACACTTAAAAAACTGAAGTTCTATACAAGCTCACACAAGGCTGAACTTCCAGCAATTATTTATTTTGAGAGTGCCTGTATTAATAGTAAAAGTCTCAGTTTGCTCACTTGGTTAGCAGCTGCAGAAAAATACTTTTCAATATTAGATTAAGACAGTATCTCTGCCAAAATTCCCTGGAAAGAATTGAAAGCGAGTGTCATGGATCTCAGCTGAAATATATAACAATCTGTGGTCTGGAAAAGGGAGGGGAAAGCAGAAAGATAGGTTATTTGTATTCATATTTTTGCTACACTTGTTTCAATATCAAAGTCAGATTTTTTCTGACCTTACAGTCAGCTTTTACAGAAACACAGTATAAGAGGGTGCAGCCAAGAATGCGATTCTAAGGTCTCAAATACAGGTAACAGTAAGAGAAGTAGACAAATGTAAAAAGAAGATACTGTTAAAGGAGCACTGTCAAGGTTAGCAGGCACAAAGTTTGATCTTCTTTCTGTATTATATTGTTTTGCAAACCCATGTCATTCATTACTTTTCTCACTCGATAAAACTAATTAATCTTTTATAAGATAAAATATTCCATCAGCCTCATAAGATTAACTTCAACAACCAATTATTTTGCTTAATCCGCAAAAAGAATAGGTAACCATTGTGGGGAAAGATTTTATTTCAAGCTGGGAAGGAACAGTCATAAACAACACACAATAAAGCAGAGCTGAAAAATGATAAAGTACCTTGACAGTGTCCTTTTAAAAACATTATTCTTGTGTTCACAAATGAAGATGGGTTAGGAGACAAGATGCCAGAAAGAGACATACCCAGAAAAGAAGAAAAGATACTGAAGAAGGTAATGTTAATATATGCTTTGATCAAAAAATAGAAAATTTAAAAGACTGAACTACTAGTGCTCTCCCTTCCACCCCTCAAAAGAGACAAAAGTAATTTTTTATGTGCACGTACTAAAATCTCCCTGGAAGTAGGATTGACTATGGTTGAACGGATAACACAAATGCTGGAAGCTATTATGACATTGCTATGTAACAGTGATCCAATAAAATCTTTAAATGACACATAAAATTCCCAGTCTCTTTACAGAGAAGGGATAGGTCAGAAAGTGTGAATCAGGGAAATTAAAAACAACATGTAAAGACAAGACCATAACCTTGCAAGTTTGGACTCTTCTGTAAGCTAGAGTCCCTCCTTAATACACTTTCACTGTGCATTTTGACATAATAAATTTTCTCCCATTTCACAGACCAAGTCATGCAGATCAAGACATGGTCTTCTAAATGTTCAGAATCTCATTCTCTAATTTAAGTGGGTTTGGATTTTGTTTTGTTTGTTTCTTTTCTGGTTTCTGATCCTTCGTGCTATAGTCTTTGGCTTGCTATAGAGTTTTGGAGAGCGTTTTGTAGGTTAGTTTGGTTTAGGACAAGATATACACTAGTTATACTGTGAATACTTCAACATGCATCTGTCTGTAGTTAGGGTCACCTGAAATCACTGAGGACTGGGTCAGTGATTCACATTATTTCCCCTTGTGACTCTGCAGAAACAATCAGTATCATAATGTGATGGGGTATGGTATTGATACAGAAATGATACAGTAGGACTTTATGTAGCACACTTGTCACAAAGGAGAAAAGGCCTGATAACAAGTAAGAGATAATACTTATACTTTCTTAGGAAAAGCATTTCCTAGCTCCTCATGTACTGGACATAACGTTCAATTTCTTTTCCTCTACCACAGTGTGAAAGAGGAATACGTATAACCCTCAGAACATGCTTCTAGAAAGCATATAGGAATGTACCAAGTTATTTTTTCAGAAATGCCAACCGAGGTGGCTGGGAACAGTGAAAGAAGACTCAATTTCAAATCAGATCCTTCACCTTGGCCAGGGGCTGCGTGAATTACTTATGAAATCCTAAAACTAAAATCCTAAATTCTATTATTAATTACAGCTGAACATCATAGACATACTGCAAGCTGTTATTTTCCCCACAAATACTGTGAGTATTTTCACTCTTCTGACACTGTGCCCTATGGTGCCAAACCTGGAAAAAACAATGGGTACTTTATTTCAGTAGGAGAGCAGATTTATAAAATTCCATCTATTCATACACAGAATAGACTCTCCTGATACAGAGCATGTTCCATATTGGAACCATCCTATCCTGAAATCAAAGAGTGAATATTTTTGTCATCAAAAAAAGCAAAATTTGAGGTGAAAAAAGGTGGATTAGGTTTTATATTTGCAGAATGTAATGAAACAAAAAGCATTCAACATATATATCACACAATGAGACAATTAAATAGTGACAAGAAGTGGAACCTTAAAGGATGTTGTCCTTTGAACATTGACTTTAGAAAGGTACTCTGAAATAGCTTTCTTCAGAATGCACAATGGTTCAAAACTACTTTAAGATACAATAAATCATTGGAAAAAGGAAAATGACAAATAGAAAGTCACTGCTAGAGCTGAAAAGCAATTACTGAAGTACGTTCAATCTCAAGGCGTGTTGTAAGATGAAAGCATTCATAAAAATCCTAGTCACTATACACAGAAGTGAAAATTATGTAACCGATCTTTAACGTCCAGACTGAAATAAATGAAAAGCATGTCAAAACAAAGAAGGCCCACCTTTCCCCTCTCAGAGAACAATAAAAAACAAACAAAACCAAAACAACACAAAGGCCTCAGTCCTCCCTTTCAACCTTCCTCTTCCCTTGGAATCACCACATGTGTTCAGGATTCAACCTGCTAAATCATGGGTGCCATACTGTAACCCATTGAATAAACCCTACACGATCCCTTTTGTTCTCTCTAATATATTCTCAAGGGAATTTTCCATCAGTGTCCATTTAAAATGGATTGTGACCAAATAAAACAGAAATTCAACACAAAGTTCAGAGAGGTCAGAGACTGTAATCCATCTTCAGTGGAAAGGTTTTCCATACTTTATATACCATTCGAAACAGACAGAGTGGCAGCATCCAAATCCAGCCTGTGCACTCATTATAAATGGAGGCAAGGGAGGCTGTGTTACTGCTTTAAAAACCTCCTGATAATAAGTGTTAGCACAGTCTTGACAAGTCAACAGTTAAAACTGATGATGATTGTTCTAACTTCTGGCATTCACATTTCGGTGACTTCTATTAATTTTTAATAATAAAAAATAAAATTGCCTTTGAGGTAACTGGAATCAACCCACAGCCTGAGCTTAGCCTACCTCTGAATCAATGGGAAATGATCCTTTGCATCTGCCTACTACAGCAACAGTGAAATAAAGAATGGTTTCGCTCTGTTTCTGAAGTACAATTTCTACAACGCAACTCTTGCTCAGCCATTGTAATTTCATTTAATATACACAGCCTTTAACATAATACATTTACCTGTCTTAATTACGATTGTCTTAACATGCAATCCTGAAGCCATTCCATTAAAATAACATGTTTCTACAGTATTATTTAAGAAATTTATCTTTGCCAGACTGGAATGTACATACAGATGATACAGGAGTTAATAAAAGGCCATTACAAGATTTCACAGACTGACCTTACTGCAAGGAGCAATCCAGTAAGCCATGGAAAGGAAGGGCAGTCCTACCGCAACAGCAAGAACAACCAGGAACTTCACTGCCATGGTCTGCTGCCGTAAACCTGACAAATTCTCATACCAGATTGAAAGAAGCTGTTGTTGGCAGTTTGGATGTGCTACAAACTGTAACAAAGAAAAGGAGCACAAAAAAAATACTGCTTTCAGAAAATAACACCTATATGAAGTATATTAAGAATGCTGGAATAGCAATAACTCAAGCTCATAGTAAGAGGAGCACTAACAAGGTATAAGAAAAAGTTTTTTGATGAGCATAATCCCAGCATGCAGGCATGTGCTATCAGCAACAGTAAATCCTTTAATTAAATATCTATTATCTTAATGACCCTGTGTTCCAGCACAAACTATTACTTTCCATCTAAGGATAATTAAACATAAACTCTATCTGGGCAAAATCTAGTGTTATAGGCTACCAAAACACAAACATTTAATAATAACATAATTTAATACCACTATCATGATATGTATGCTTGGTCAACAAAATTGCTTACTTTTTTAACTTCATACTTAATGGCGAGTTTTAATCGGCTAAGGCTTGGGCGACCATGTTCTCCATTATTATGGCTCATCTCTACATCACCATTCAAAATAGCTTCCACTTCTTCTGTATTTCTGCACAAATCAAGGAGTCCAACTACAAAATCCTTGCATTGCATAGACAATTTCTTGTAATCATTCTAGAAAAGAAAAGAAAAAAAATAACTTCTTGTTTTGACCTAACATGAGAGAAATAGTTCTACATCCCAGCTACGCATCTGTAAGCATCAATAGTTTGTTTGCATCTGGTTATGTTTTTGGTTTTTTTTGTCTGGTAGATTAACAGCACTTTGGTATTAGACATCTGCTTCCCCCGAACGTTCAAAGAGTAGGATTTGTCTCACCTTGGTTACCTTGGACATCTACATTATCACCTTTTACAGACAACTTACTTCTCTAGACTTGCTTTAGAGCCAATTGCAAGTTGAAAAAAAACCCAAACAAACACTTTCAGAAATACAGTAGGGCATCGTTTAATGACTATTTCGAGTTTTGAGTCACTGTTTTCCAAAAGGCATAAATCAACCAGAAAAAGATAATTTTGATCACTGTTATCCACAGATCATTAACCACCCCTTACTTGCAGCTGTGTTTGGGTTATAAAAGATTAACATAGCTAGACAGACAGCAAGTCAGGTGGCTATAGATATAGATGAAGATCTAAAGCTAAAACCTTTGCACAAGCACACTGCCCCTGGCCTAGACCTTACAGGAGATTTACTCGTATGTGTGTCAACAACCTCTTAAAAAGATGAAACTGCTGTAGAATTTTTCCCAAAGAATAAAAATAAACCCCTCCAAACCACCCCACACCATACAGGACTGCTCATGTAGTCTCTGTTTTATGTTCAAAGTATCTTTCTAGGAATCCTTTTATTGTAGTGCCACATTTTCCCCTCTTCCGGTCTGTTCTTCATAGCATTCCCTCTTCTCCCACTCTTAGTCTCTATTTAGTCCCTTCTCTTTAATTACGTCCTAATGCAGGAATGGAAGATGCACACCCTGGAAGATAAACCATTATTTTGAGTATACAGAATACCCTAATTTATTTGCTGAAGCTACACTTCATGCATGTTCCTGCTTTATTACCCACAAGACAAAAATACCACAATACCAGTTCATGACTTTACTATATTAAAGGATTGCATCCGAGTTTTACATTTCACTTTAGATGTAAACATTCACAGACAAATATAGACACTACTGTATGTCTACATGAAAGTGCTAGTGATTTATTTTTTTAATACTGTAATGTAAGCAAGATAGCTCAGATCTGCTATACAAGAGAAAGGAACTTTAATTTCTCCACAAAGGCAAGAGAAGTTAAATACTACAACTAACTATTTCACGACATGCTACATATTTTCAATGTACTATTTATTTTCCACCTCTTCAGAAGAGTAATAAGAAAGATTAACCAAAATCTGAACTTCCTGGCACTACAGAAAGACATTTTTTGAGAGTAATACATCATCTTCTGTTTAGCTTTCATCTTTATAGCAGCAGGTAAGATATGATTCAGTATTCAATCATCTTGATACATAAATGTCCTCTTTAAAATGAAAGGAAAAGCAGCTATTTGAGGTTCACAGACAAAAGGAAAAACTGTGCATAAGAGTCAACTTATGCACCCTTGTAGGATTAGGTACCATGAACTGCTCCAAACTGATATCTGACCCTTGAACCTCAAATGAAAATTGGAGTATTTTTCAATAAATTTAGAAACAAAATAATTTGGCCTTCAGAAATAACTCCTAAAAATAGTGTAATATATTTGTAATGTACTGGTGTTTGCATATTTTCTAATAGGACGCATTTGTACATGCACACTCACATACACTCTTCATCAGTATTTTCCAGTTCAGGTGAATCCCAGTGCAGTCCAATGCCTTTGGGTAGTCTCAAAAGATAAATCATATACAACTTATTTTAATGATGAATGTGGTTTTTGTCTGAGTGTAGTCCTGTTTACTGGAATGAACACTGAACAGGCACTTTTAGAAATGCCAGATATCCCCACTCACACTTAGCAGAATTACCCCTTCTGAATTTAGGTTTGTACATGGCATCATATATATATTAGCAGCCAGTAAATTCATTCCTAAACTCCACTCGTTTATTTTCTCATTTGCAAATGCACTAAAACAGCTTCCCTTCCTGCGAAATACTGCCACAGCCAAGACGAGTGGTGGTAGCTGAGCTGAAATGTCCTCACTGGTCAGATTACAGCAGATGAGCTTTGGGGAGCTGAGGGCTGCCCAGCACCACACCTCCACCACAGCCACAGCACAGCACCTCTGTCACCAGCAGAGTCAGCTGAAGGCAGCGCGCGGCCCGACTCCAGTTCACAGGTCACTGTCTTCAGACATATTCCTTATGAAGAATTTATCCTTCCAGGGAAGGTTATAGAGGACAGATGGGATGATAATAACTTAAACTGCTACAGGAGGATTTGACAGGGTCTGAACATTAGTCAGGGAGCTCTATCTGGGCAACTTTGGTTCTAAGAAATCAAGTGTGTTAATTTGCAGAGACTACTGCACCGGCTGCCTTTTGCCCTTGTCTCCTTGGTCCACTTCAATACGTAGTGACAGCAAAAATTATTAATACACTCTGTCACACATGCACAGAAAGTTCCCCTTCTCCCACAGTCTTCCATGTCTCTCACCATTAATGTGAGTCAAGGGAACATGGGAATTTTTTTGGCTTAACTTAGTTTTGAAAATGGCCAAAGACACACAACTAATTCCACACGTTTTTCTTCACTGCAAATTGAAACTTCATGAATTAACAAAGCAGTCCTGGGAGACTTGGAAAGAAAGTTTGCAACTGAAGGAGGACAGCCTTCAATTTGGCAATACAGCACACGTGTGATGACGTGCATGTGGCAACACTGGTTCAGGGCTCTTCAGCAGTTTAGTTAAAAAACGGTTTTGCCAAATTTTGCCACACCAAAGATGAAGGGGCAGCACTGGCTGCTCCCACCCTGCAGAACAAAGTTGGTGTTTTGGGGTTAGCACTGTGGGAGATGAGGAACCAAGGGAAGTAGGCGCTGGTGGCAGAGGAATGACAGGAGTGGTGGGGGTGACAGTGGCTGCTGCCGAGTGGGGTCACCTGCCCTTTGGGGTAGGAGCAGCCACAGACTCTCTTGGTGTCCCAGGTAAGGGAACAAGCGGGCCGTGGTCGCTCAGCTGGCCACAATTTGTCTCACCTCTGACCATATGTGAGCAGGAGAGCATGCCCAGGAGAGCAGGAGAGCATCAGCATGGCTGTTTCTCCCAAAAGAAAGAGGCCTTCTCTATGTAGCCTCCTGTGACCTGCCACAAGCTCCTGCTGTCCCCCAGACTGCCCGGGATGAAAAGGCTCTCAGGACAGAAGCTGACACTGAACCCCACAGATGAGATGAAGCATGCTCCAGACCATGCCCTGGCCCTGCTTAGTGAACTGCAGGGGCCAAGACCAGAAACATGGGTACTGCTATGCAAGGATTTAGGATTTCAAACTGCATTTTAAGTGGGACCTGAATGTTGGATTTAGGCATCTTAGCAGGTAGATAAACACATTATTTCCCTTACAGAGGTGGCCCTTACTCCTGCAGTGCCCCAGTTCTTCTCTAACAGATGATGTTACCTTTTCTTTAAGAGAGCTGTCAATACCCTTAAGGAAGGGATCTGAGTTTTGTAGTGGGAGTTGTACAAATGAAAACGAACAGGAAATCAGCTTTGAGATGATAAATTGGAATTTTGCTTCTCATCAGAAAAGCAAACTCAGACAACCTTATTAGGGGCATTAATTTGCAGCAAACAGTAACATGTCTATGCTTAATTTAAAAATACATTTTCCATTCCACCCCATTAAACAATAAAAGAGTCTGCTGCCATTATAGCTGCAGAGGACTTTGTACTAAACGCAAATCTTTTATCCATTTTGAACAGCACTGGGCCACAGCTCTGCAGGACAACATTTGTCAGATGTCATCTGCATCCTTATGGACATAGTAGAGATATCAGCCCTAGGGTGGGCAAACAGTTTGGATGACAAAAAATATGAGCACAATCACCCAAAATAAAAATATTCTGTATAATATCAAACCTGTAAAGCTGCACATCGAGTCCTGTCAAACAGATAAAATCCTGAAGATCTCAGAATTACTCAGGAAGCCTGAATTAGCTATTTGCTTGGTACAGAATTCTTACACTCTGCTTGGCACATCTGTCCAGTTAGTTTTCCTGCAGAAGTCATCTTCTACTTTTTTGTTCTTACTCCTAATAAAAAATGCTCTTCCACCATACTTTTAAAAGCTGTATCTGAAACCAAATGCAACAGGTGTGTAACGCTAAATGACACCATTACAGAGGGTTGAGGCAAAGAAAGGAGTTTATTCCAGAGAATAGTGGTTTCTACTGATTATGGCGTCTCTTATTTTGCATAAATCACAGTTTCATGGTCAGTGTTATCTCTAACATTAAGTGATGGTGTAATACAGGAGAGAGGAGTAATTTATAAGATAGCCAGGAAACAACCAGCATCACAGTTGAACATTAACCCTTTCCATTCCCTCTGAGGAAGACCTGGGATTTACGTGTTCCACTGGCTGCAGGCACCCACTAGGAAGCTCTGCTGCACACAAATACCCCATCAACACTATATAATAGGTGACTTAAATGGTGTATTACCACAAAGTTCAATTTTCATTTAAGTAAGGTTTGAAATACTTTAAATGGCTGAGGCCAACCCTAGGTGGAGCTAAAGTTTGCAAGTCCAGCTAATCTAAGCACTAAAAATATACTTGATTACACTAACACGTGTAACATATTTTTATGAAAACCACAGTTTCCTGCAGGGACCACACTATCCAGATGACTGCAGGAAGCTCATGAAATAAAGTAAGAGTACTGATTTTCAGATAAATTGCTGCAAGCAGGGATCTGAGCCTGCAGGAGCACAGACAAGCCCAGACTCAGTAAACATGATAGTATCCATATTCTGCAACTTGCTTGCACAGTCTTTGTACTGTCTACACTGAACCTGAGACAGGTATTTCCCAGTCAAGCCCCCAGCCTGTCTAAATATTGTCAAAGTTATCACTTATCGATAGTGTAAATGTCAACTCTCATCAATGCACGTAGAAACATACTCCATGGTCCTTAATATTTATCCAGAACCATCACATTATTTTGCTACCTACAAAAACATTCCCAAAAGACCTTATGTTGCCAGTCACCTGCTCCTGGTGAAACCTCAAATTAAGGTAAAGTCAAATTTTCATGTTGCCTTGTGCTCCTGCTCCCGATTGTTCCTATTTACCTTCACTCCATTTATTTCTACATGCTGAGTATGTACATCCCCAGGAGAGCTTGGCTGATTTATGTCCAGCAATATGGAGCTGCTCTGTCTCTTGTCTAGCCTCCTGTTTCTGTTGAGGGACAGTACCTCAAAATGTCTGTTGTAATTCATTATACAATGCTAAGAAGTACAGCTCTAATTTGAAAGAAGGCAACTGAGACAGGAGAGGAACTAAAAAACCAAAAGTCACTCAGGAAGCACCTCTTCATGACTCTGAAAGGCAGGCTACGTAAGTTTGCTCTCTGAATGAGCCCACCTCTTCTCACCTGTGTGCTCTATTCCTGCGCTGGTAGGACCAGGGACAAATACTGCACTCCCAGCTCATCTCACCATTTGTATGCTGCAGCATACATTTGAAGGACACTTCTCGCTGACTGTTCCAGATGATTTTAGCTTGTGTTGCTTCAACTGTGGTAAACGGAGCTACAGAGTCCCTACAAATCAGACATGCTATTTATCTCACCATAGCTGTGAACTTAAAAGGCCGCATTTTTGGTATATGAAAAATCTTTTTCTCATTTGTTCTAAATTTACTTTCCTTTAAGTTAATCAAGTCCTTTTGTTCACATCTTCAGCAGCTGCTAAAGAGAAAAAAACCAAGAATATGAGGTTTAAATAGTCTTCTCTGAACTGTACATGCAAGCAATGGATGAAATCTCAGTCCACTTAAGTCCTAAGGATTTCTGCTGGGAACTTCATGGGCAGACATTAATCTGCTGTACTAATGAAATGCTCTTCCCAGCATTTTATCTTACTGACAAAAATTGTCCTCTGCTCCTATTCTGGCTGTTCAGTTGCTGGCTTTAAGATCCCCTTGCACATTCCGCCTCCTTCTTTTCCCTCTCCAAGAAATATTTCAGCTTTGTATAACAGATTGGTGCCACAACAAAGGTACACCTATGAGCATGAGACAGGAATAATTAATCCTGAATTGCAGCATCTGAGCTTAGGTTTGTCTGTCAGAGTAGTTCATGGCCTTGTGAACTGTACCACTGCTAAGAATATTAGCATTAAATATTGACACAACGACTTCAAACTCTTCCTAACTCAATTCGGAAATTATTCTGTCACTGCTTTGGAGGGGGTATGATCTCCTCCTGGTGAAGTCAAGATATCTTGCTCTGTTACAGGAGTACCATATACTAGCATCATCTTTCAACAGTGTCCCATAAGGAAAACCCAGTCCAATGGATTTTAGCTAACTTAAGTCAGTTTAAGCACTGCCAATGTTTGCACAAGGCCTGGCTTTACATTTTATGAGAGTAAAAAGCTTACATTCTTACTGTCTTAACAGAAATAAACTGTGGTAAGCACTTTTGTAGGCTGTGCACCATTGTATCTACATAATAATAAAGCAGCCACAAAGAACACTCATTCCAAAGAACATTAATGCTTCAAGGAACTAAGGGGCCTTGAATCTCCGGGTCTCAACTATTAATTTTTTTTTTTTTTTAATTATGCACATGTGAAACATTAAACATTCCATATAATCCTGAAGAAGTCTTCAACTTCATCAAGTTCACAAACAACTAAGTACAAATAAGTAAAATCAGCACATTAAAGAAGGAACAGAAGGACATTATTTACAGTCAATTTCGTGAATAAATGAAAAGATTGCAAAGAGAAAACTTTCAGTCTAACTATGAGAAAATAATGAGAATGCATAATAGTTGAACGGAACTGTGCAATTTGCCTTGCACCGGTAACTAAACTGTACCACTTCAGTCTCCTCTTTTCCCTGTCCTAAGCCACCTTCACCCATGCGTTTGAAGGGCTTCCTTTACTATTCTGCCTGATGGGAAGTGGAAAATGAGTTCAGTCGTACATTCTACATAAGCAGCACGAATTATAATACGCACAGAGGAATAAGACATTCCCAAAGGTTGAAATTTTCCATTCATTGAACAATTATATATTTTACAATGTTATACTCTGATTTATGAAGATGATGCTGATCTCTTTCTGCTCAAGGAATGGGAGAAAGAGCTTTGATTGAATTTTCCAATTCTGTTTCTGTCACAATCAGTATCCTTCTACGTACCTTAAACTCTTTCTCAATGTTGGCAAGCACGGCCAGCTCATTGCTGAGCTCTAAGGCAGTCATTACAGGGTCTTCACTGGATAAAGAAAGATAAGCAGGGCTGGCCAGACCTTTGTAGGCATTGATTCTAGATCTTGAATGGCTGAAAGAGTCATGTTTTTGTTTCTGATTGCATTCACTGCACTTGCAGAAATAGTCATGTGGCCTATCGATCCGAGCTCCTTTTCTCAGCAGAGTGTGGACAATCTCATACTCATGGCAATGAGCGGCCAGAATGATTGGTGTAACATCATGGGAAAACCGTGTCCCATCTTCATCATATGCATAAAAGTCATCATGCTGGAGCTCTGACTGGCTAGGACTCAATGTAAGCCTCTTGCCTTCAGCAAATGCGGGATGGTTTAGGATGGCTTCCACTATCCGGACATAACCTTTGCTAATAGCCAAAAGCAAGGCATCTCCAACACGAGACAGGTTCTCCTTCTTCAGCAGAAGCTCTGTGATTTCCAGGTGCTCATTGGCAACTGCCAGCTGCAAGGCGTTCTGCCCCATGTAGTCCACACAATTCACATTGAGCGAGGGACATTCTTCCAGCATTTTGCGAATCACGGGGATATTTCCATATTCTGCTGCATCCAAAAAGCGCTCTTCCTCCAGAGAAAGACTTGTTGAGTGGTCATTAAACATATAGGCTGGCCCTCGACTGGCCTGCCTCCTCCCCTTCTCCCGGAGAATGGTCTGTCTTCGTAGCGCTAGTCTGTTCTCGTTGCCTCGCCTGTGTAGAAATAGAGAAATGATTCGTTTTGTTTTATGCAAGGGCATATCCATTTTAAATAATAATTAAGACAAATATTTTAATCATTTATCTGCTCTAAATTTTTAATGCTGCAAAGAGACCAGAAACCCTGACTTTGATGCATTTTGTAACCACTGTCACTGCACAGCCCTGGAATGAGCAGCCAGCTACATTTTATTTCAACAAGAAGAAAAAGACTCAGTCAACTGTCATTTAATATTACACTTAAATCTCCCTCTTTTGTCCTCCACAGCTTTTGCATAATTTTTACTGCTTATTCTACATAGGTAGAATAACATTTTTTAAAGTAAGGTTCTTAGGTTTACACAGAAACCCCTCTCTGCTTTTCCAGCACTCCTCTATTCAAAATTGTCATCATCATCTGGTATCCCACACATCGCTCTGATATATATGGTCACTTCACAGAAAAATGGCTTCTTATTTTAATCTGGAAAAGAAGTAAGAAAAACGTTACAGTGTTTTTAAGTGCCAATATTTCACTTTCTGGTTACAAGAATATTTCCAACAGAAAACATGCAACTAAGTTTGAGAATGGCTTCAAGAGTGAAATTAAGTTTTTTCTGGATGAACGTACTACTTCCTGACACCTTTGGTAGATTTGGCAGGTATTTTGCAGGACTTCACTGGAACAAGTGGGTATTAAAAAAAAAAAAAAAAAAACAAACCAAAAACCAATATAAAATCTCAAGTTCATTGTTTAAATACATAATTTAAATACAAAGATGACCTGGAGAATAGTGATGATGTGCAATGACTGCCTCAGTCCTGAGACAGCCAGTATCAACAGCACAGTGCAGTGAGAACAGCCCACACCTGCTCAGCTGGCAGGAGGAGTCCCAGTGACCCAGCATGAGCCCACTGGCCCTCAGTAGGCCTTTCTGAAAGCGACCATCCCCTCAGAATGCCATTCATGCAACGCTCTTTGCTTGCTCTGCGCTGGCGCTAAGTCACAGCTCAGAGTGAAGAGAAGTCACAGTGTGACAGGAGTCAGCAGTGGTGGGATGAGGGATGAGGTATTGCACAGAGCACACAAATATGGAAGCTCTCTAAACTACCTTTTGCCTCAGGAAAGCAGGCAGCCTGACTTCACTTGCTCTTAGTATTCTTACCCCCATCACTAATTCAGCATCTATCTAACTTATGTTTTCTATCTGGTTTCTCCTCTTAGCCCTGCTGATGATTTTATGACATCTATGATTGAATTCTCAGTCATAACTGAATCTGTACAAGATAAAAGCATGTTGAATACATTATATGGCAGCTGCTAGTCCTTATCTCCATCGTCCTTTTCATTTTTACAGTTCATAGCCTTGATAGCCTATTTATTCCTCCACTCAGCTGCTTGCCAACAAATCCTGCCAATTCTTGCTTCAAGATAGCTCTGAAATGTTGTCCATTATTCTACTTCTACTATTTAAACCCTCAGCCATTCCTCATCTCTTATAATAATTAATTATTTAAAAATTATTTATTAAAACATTAAGTGAACCGTATTGAAGCTGTTTGCTGAGCAATGCTACATTCTCTTTAACAAGAAGAAAACCTAATTCATTACTTTCTTAATTCAGTCAACTAAGATCCCAATCCTCAACAGAAATTCAACTGCAATTTTATCTCCTAGAATTACTCTAATAAACTACATAATATTCACTCCAACTTCATCTTTTTTCTTATTTTGAATGGTAGCTTAATGATTCTTTACGCACATATGCTCGAATACACTTCAGTATTTTTAGTATTTCCCACAAAATAATAACCACAAGCAATAGTTTATTCATTTACTTACTAATGAATATGAATTTGAGTATTTAAATGACAGTAAAAAAAATAGTCCTTTGTGACTCAAAACGTCTTCACAAAAAGTAGCAGTACAAGATATTTCTGCTAGATTGTTTCTATTTAACTTCAGTATAAATTTCCTTTTTGCCTTCTCAGTTTCAGAGACATAGTTTTCTGCAGCATGGGAAATGCTTCAAATTGCTAATGTCTTCAACCTAAAGGGAAAACTTTTGTTGCAGGATGATCACAGGTATGGAATGTGGAATATGTCGAAATTGACAACTGTCACATCGTTCAGTGTGCAGACAGTACTAATACCATGCTACAATGGCAGCTTCACAGCATTAGTGTAGACTATGTCTATCATTTCACAATATGGAATAAAGTTACATCCCACTCTCTTTTACTCCTCAAGATCTTCACAAAGGCTGTCTCAGCTGCTGTGGGTTCAAAACAGAGGGTGCAGATATATGCTAATGTCTCACAGGTGAATACACTATATGGCGGGCTGAAATTTTTCAATGCATTATTTCCAGATACTTACATTTGATGAAAAGACATCCTTTGGAGACATCTCACAGAAAACATGAAAACTGAACGAATGAAAATGACACTTTGCTGACAACATTGGTATCAAAATCTAAAATTCACTAAATTGAGGCCAGTCTTCTGATACATCTACAAACATTTTACTGGAAATGAATGCACAAAATTAGAACAGGAATGAAATGGTAAAAAGACAGGGCAGCAGAGAATCCAGGTGCCACTCCTCAGTTTTTAAAGTTATAACTTAAAGGAGAGTAACGTGCTTCTGAAAGGTTTTTTCAAACATGGAATATGAGATTGCATTGGTAAGGTGAGTATCAACTGGCAGATAGGGAAGAGAAGGAAGGTGAAGACAGAAAGCTCAGGGCAGGGAAGGAGGGGGAATGAGAAAGAAAAAATTGTAAGGGTAACTTTTAAAACCTGATGGGTTTTAAGATTCATGCACTGAATAACTCTCAAGAGATGATGTCCTGGTTTTGGCTGGGATAGAGTAATTTTTTTTCCTAGTAGCTGATGCAGTGCTGTGTTTTGGCTTTAGTCTGAGATCAATGTTTTAGTTGTTGCGCAGTATCATTTACCCTGACCAAGGAATTTCAGTCTTTCATGCTCTGCCACTGAGGAGGGGCACAAGAAGCCAGGAGGAAGCAGAGACAGGACACCTGACCCAAACTAGCCAAAGGGGTATTCCATACCACAACACATCATGCACAGTATATAAACAGGGGGGGGGAGTTATCTGCAAGGGACCAACCAAAGCTTGGGTCAGGCTGTGTATTGTTCAGCAGGTGGTGAGCAATTTTATCATGCATCACTATGTGATGACCATTTCCAGCAAAAGACACTGCAGTATCATCTCTCACCTTAGAAATCTCCAGAGCATAGAATCATAGAATTGTAGGATCATAGAATAGCTAGGGTTGGAAAGGACCTTAAGATCATCTAGTTCCAACCCGCCTGCCATGGGCAGGGACACCTCACACTAAACTATGCCACCCAAGGCTCTGTCCAACCTGGCCTTCAACACTGCCAGGGATGGAGCATTCACAACTTCCCTGGGCAACCCATTCCAGTGCCTCACCACCCTCACAGTAAAGAACTTCTTCCTTTTCATAGAATCATAGAATGGTTAGGATTGGAAAGGACCTCAAGATCATCTAGTTCCAACCCCCCTGCCATGGACAGGGACACCTCTCACTAAACCATGCAACACAAGGCTTCATCCAACCTGGCCTTGAACAGATAGCAGTTGAACAGATAGCACCTTGAGCAGCTCCACCAGCCCCCAGTAGACCTGGCCTACTAACTTCAGTCTTATGTTCAAGACACCCAAACCCCTGACTATGACACCACCCTTTTAACCATCTATTGACCTGGCCAATCCTCCTAGCTTTTTCTTGGTCCTCCCCTGTGTCCTGGAGAATTGACGAAAAGACTATCTGAGCTCCAGAGTCCCTAACCACCTCTCCCAGGGCTCTGTAGTCTTTCTTTATGGTCCCCAGTCTACTACTACCTATATCCCTAGCACCCATATGGATCACCAGGAGCGGGTAATAGTCCGTGGAACTTACCAGAGCAGGTAGCCTCTCTGTAACATCCCTGATCCGTGCCCCTGGTAGGCAGCACACCTCCCTCGAGACGGGGTCAGGCTGACAGACGAGTGCTTCTGTCCCTTTCAAAGTAGAGTCCCCTATTACTATGACCAGCCGCTTTTTCTTGGTAGCGCCAGTAGAGATCTTAACCCGTGCATAATCCGGCTGTTTGTGGTGCAAATTTGTTTCCTCATTAGTCTCCTGCAGGACAGCAAAGCGGTTCTGCGTGGGGACAACAGATTTAGGAGGAAGCCCCTTGCTTTTAATTGTCCTTTTCCTCCTTCTTTTGTTATTTTTCTTTGTCACCAATTCCCAATTTCCCGGGTTGGTGGCCTCCTTCTTTTCTTCATGAGTTGGAGGGGAAGCTTGAGGCCCCCGCACAGTATGGGGCTGGAGCAAGCAGCCCCGCTTCCTCTCAGCTACCCTGACATCTTGAAGCCTGCTAATAGCATTCTGCAGCTCAGCCACCTGCTGCAGGAGAGCCTCCATCAGGCTCCATCCAATCTAAACTTCCCCTGTTTAAGTGTCAACCCATTGCCCCTTGTCCTATCACTAGTCCCTACACTCACTACTTCAAGCAGCTAGTCAAAATCAATTACATCTGCTTAAACATTATCTACAATTGAAACTGGAGAATAGGAACTGCCTTTACAAGTGAGTTTAGTATCCAGTGTGCCCCTTGTCAACAGAGTTGTATTCTCCTGAGGAAAATGTGGGTTTGTAAGTGGGAAAGGAAACTGATAAACAGTGTTCTCTCCCCAGATTAGTTATTTATGGCATGCTGCCTCACCTGTATATTTAATAAATGCATAGATTACCATTAAATACTTCAGTTACACATGAGTTCAAATAATTTTTACATACTTGATATTTCTGCTGTGACACAGACTTTATGAATCATAGAATCATGGAACAGCTAGGGTTGAAAAGGACCTTAAGATCATCCATGTTCCCTCTACCTTATTTCACCCCAATTCATTCTGAAGATCCAAACCATCCTGTTTTAAGAAAAATTTTTGCTTTTCTTCAACTGGTATCATGGGTCTTCATCCCTCAATCCTTATTCCATCAGTTTCTCTCCCATTACTTCTGTATGCATTGCGATTGTGTACATGAAAGCTACTCCTGCGAATATCTGCTATCTAAAAAGCCATGTTGCATCCCTTATATGGCATGGTGAGTGCTCACAAAGACTAAGGTTGTTTTAATGAGGTTAATCTCTCCACTCCTACAGTCAGTAAATCAAACAGACACCACGATACAAGGATTCAGAGCAGGAACTCCATCTCCTTGTAGATTATGTACCGCACATAAAATGGTTAGCATCATTAACCTAACATTAGCTAAGTTATGTTTATATTAGCCTAAGATAAATAGCCTAAATTCCCCACATCTTCTCAATTCATAATAACACATCTCTACTGCTTGTCCTACTGGTTCTCACTTTTGGCAGAAACATTGAGACAATACGAGTGCATGCAGAGAGTTAGGAAAGCTTAAAAGTTCAGCTGGAGTTAAAGTAGCAAAGGATGTGAAGACCAGCAAAAAGTGTCTTCTGAAAGGAAGTATGTAAAAGTAAGACTAAGGAAATTCATGTGAACCAACTGTTCAGCAGACTGGTGGACTCAGAGGCCAAGGACACAGCTGAAACTGAGGTACTCAATGCTTTCTGTGCCTCAGATTTCACCAGTGAGGTCCCCAGGCCTCAAAGGTCCTCAGCAGAGTGAAGCACTACCCACAGTGAAGCAAGACTAACCTGGACTATGATTAAGCCAGACAGACACACAGTCCTGAAACTGTGCATCCAATGGTACAAAGGGAGCTGGTATATATCACTGCAAAGATGCTTTCTATCACCTTTTAAAGTGCATAGTGACTGGGGAAATTGGAAGCAGGTTTTCCAACCTTCTTAGCTCCCCATTGGCTTCTCAATTTTGAATAAACTAATAGTTGAAACACAGTAGCACAATTATCTGAGCTTCAGAAACCATCCTATTGAGCAGCATGCTGGCAAATTCCATATCTAGCTTCAACTGCTTCCTTCCTGATCTGTACATCAGTCATTTAATACTAAACATCATTTAAATAATTTATACTGAAGTCACTTGAACAGACAACAAATTCAGTCCAAAAAAAAAAAAATCATAATAATTTTTAAAACAGCTTCGAAAAATATAAAGATGCATTCAGTGTAGATTCAGATCTTATTTAAACTGATAATAACAGCATCACTGATTTAAAATACATATCTTTATGCACCCTGCAAAACTAATCCAGTATAAAATTATTCTGCTAGTACAAGGAAATAAACCTTTCAACAGGATCATGGTCATTATTTTTTCCTGAGATGTTAACAACCAGATAACCAGCCAAAACCTGCAGTTCATTAAACACTTTCTTTTTCATTTTTCAAATAATAGAAACCAATTATATTCCTATTGCAGGAATACATTCGGTATGATTTATCACAACAAAGAGCAATCACTGCTAGTGAAGAATACTTAGAATTGGCTTTTTGGTGCAGTAGCATTTACTCTTTTCTTGCCTGTATTTAGAAGAGGGACATTGCTTAAATGGGAGATTAAGTACATACATTCCCTAGACAGTAGCTCATCTTCTGGAATAGAATTTATTACAGAATGAAACAGAAGATTCCTGCATTGTTTGTTGGACTGTAGCGTGTCTGATGCAGTGGAATCTCAGTGTAATCCATTTTCCCTTCATCAATATACTTTATATGTATGAAATAAATTTCCTGTTTCGCCCATTTGCAATTACAGTAAAAGTTACTGAGTCTGTAATTAAACTGGTTCTTGCAGCACAAGACTATAAATACGTTTAGCTGTAACAGAGAATGCAAATCGTTCTGCCTTATTATTTCTGCTTAATTAGGTATACACAATAAATATTAATCCAGGAGTTTGTTAAGAAGAGTATTTGACTGCCTCCAAGAGCAAGGAAAGGAATTTGATGATCTACAAAAGTATGTTCAGTCCAGCTTTGTCCTGATGTTCTTACATTTATTCCACCATCATTAAGGTGTTTTCAGTCCATCTTTCAATAAAAAAAAATACCCATGTTCGTGTCTGTTGTCACAGATTCTGGACACATAAATCTTACAGCCACTTGAAACCTCAGCCTTCCCAGTCTACAGAATAACTGTTGATTACAAGAGAATATTAATGCACTTTGGGGAAACACGCTCTAAATGTCCATACTTATTAGTAATTACTCAAAAGCCAACATGGCCAAGCTTGGAATACTGTCATCATTTTGGATACCATATTACAGGACAGAGTTCTAAAAACAAGAAACTAAAAGCCAGGGAGCACCAGGGGTCACACAGTGTCTACTGTATTTTCTGCTTCGTAGTAAGTTTGATTTTGTGAACTATATAGGGTGTTAGTGCACTCATCTCATTTCCCCTAGAGGAACAGTAGGAGTCTAGTACAAATTAGACATCTTGATCTACTTTGTAGATAAGGAGAGACAATTCTCCCATCTACATTTAATATTTATTTTAGAATAGCATAAATTTTCATGCAGAGCATCCACATTTTTCCATTGCTTAAAAAAGAATCCTAGCTGATTAGGTGAGTTTAAGGCATCCTTTAATGTCTATAATTTAGTAGGAATATAGACCAGAGAAGGCTAAGAAGTCAAGTCCCTTACAAGAACAGAAACCATCTCAAACAATTCCCATTAAAATATCAGACTGCCTCCAAGGAAATTGCTGTCTTGCTGGAATTCTATTTTCTCTCATAATCCCACTGAAAGACTAATCCAGAATTTGATTTTTCTAGAAATATTCATCAAATTTTCAGCCTAAATCGAATAACAGCCAATTTATATCTGTTTGTTTTTGTTTAGGAATCAGAATTGTATTTCAAATTAAGTAGCACCTTCTCCTGACAATGGTTACCTGCAACACATAAACACATAGCAATCATATCCTCTCTCAGCCTTCATTTCGCTGAGCTAAATAAAGCTCCTCTCATTTCCTGCTATGTCCATGCAGTTAAATCTGCCACAGAACAAAAAAAATGCTCAAGTACACTTTCCTAAACTATACAGTAATCCCAAGTGTCAGTGTTCGCAGTAAAATGATTAGTAACCATTCGGTGTTAAAACGTACACATTTGGCTATCTCTGTGGTGCATTTACATCCAAGAAATCATTTAGGCATTATGGAGTCCTCTGTGAGCCAGAGATAGTATCTACTGCTTGTTAAAACTCAAGCAAGTAGCTGAAACAGTGCTGAAACCATTAGTAATCACCTCTGAATCACCTCTATGGTTCTCATGCTGTTGGTAAACTTCAATGATGATCAGTTAGCTAGATCAGATAAGCAGTAACACCAAATAAGGCCATCAACACCAAACACCCAAGAATAAATTCTCTTGAAACAATCTAACAGTCTCCTGGGACAGAATAAGAAGCTATGTGAACCAGGCAGGACCCATGTATATGTTAGAGGTCTTCAGCAAGGCTTTTGCTGCTGTCAAACATTATATTCTAAAAACCAAACTGGAGAAAGAGGCTGAATGAAATCATGAAGAGGTAGCTAAGCTGGTTGGAAAACTAGTTATCAATCTAAGGTTATAAAACCTATTTGGTCAGAAAACCTTACTTAGATCTGGTATTATTTAATATATTCATTAAATGAGATGCATGA
Source organism: Lathamus discolor (assembly GCF_037157495.1). Taxonomy (NCBI): domain Eukaryota; kingdom Metazoa; phylum Chordata; class Aves; order Psittaciformes; family Psittacidae; genus Lathamus; species Lathamus discolor. Next base: position 114,062,491 of record NC_088887.1, on the reverse strand, counting down.
TGGAATCTAGGCTCTGTGGTTTACATCTGCATGGGAACTTAGTCTGAGAGGAACTAAAAACAGGTGGAAAGCAAGGCTGGCACTTTGACTGGACCTGACGAGAAGTGATGTGAAATGAATGTTATGCAATTTGAAAACAAGAAATAAAGGGGCTTGCACCTAAGTAAGAATATGCAAACATACATTAAAAGCTGGAAATGGCCTAGATTGGTTTGGAGGGGTAGGTGTGAAATAATGCTGGTCTTATGCAACCTTGTGACAACACAGGCCCCACACTTCAAGAACAATACAGAACAACTGCAATTAGTCCAGTGAATTACTACAGAGCTGATCAAAGGTCTAGAAGACATGAAATAAAGTACAAGTAGGCTTTGTTTCATCTATATAAGTCTGAAGGAATATCAACAGTGGTGTAATACAGCAATGGTGTAAAAGGAAGGGAAAAATTTGTCTCTATTTGGGTCTAGTATTAGTAGGCATCCTGTAGCTCCGAAGTTCCTAAAACCTGATGGTAAGAAAGAATTTCAGATAAAAGAGGATTATTTGGACATTCTATTCTTCTACTCTTCTTTATCATATACGTACATAAAAATATAACAATATATTTAGTATGCAACATAATATAATTTGAAAGATATTTTATAAAAATATATATTGTTATACTTAAAATATATAGTAACATATATAAAAAACCCCAATATATACTTAGTCCAATCAGAGATTAGACAGACACATGGTCTGAACCTCTATGCCATGCTAAGGGACAGAAAGTTATAGGCTGTAGAAAAAATTACCTTAAAATTCTAAATCTGATGACAGTGAACATCTGGAAACAAACTTCTGAAAAACAACTTGGGTTTTCCATCACCAGAGATCTTGAAGAACAGCTGAGATAAACAAGTGGTAGGAATGATTTGGGGACAGCTGGCTTTGCCTGGTGGAGAGGAACTGACTAAGATGTCCATGTCTCCTAGACAGGTTGCCTATAATTTGATGGCACAAATTATTAACAGGGACGTATCTGTCTCATGAGAGAAGACAAACCGCTCAGACCATGTGATTCAGTACTCATGCTTCTTCTGCAGTTCTCCATTACCACTCAGTCACTAAAGCCGATGACAGTCCCATGTCATAGAATCATAGTATAGTTAGGGTTGGAAAGGACCTCAAGATCATCTAGTTCCAACCCCCCTGCCATGGGCAGGGACACCTCACACTAAACCATCCCAAACGAGGCTTCATCCAACCTGGCCTTGAACACTGTCAGGGATGGAGCACTCACAACCTCCCTGGGCAACCCATTCCAGTGTCTCACCACCCTAACAGGAAAGAATTTCCTCCTTATATCCAATCTAAACTTCCCCTGTTTAAGTTTTAACCCGTTACCCCTTGTGCTGTCACTACAGTCCCTGACGAAGAGTCCCTCCCCAGCATCCCTATAGGCCCCCTTCAGATATTGGAAGGCTGCTATCAGGTCTCCACGCAGCCTTCTCTTCTCCAGGCTGAACAGCCCCAACTTCCTCAGCCTGTCTTCATATGGGAGGTGCTCCAGTTCCCCTGATCATCCTCGTGGCCCTCCTCTGGACTTGTTCCAGCAGTTCCATGTCCTTTTTATGTTGAGGACACCAGAACTGCACACAATACTCCAGGTGAGGTCCCACAAGAGCAGAGCAGAGGGCCAAGATCACCTCCTTCGACCTGCTGGTCATGCTCCTTTTGATGCAGCCCAGGATACGGTTGGCTTTCTGGGCTGCGAGCGCACACTGAAGCTGGCTCATGTTCAGTTTCTCATCGACCAGCACCCCCAAGTCCTTCTCTGCAGGGCCACTCTGAATCTCTTCTCTGCCCAGCCTGTAGCTGTGCCTGGGACTGCTCCGACCCAGCTGTAGGACCTTGCACTTGTCCTGGTTGAACTTCATGAGGTTGGCATCAGCCCACCTCACAAGCGTGTCAAGGTCCCTCTGGATGGCATCCCTTCCCTCCAGCGTATCAACCAGACCACACAGCTTGGTGTCATCGGCAAACTTGCTGAGGGCGCACTCAATCCCACTGTCCATGTCAGCGACAAAGATGTTAAACAAGAGCAGTCCCAACACCGATCCCTGAGGGACACCACTCGTTACCGGTCTCCAGCTGGACATTGAGCCATTGACCACAACTCCTTGTGTGCAGCCATCCAGCCAGTTCTTTATCCACCGAGTGGTCCATCCATCAAACTGATATCTCTCCAATTTAGAGAGAAGGATGTCATGGGGCACCGTGTTGAACACTTTGCACAAGTCCAGGTAGATGACATCAACTGCTTTACCCTTATCCATCAATTCTGTAGCCCCATCATAGAAGGCCACCAAATTGGTCAGACAGGATTTCCCCTTAGTGAAGCCATGCTGGCTGTCACCAAGCACCTTGTTGTTTTTCATGTGCCTTAGCATGCTGTCCAGGAGAATCTGCTCCAAGATTTTGCCAGGCACAGAGGTGAGACTGACTTGTCTGTAATTCCCCGGGTCTTCCATTTTCCCCTTCTTGAAAATGGGGGTTATATTTCCCTTTTTCCAGTCGTCGGGAACTTCACCTGACTGCCATGATTTTTCAAATACGATGGCCAGTGGCTTAGCAACTTCATTCGCCAGCTCCTTCAGGACCCGCGGATGGATTCCATCAGGTCCCACGGACTTGTGCGCGATCAGATTTTGAAGATGGTCTCGAACCAGATCCTCTCCTACAGTGGGCCCAAGGTCTTCATTCTCACAGTCCCTGCGTCTGCCTTCTAAGACCTGGGTGGTGCAGTCAGAGCCTTTGCCAGTGAAGACCGAGGCGAAGAAGGCATTCAGAACCTCAGCCTTCTCCAAATCCTGTGTAGCCAGTTCTCCTGAAAGCTTCCTCAGGGGGCCTATGTCCTTTTACTACTACAAAGCACACACAGCAGTCACAAGATACGCCTCCCTCAGCAAACTAGTAAGAGCCTACGGACCATGACTACTCCCTGCCTTGAATCTGATGGTTTAAGTTAGAGCCTGTACAAACTGAAAGTATGCAGAGTGTGGAGGGTTGATAATGACCCATTTCACAGGCCTGGACACTGAATCAAGGAGCTGGTTACTACTACCTTCATGTCTGAAGTTAGCGCAGCTGATTCGGAGCTTGCAGGCCCACCACCCATACAGCATCAAAGAGATGTTTGTCTTTTACAGATTGCAATACGATTTCTTTGGCTGGGGTTTTATAACTGAGGTGATTTTTGATCATTCCTTGGTCTACTTAATGACAGTAGGAAAGGCCTCTTAATAACATCCACTTTGGTGTGGGATCTATGGTTCCCCCATAACCCTTAGAAGCTGATGCTAAAATTAAAAGAGGGCTAGAGCTGAAGCTTGCAGCTCTGTAACAAGCCAAAACCAGCTGTACACATTACAACATTTCCAAATAATCAATGACACTTACTGCATTAGAAGTGTGAAAAGCCCATAATGAAAATCCCTTAAGTATTTCATTTTGCAGCACTTGAACGGTACAAATAAGAGTATTTCTACTCATGTGGGGCTTTTTATCAGAACATGCACATCTAACACCAAGTATGAAATAAGTCATCTTTAAGACTGTTAACTGACATTATGGTTGAAACTGATGTGTCTTCTGGGACTGCCCTGGCGGCACTTCGGAGACCTGGACTGTCATAGCTTTTTATTTATGTACTGCTGAGAAGTATTTTCTCCAAGATCATTGACTATATTGTGCAAATGCTTTCATACAGAAGCAGTTAAAACCAGTTTCATTTTAGAGAGTATTCCTTTGCCCACATCCTGGTAAAAAGTTCATGTCTGTTGGTGTGAACCTGGAAGGATAATGATCTGACAAACACTTTCTTCAGGAAATAGTAAAAGATTTTTCTCTCTCCCACTGCAAGTAGTTCAGTGGCTGTTTAATGGTTGATGGAGAGAAAGCACACAACACAGGGCAAACAGCCATTTTCAGCTGAAGTAAGTCATTCTGCAATTCCAGAGGTACCTATATATCTTTGGAGTTGGGGATTAAACAATTTGTGTAGGTCTATCTGAGCTTGCACTCTGCAAATCTGAATGTTATGTGCCTTGTTCACTTCTCACTTACCAGACAGTACCTAAGTTTGTCACTGCAGTTGATGAGGGTTTTTCTGAGGTTCCTTCTGTTGGAAAGTCATTTCCTCTTTCAGAAAATGAGTCTTCTGGTCAAGTGCTGGCTGTCCAGTTCAAGCAATGTCTTTTCCAGAGCTATTAATGCCATACAGTATAAGTACTAAGCAAGCAGCCTGCTGTTACTGGCTCCTGTTACTCACATCATTATGAAATGCCTACCAGTTGTTGCTGCTATCATGAAGACTACTACAGATAACAATTGCTCGGTAAGTGGCTGCCTGAAGCAAGCTTCTCCTTTCCATTAGTTATCACTGGGGTTTCTGTGTTACTAAGCTATGCAGTTAGCAATATAAAAACTCAAGGTCTGACTTTATCCATGATGGCGATTTAGAATCCATTTGTTTACCTACATATGAGCACAATGAAAAGGTCTATCTAGTTCATATTAGATCCACCACTGAAATTTCCATAACTTTCTTAATGTCACTTCTTTCTACTACTATTCTTTTGCTATTACTCTTATAAAACTATTCTCAATGAGTTGTAGACTGAATCACTAAAGCTAACAGGTCATGGGTTTTAAAATGAAGCTAAAACACTGTCCAGTTAGAAGGATCACAATCAATATAACCGCTGCAACACAAACACAGCTGTCTGTAACAAACATGCTACTATAAACAGAACATTACTACATTAGTAATGAAGTAGCAGACATCAACAAGATAACACTTGTTATTTTCTCAGAGTTCCTTAGGAACAAAGTGACGAGAAGTTCAAATAAAAGCAAACCCCACTTCTCATATAGATCTCTGGAATGTTATGCTACCATGTAGTATGTGCTTTAGTGCTGTGTCCCACTGGTTATAAATAAAACCATTTAAAATAGAGCCTGGATACATGTACCAATGCTAAAACTGGATACAAACAAAGCAAACTTCTATTATATACAAGCAACTTGAACTTGGTGCTCCCCTGTTGAAAACACTTCTTAAGGAGAAACTGTCTTTCAAAGTATAAATTACAGACAAGGTTCAGTGTTTCATCTCTCCAAATCAAATCTGGTGGCACAAAATGTTGAGCCTGTAGAGATGGAGGGACAAACACATTTTTTTCCTAGCCTCAAAAGGATTAAAATTGGTTTCTACTCAACTAAACAGGTTAATTCCTATACTTTTGTAATTTATCTGGTGCAGCAGTTTTGCTAACTGCTTAGTAAATTAGGTCAGGATGTTGTTTCATGCGCATTCTTACAGTAGCAATCCCAACCTTCTGTCCACTGCTACTCTCACACCATGCTGTTTGTTACCCTGGCATAAGTACAGGGGCATCTCCAGGTTGACCCCAATCAAGGAGCTTATCTAAACGAAAAATAACATTTCAGAAGAAAAAATGCCATGCAATGCTGAAAGTGCTAAATATTAACAATAGATTCAAGGGGTACCTGGACAAATTCAGCAAACAGAAATCCCCTGCTGGTAGTAAATACCAAGTTTCTGAAGTCTACTTTCCTAGAAAAGCATGGCTTCTTCTCTTCACTAGCCTCATAGTCCTTTTTAGACATTGTTTTTGGCCCCTGATGGAAACAGGATACCCTGAGGTCTGTATTTCAGCCCTTTTATAAATTTTTTTTAATATATAAAACCATGTACATACCTAACATGAGATGAACAGACCATAACCCCCATTCCCTGCCACCTCTGACACGGGGGGAAGGGTGTTTTAAGATTTAGGTTTTATTTCTCATTATTCTACTGAAATTTGATTGATAATAAACTGATTTCCCCATGTCAAGCTTGTTCTGCTCATGATGGCAATTGATGAATGATCTCTTCCTGTCCTTATCTTGACCCACGAGCCTTTTGTTACATTTTTTCTCCCCTGTCAAGCTGAGGAGGGCAGTATCAGGGTGGCTTTGGTCAGCACCTGTGCCCAGCCAGGGTCAACCTACCATGAAGACATCACAGTGGCATGTTCTCTAGGGTTTTGAGCCTAACATGAGAGGTGAGTAGGTTTCTTTTAGGTGCCTTATAAACAAGAAAAGCACAGGAACCTCTTCAAAGGGCTGTTTCTTTTCTCATTCTCTGACCAGGATTTAGAATAGGTTTGGATTTAGGCCAATAATTTTAATACTTGGACGTATCACATACCTGTGCATGCTGTAACAAGGTAGCTTAATAAAAATTCTTTTCTGTATGAGCATTTATTACATAAACTTGAGGAGGGATAAAGATTATTAAATTAGGCAACAGGAAAGTATGTCTATATACTAGAGATGAGATTACATTTGCATTGCTCCTCTGAGTAAAGCCACAATATATCAGAGACATGGAATGTGATCTAGTACAGTGGTAATTTACAGTTAATGGATTCATGTTTATAAAATCACTTCACACCCAAGAGAAAAATATACTAAAGAGATTAGTGCAAACAAGTGTAAGGATTAGAAACTAGCCTGAGTTACATATTTTCTTTAGAATGTGAAGAAGTCAAGTGTTCAGACAGCTGATCTTGATTTAGGTTCCTTTCTAATAAATATCAACATCTGATACTAAAAACCAGCTTTAAAAGACAATAACATCTGAGTACAATGTATCAGAAAGCCAGGGAGATCAACCATTGCAATGTAGCAGTCCATTCTTCATCAGCAAATTCCAGAGCTGAAATGTCAAAGTTCAATGGAATGAGCTCTTGATGATGTAGCAGCAGCCCATAAACTCTGCAGCAACTCTGATTTACTGCACTGTCATCTATCATCCTCTACACCCAACGTTTCTTGCCTCTGCAAAACCTTATACAACTATGGCACTCACCTAGAATCATAGAATCATAGAATAGTTAGGGTTAGAAAGGACCTCAAGATCATCTAGTTCCAACCCCCCTGCCATGGACAGGGACACCTCACACTAAGTCATCCCACACAAGGCTTCATCCAACCTGGCCTTGAACACTGCCAGGGATGGAGCACTCACAACCTCCCTGGGCAACCCATTCCAGTGCCTCACCACCCTAACAGGAAAGAACTTCTTCCTTATATCCAATCTAAACTTCCCCTGTTTAAGTTTTAACCCGTTACCCCTTGTGCTGTCACTACAGTCCCTGACGAAGAGTCCCTCCCCAGCATCCCTATAGGCCCCCTTCAGGTACTGGAAGGCTGCTATGAGGTCCCCACGCAGCCTTCTCTTCTCCAGGCTGAACAGCCCCAACTTCCTCAACCTATCTTCATACGGGAGGTGCTCCAGTCCCCTGATCATCCTCGTGGCCCTCCTCTGGACTTGTTCCAGCAGTTCCATGTCCTTTTTATGTTGACACCAGAACTGCACACAATACTCGAGGTGAAGATGTAAGCCTCATGATTCTGATGATGAACTTCTACCTACAAGAGTAGTCACCCGTAAAAAGCTGAGAAAAATTTTCCCCTGTGCTCTCCAACCCTAGTTTGAAATTCAAGTCCTTTAAAGTATCTGACAGCTCAGAACCTTTTTCTAAAAGTAGTTACCCTCTTCTGAATAGCACACACAATAATGTACAAAACATACTTTGCATAGCATAGCTTGACCTTTAGAAGAAAAAAGCCGCAAGATGCAACTACAAGGGATTTTCAGTGAGGTACATTTAATCCCTTTAATAGCGCTTTACTACATGTAAGGCTTAACACTGCTGGGAGCGGGCGACCTTGAAAAGAGGCAGAAAACCTCAGATATATAATTTGGAATAACTGAGCAGTTCATACTTGTGGAGCTACAATTTCAGGCTGTTTATGGCCAGAGAAGTGACACCATCAGTATTCACCGCAGCTGAACACTCTAGGTAGGTGCAGCAGGTAAAAGACTGCCTAAATCTGTGAAATCACGGGTAAACCTAACTTGGCAGCCTTAAGTAACAGCATGGAGTATTCTGTTTTGCTTGCTGGAATAGGTCAATCTGTGGAATACTGCACTAAGAGACAAGAAAAAGTCCTGGTTGAATATTGTTGACCAAAAAATAAAAAGGAAAGGAGAAAGAAAACTCAAGCAGTGCTGGACGAGGATATATTTAAGTTATGCCTCAGATATGAAAAGATGTCCTATTATGGTCTTGAGGCATTAGCCTTCCGATAACAGTGGAATTGCATGTTTAAAGATTAATTTCACTTCAGCTTGTAAAGCTGCCACATTCAGGAAGACATTTTAAAAGCAGAGACACTCTTGCTAGTATTGCACCTCTTTGGTTTATTTTAATTGTACCTTACTCCCTTTACTACAGCCCTTGTTCATTCTGCTAGGTTTTATTTTCTTAAACTGAGCCCTGCTTACTCTCATATGTGATAATTAACCTCAGCTGTGAAATGCTTCTCCCCAAGCATTTTCTTACCTTCATTTATTTTTAAACCAACACTCACTAGAGACAATCTTGTCACCTTTATCCACATTCAAAACCTGCCAGCAGATAGTAATAAATTGCCTGGAAAGAATAATACACAATAAAACTAAAATACTACAGCAAAAATTGAAAAACACAGCGCCCTTCTTCCCAGACCTGTGGGCTCCCTGGTTTTAGGTGTAAAATGAAAGCTATCCAGGGCAGCAGTAGGCTGCACTTTACACAGTTTATGCCAAGAAGATGACTGTTAATAGTCATCAAGTCAACTGAACCAGAACATGCTGAAAAGGCACCCTACTTTGAAATTCTCTAGGGAATACAGGGGAATTTCCCCTGTGTGACAGGGGAAAAGCTGCACAAACTTTGCATAGAGACACACCAGACTCCAGTAGACAGATAGCTGTCTACCCAGGAAATCAGTGCTCAAAATCTCTCTTTTGCCTTGCGGATGTAACAAATAAGCGTAGAGGTCTTACCCTACAATCCAACAATCCCAACCAAATTATATTTTCAGAAAAAACCCCACCTCAACTGCCATTTCCATTTCTGGTTCTCTGAAATACAAAGGGCATGTTTACATTCCCAGAGCACATGGTCCAGTTTTTTCAGGATGTAGGACAGTGTTTGTCTCTCTTCTCTGTGCTATCACCACTCTTCAGCTGTCTGTCACCTCTGAGTCAAGCCCAGCAGTGTAATAAAATTCCCCTTCTGACAGGAATATACTGCTGGATTACTCCATGCTTAGCTCCTTTCCATTATGAAAAGATCCATCTATGGCTGTTCCTTGGTTCCTGGGAATAAGCCAATATCCTATTTCATCTTTCACTCAACACCATTTTACCACAGCTCATAATCTCCAGCAAGGAATCTTGTCAAAGGATTTTAGAAAACATAAAGAAGTATCACTTATCTGCTGCAACATTTTTAATGTACTTTAAAAGGACTTCAGAAAATTACAAGGCATGCTCTCTCATTTTCAAACTCTCCTGACCTTTGATAGATATATCACCTATTTCCAGGGATTCTCCGATTCCTCAAACCACAGAAACTTCAGTGTTCATATAACAAACATTTACCAAATTAAAATACTATAATTGTATACACCATATATAGCTGTTTTTCCAAATTCTTTCCATTTGAACAGTCCGGCAACCAAATGAAAGATGGCCATAGAAACTGGAAATAACACAGGAGGAACACAAGCTGCATGCCTAGATGGACTGGCCACACAAAGCTTGGATTCACATTCTATTTCCAAAAGTGAAAAATTTCCATTCACACATCCCATAGCAAGCAAACCTGTACAAAGAGCAGGTTATCTTCTAGCACTGCTGACTATTTTTAAAGTAATAACATAGATGTTAAATTGAGGCCAGACAATCACTATCTTCTCCTCAGAGTAAAAGGGGGAGAAAAAAGGAACAAAAATCTTTCTTCTTCTAGCCACCTAAGAAATTCTTTCTGAAGATTGTTTAATTAAGCTAATAAAAAATACATCCGCTCTCTATGCCTTTTAAAGCATTCAGTTTTCTTTCCTCCTTTTTCTTTTTCTTTGACTGAGGTTTCACAATTACTGGCAATACAGAGAAATCAGAACATGACAGGTAACAGACTGGTCTTCCTGATGCAGATTCCTGATTTCACCTACTACCACCATGAACATATAGAAATGAAGTAGATACAAGGAGACTGAAAAGAATCCATTCGACATCACCTCTGCAAGTAAAAGGTGCTCTGAAGTACTTCAGGCTGCGCAAGTTTAAACTGAATTTGAGAACTAAACCACTGCTACCTGTCTCCAGCTTTGTTCTGCTTAGTAGATTTCTCTTTGCGTTACACTAAAAATCTTTCTCACAACACAAATACAACAAAATCTACCTAAAATCCATGTGAGTGTTGATCTTCCAAAAAAAGTCAACTTATGCTTTGGCCAGTTTTGGTGAAATAAAAATCCACACCTTACTTTAAAAAAAAAAAAAAAAAAAACAGGCTGGGATGAAGTAAGGTAATTTATGTTGACACAAGGTGTCATCAAACCGGGTTTCAAATATTTGGAAACCCTCTGTTAAGGAGCAGAGCAACACAGGTCAAGGCCACTCCACTCAGAGGACTGCTGGAGAAGAAGGCAGAGGCTTGAGTGCTCCTTGCTGAGTGCTGAGCTTTGACTTTCACTGGTTCATTGTACATCAGTTTCTGTACACAGCAAAAAATCAGTGGATGCAAGATAATCTCACATGCACATAATAAAGTGGAACATCAGCTAGGAGAAAATGAGAGAAAAAAAATAAGTCCTGTCATTTAATCTAGGAGTTTGTGCAATGCTTCAATACCACACTGATAAAAGAATATTAAGCAAACGTATTGGACAGTTTTAGAAAGCATCTAATCAACCCATTCAACTGCTTGTTCAACATTAGTCCAACTGTTCAAGACTCCAGAGGTCACCCTGAATAGCTTTTTACTGCAGTAAGCAGAGGAAGTGAACCATCCCAAAGTCTAAACTTTAGTTTATTATGCCAAAAAACAAAATCTCCTCACGCTGCCCAAAGAAAAACTTTCTACAGAGATGCCTGATAACTCCACATACAAGAAAAGTAACAGAAAATGATCTCCACTCAGAAAACCCAAGTGAAAGCATTCTGCATTCCAGTCTTTAATACTAAAAGGAAAAAAGTATGAGATGAATTCATTTGTGGAAGCAGAAAAAGTAATTCAGAGCACCCAGAGCTTTGCTGAATTCAGCTGAAAGAAGCCAGTGGTTGGTATAACTTTACTCTCTCCTCACCTTCCTACAAATATCATTGGAGCTTCAGTCTAGTGCTGTATCTCTAGAAACACAGCAAGAACTACATTTCCTTATTCATATTTCATGTATATTGCATAAAATTTCCCACTCCCTTCTTTTTACATGACCTAAATAAAAAACTCTTGTAAGCAAAAAATAGGCTTTTTTTTTTTTTTTTTTTCCTAAAAATACATTACATTTTACCTATAAATAAGTAATAATGACGGGAAGCATCTGAGCCAAGTTCACTGAACAAAAACTAGTTCAGCTATCATTAAAAAAAAAAGTGAATTGATTCATTTAAGTCTACCTTTAATTTCAGAATGGATGAATTTCTTACTGAAGCACATTTTGTGTCCCCTTAAAGCGGTGCGATCCCTGGCACTACAAGAAGTGAGTTAAAAAATGTGGTCAAAGAAGTCACTCTTTTTGAGTTCGGCAATCTTTTGGTTATTGTGTTTTCTATTTCTCAAATCATAAGTCAATAATGGAAAGGGTTGTAGAGAAAAAAGACAAGCATTACAAGAGAGTCTGAGAAGAAACATGCAGAAGAAAATAGAACCATAGAATCGTAGAATCATAGAATCATAGAATAGTTGGGGTTAGAAAGGACCTTAAGATCATCTAGTTCCAACCCCCCTGCCATGGGCAGGGACACCTCACACTAAACCATCCCACACAAGGCTTCATCCAACCTGGCCTTGAACACCGCCAGGGATGGAGCATTCACAGCTTCCTTGGGCAACTGATTCCAGTGGCTCATCACCCTCACAATAAAGAACTTTCTCCTTATATCCAATCTAAACTTCCCCTGTTCAAGTTTTAAACTGGTCCCCCTTGTTCTATCACTACAGTCCCTAATGAAGAGTCCCTCCCCAGCATCCCTATAGGCCCCTTTCAGATACTGGAAGGCTGCTATGAGGTCTCCACGCAGCCTTCTCCTCTCCAGGCGGAACAGCCCCAACTTCCTCAGCCTGTCTTCATACGGGAGGTGCTCCAGTCCCCTGATCATCCTCGTGGCCCTCCTCTGGACTTGTTCCAGCAGTTCCATGTCCTTTTTATGTTGAGGACACCAGAACTGCACACAATACTCCAGGTGAGGTCTCACAAGAGCAGAGCAGAGGGCCAAGATCACCTCCTTCGACCTTTAGAACAAATTAAAAATAACTGAATAAAATGAAAAGATGAAATACAGTAGAAACAGCAGAAGAGACAGATACAAAGAGATTACTATGTTTCTTAGAAAAACTCATTATATTTTACCTTTCTCCTGATCAAAATATTCTGTATGGAATTGGCCAGAATTATGTACAGACATAAAATGCAGGGACTTTGTTCTCATGCCTTCGTATACAAGTTGTACTATTTCTTCCTGTTCTCTATTCATCTGTTTATACAGTGGTCATTAACCACACGCCATACAAACCTTTCCAAAATCAGGCCAGAGATTTTAAATGAATTTACTCTATTTCCTCACAGTTTATACCATTTTTATAGATAGGTCAATAATAGCAAAAGTATGCTTATGTGCTGTGTCAGCCCCATCTTTTCTAAGAAAATCAATGTCTTTCATTGCCATAGCAGGGAGAAAGCAAGTCTCATACGTTACATTCCATTCGTCTGCATGATCAAACATAACAGCCTATTTATCATGGCCTAACTCTTCAGTGTTCCTTTGCATAACTTTTCATGTATACTGTGCCTCTGCTGAAATTGTTGCTTACTGCAATTGCTGGAACAATCATGACAGCTTTAGAGTAGTAATAATGAACTTGCTGAAAGGATGCTAAACTTACTGGAAACTGATTAGACAAAAAAAGCTATCCCAAGGCAGAGACCACATTATTTTCTTTCATTCCTGCTGCCTCCAAGGTATGATTTTTCAAGTTTTTAACTCATTTCAACTCACAAAAAATGAGAAACACACACTAAAATAAAGCAGGAAAGGAAAAAATATTTTAAAAATTAATTAAAATAGGAAATAAGTAATCAAAATAAATAATACCAAATATCAAACAATATACTTGAAAAATCATCGACAGTATCAGTCTTCACTGAAGATTTTTTTCTTAGAGAAAAACATCAAAACTGAATGAAGGCTTAGCCTTCTGAGGAGGACTTGCTGGACCGGCCCACGAAAAACTGGTTGAATGACCTAAAAGGGTTGTGTTATCATTCCACAGTTGCATCAGGAAGCCATGCTGACAAGAAGGAAAATAATGTAAGAAATCTGACTCATAAACATACTTCTTGTGCTGGCACCTGAATTATTTAAGGCACGTAAAAAATGACAAGATGGCAGTCAGATGATCCAAAGGGGAAAAATGTTCTTTAAATAGGGGAGAGCATGAGAAAATTTAAGAAAAAGTTAGCAACCAGGACCTCAGGTCAGGAAATTACTCAGGAATACAGATTCAGTTTCCTGAAGCACTGTATGATCTTGGATGTTTCTCTGCAAAATGAAAATCCATGGGTGTCAGAGATGCCCTGACTTGGATCATACACACTCAAAGGTTGTGCACTATCAGTCAGGCCTTTTCTGGCTGTATGTCCCCCATCTTCTTTTGTGTCATTAAATCAAGTTTTCCTCAGTGAAAGAAAAAACAAACTTTATGTTCTTTATGAACTCTGTGTTCCTTGTTTTACTTGAAGAATTCTTGTGGCCTACAAAATATTGAATTGGATTTCAATGTCAGTGAAAGTACCCAGTCCAAACTCATCACCTCTGCATATTCAGAGAGTAGGGAGTCCATACGCTGTACCACCAAACAGCTACAGAGATATAGAGAAAAATAAACTCATCTTTTGTATTCTCCATTCCCATAAGTACAGTAACTAGTGAGGTGCTCTAAATGTGTTTCTCCAGAACAGTGAAAGATTCATGGATCTGATGACACACATCTCTGAAATGCCACTCCCCAATAGACATGCTGCACAAGCTTGTATATAGGAACTACTGTGGATAAATGGACTGCAAGAAATGGAACGAATATACAGCTCCACGTCGAAGCTTCAGTGCCTCTCTGGCGTAACAGGATTAAACCAGTTGTACTCAGCTGTACTACTACCAGCCTGGCTCCCTGGGTGCAGGGCAAAAAAAGTCAATGAAGTAGCAGGTGGTGAAGCCTTCTGGTTATTATTTTTGCATGAAATCACAGGCACCATCAGTAACGTGTAAGGAGGCAGTCTGAACACGTTATTTCCTTAGTTTGCCAAAATTCATGCAACTTTGTACCCAGGAAAGGCTTCTTACACCTATTATTACTTCCACAAAACCACTGTAAACCTACAAGCTGAGCTCCCAGCTGAGTAAGTGTTTCAAGGGAGAAAAGAAGTCAATAGCAGATGTCACTGCCTGGAACTTGAAACTGACATGGACATCCAGCATCTACTTGGCTTTATATCTATTAGCTGATTCTGTTTCACTCAAAAAAGTAACAATTTAAGCTATATTTCTTCCCTCAAAACAGCAACTCAAATCCAAAACCAGACAACAAAGGAAAAACTTCCCACTGATTTGGGATAGGACCAAAGGAACTTAATGGATGAAGCAGCTTGCTTTCTAGGGGAACTTCTTTTTCTGTCCTGAAGTTCACTAGCAAGGAAATGAAAGGTTCCAGTGACTGCAGGCATGGAGCAAAACCTGAATATTAACGTGGGATTCTCTGCAGGCCCACATGTACAAAGCTGATGGTGTCTTAAGTACTTTGCTCAGCATCAAAAGGACACATTTTAATCCTAATCTTCATCATCACAAGCTAGCTGCCAAATGGCCATTTTTGTGCCTCAAAAAGAAAAATAAACCTTGTCTTAGCATCTCAGACTTGGTGTTAGCAGCCCTGAAATGTAACAACCAATTTCTGTCTGCTTTTGCTTCTGGAAACAATATCATTGTGTTACCAGATCCCTAAGCAACAGTATGATTTTCCTCAGGGTTTAAAAAAGCAAAAATATAAGAAACTGAATAATAAATATAGTAAAATAAATCTGGAGTAAAATGAAACCTCTTACATTTATGTGGCAGTAGGCATTGCTATGTCTAGGGTGGTTTTATGTTGAACACTATCAGAAGCTAAATAATGTTCCCAAATCACCTGTTTTGCTAGGATTAAAGTATGCCCTAAATGCTTGGTAAAGAACTAATAAATGCCCTGTGCTTTGTGAAATATCACTGTTTATGTTCTATTTCCTGAGCTTCTGAAATTGCTTTTGTGATGGGCAGGCACAGCGCTCTGCATATCCCATATCTTGTCATGACTGCGTACACTGAAACCCCTTTTGACACCGAATAAAAATGCACATCCATTTCAGATGCACTAAATTCAATGCCATGACAGAATTTCTTTGAAATTACTATGTATAAGAAAATAAATTTCACTCATTCTATGACAAAGGGTCTGCCATTATTTTCTGATGTAGCATCTAAAGCCTGCGAATTCTTATTTTGCTGGCTGCCCCACCCAGGAAGGCTTAGAAGAACTTAGAGGGATCTTGATCTATACCTCTAGGAGCACCATCTGTCACAAAAGCATTCTTTGAAAGATGACAAACTGGCAATCAAAACAGTCATCAACTATCACAGCTGTCACTGAGTCCTCTATATATGCCCCGTTACTTTGATCCATTTTATGGCAAGCATGCATGAAAATATAGGTCTCCTATGATTGTGACCGTAGGCTTCATTTTGAGAGGTTTCACAGAATGTTCTCTCATGATAATGTTTTATCATCTCAGTTTCCAAAGCAAGCAGTTCAGTTTGTGGCTCAGCTCATAAAGGGACAAAATTCATACGACCTGCCCTACACATGACATCTCCTGCTGGGACAACTTGCCTGGCCACGAACTCCTGCAGTGGCCTTTTGCTCAGGGCCTGCAATGCGACAGGATGAGTAGAGCAGGGGAGACATAATCGCCTTTCCAGACCTGAAATTCCTTTAATTACATACTTCTTTTCTTATTATTTTGCAGGTTTCCTTAGCATTGTCTAACTTCAGAGACTAAAAACTGGTTGTGCAGGTGCATTCATGTGTGAGCACCTGCCAACACAATACAAGGGCAACCCCAAAAGTATGTCTCCGCTTCAGCTCCTCTGATGTTCTCTTGTCAAGCTATTTATTAGAGGGCATCAGAGGATCCTTGCTAAAACTACCATACACGCATTTTTTAGGCCGTAGGAAATCTCTGTTCAACACACCTGAGCAGAATGTCCTGGGCACTTCCAAATACTCCCTAAAAGAACTCAGGACTATGATTCATTCACATTTCTACCACTAATGAGATCTGGAGGGAGCTCTTCTGTTAAGCATGCTCTCTCCTGTTGTGCATAGTCTACATTACTACACTAGATCTTTCTGACTTAAGCTCCAGAAGAAACCCACTAGTAGGAAACATAATGTATGTCAGTATGGTGTATTTTTCTTCAAAAAATTTAAACATTAGTCATTCAGCACTGTAGAAAACAATCTGATGGTTTGTAAAGGAGTATACTCATGTTGACACCAGAACTGACTTGGAAAATGAGATAATGGCTAATCATATCCATTATGTGTGACACAATAAGATGGGATTGATCTGACTAAATATAGATGCACACAATGCAGACATCTGCAACTGAGCTCGGCACCCCAAACCTCCAGCACTGCTGATGGACAGAAATAAGCCCTTCCACATTAGAAATGCCTGTTTATCACCACTGATTATAAAATGAGCTAAGCATGCCTGGTTGAAATGTAGATACCTACATATACTTCCCTACTTATCAGAGAAGAATTAGAGTTTTTCATAATCTGACTCAGGTCTGCACTACTTGGTCCAAGAAACGTATCACATCTATACACAAAATTTACCTTGCCAACATCTTTAAATCATTCTGACTATAAGAACATTGCCTCTGGAACCTGAAACATACTATCTTTTCAAACTGAGCCCCTCTATGTATAAAGCAGAATGCAGAGACTTATGCTTGAAGTCATACCAAAAATTAGATTTAAAGCACGGATCCCAGAGGTTTACACAAGAACCAATGCCCTCTCAAACACCCCGTTTTCTGATATCCACTCTAAAAGCTCTTGCAAAAGGTCAAATAATGCTGTGAAAATTCCCCAGGCATTTGTACTATGTCAGCATAAGCTAGACAAAGCTAAACATCTCTTTGGATCTGATCCAAGTATTACTGACTTGTGTGGGAACTGGCGTGGACCTTTAATGGTCAAAAAGGGTCTGAAAAGTCCTGTGATGAGATGAAGTAATACTATCTGTTTGGAAGAGATGAATCACTGCTAAAATAAGCAGCCATCTTTAGTTACCACACTGTATGGGAACATCGATGTTAACAAAAACCCAAAACACCCGCCCCAGAAAAACCAAAATCCAACAGGAATAAAACTCTTACTCCATCAAAGACAACAGAAGCTTTGCTGCCCGCTTTAATGAGGCTGGGATTTCACTGTTTGACTTGGCAATGTCAAGAATTACAACTCTTCAAAGACAAATGTATTCTGCTTTGCTGCTCTATGCAAAACATAAGTCAATCTGTGTAAACTTGGAAAAATTGTGCATATCACATTTTTGGTAGAGGTGTGCAGCTGACTTTAGCCCTGTAATTAAGATATAAATATTCACAGATGGGATCCCAGATAGAGAGGAAGAAACTCATTCATTTCTCCTGCGTTCAACTTGCCACAGTTTGGTTCATTCACACTTCCTGCTCTCATATGCCAGGTGCAGTGAGTTGTTGGATCACAGGCAAGGCTAATGAGTACACTGGGTCCTGAAGAGAATGACAGGCTTCCTGCAACACAAGTGATTTCCCAATAAGATACAGACTCCTCCATTTTAATACAGGAAACAAGAATTGAAATAATTGTTTTATGCTCAGAATGGGACATGTTATGTAAGGTTACAGAGTTACGGAATGGCAGGTGCTTTCTGCTGCGCGCTCCTTCATCCAAGCCCTGGCCCTGACCAGACCATGGACCTGTCTGGTGCATGCTATGGTCACTTTCCAGCCAGCAGACTTGTTTTCATTCTTCGGAAACCTCAAGACATGGCCGGAAAATCTGAAGAAAATATTGAGTGCTTGGGTCTTGCTCTGACGTAAAGCTAGAGTATCAGTGGGACACACATCTGGGAATTGGGAAAAGCTCTAAGACTGTATCTGCAGTAAAATGTGAAGTGTGCTGGGGCCACTGAAGTGAATTGGCACTGAACAGCCCATGACCCTTTGTTAAGCTCAGTTAGTTACCAAAACAGGGTGGCAGCATTCAGACTATCTAATGGGAATTTGCAATGACCTGGGTTAACTCCTGAGCAGTGCGTGGGAATATTTGGGAGCGCTAGCTGACTTAGCCCAAAAACATATTAAGGACCATGCTAACAATTTAGCTGTACAGACAACTGAGTTCTGCTGCCTAGGAACGTTCCCTGGCATTTATTCATTTACTAGCACAGACATAGCCTAAGGACTCCAGTCACTGAGCAGAACCCCATTGTGTGAGATGCTGTTCAGAGACATATGAAAAAAACAGTACCTTTGTGACCAAAAAGTTTATGAGGAAGACAAAAATGTAAATTTCATTTCAATTCCTAGTACCTACTGATTCTGTTTGCAGGTGCTCTGTGAAAATCCTGGGTACTCATAGAAGGTTGAAAAAGGCACATTTGGTCCTAAAAGAAAAATGTGGAGAGAGCATGATGCCCAAGAATAACCCTAATAAAGCTCCTGTGTTTCCAAAACAAACAATAAACCTTGCATATCCCAGGAAACATTGGTAGCTGAATGACAAGATTCCCCCTCCCTCATATATTTCCAAGGACAAGCAATGAAACAAAACAGAGAGAAGGAAAGAATGCCATGCAGCTATTGGTGGATTTGAGAAGAATGGATGATTTTCCTAAAACCAGAAAGTCCTTTCACCAGGAAAATACACCGGCTTTTGTTCCCCAGTCTTCTGTAATTCCTTTCTAATCAATTCAGATTTACACCTACTAGGAGAAAAAATAAAAGTCATCTGGGTTTTCTTCTGGACATATTGTTTGCAATGTAAAAATTTAAATATTATTTTAAAATTAAAAGTTAGCTGTAACCTAATAAAAGAAGGGAGGGATCTGCTCCAATGACTATGTGAAACTCGTAGATTCTTTAAATGGAGGGTTTGAAGAATTAAAAATTAAAACAGTCTATAGAATCTTAAGCTTCAACCAACCATGATCACTCTAAGACTACAATTGTTAAATGGTATGTTAAGATATTTTCTAGAAAATGAAACAAAGTGAAGAAAATCCACCCAAAAATGATAGCACAGCAATTTCACCCTAACTGTTGGGATCCTCTGGGTCTTTTAAATCCTCCTGTGTAGGTAATTTGTAATCTTTCACCTGTTCATGAAGGTAAGCACTGAACTGAGTGGAAAATAGAGCAGTAAGAAGAAACAAAGGCTTTGAAAATGTTATTAAATGTAAAATCAAAACAAAATTGTTAGGAAACTAATGTTTTGGTGGGAGAAAAAGATTGTAATCAATGTTATTGATATGGGACAGTTCAGTGGCTTAATTATAGTTAAGATAATGTAGAAAAATAGATCACATGCTAGTAGTCACTGGAGATTCTCTTTTTATCTCACTTAGTAGAAACAGCCGCACTGAAGTTCCTGGACACAAACATTAATGGACATCAAAAATGACACTCTGGCATCTGTATAATCTTCGCCTGCAGGCAAGCATTCATTCTCCTGACTTTCTAAGCTGGCCTGATGCGAACCTCCACTAACTGCAAAGCTGAGTAACCACAGCTAACCGCAAAGTTCAATCTGAGCCACTCGCCTTCAGGCAGAGCTCGTAACCCAGAAGCTGCACCATGCCAATGGCATTTACAAGCTAAGAGCAAGTTCAGGCCAAGCTGGCACCCGCGTTGCACATGTATCCATGCAGAGGATCTCTGTGGGAACTGGAGCCATCTATACCATGCATATGAAATATTTTCTGGACAGCCAAAAGCATTATGCTCATAGTACCTGTGGGTTAAAACTTAAACAGGGGAAGTTTAAATTGCATATAAGGAGAAATTCTTTCCTGTTAGGGTGGTGAGGCACTGGAATGGGTTGCCCAGGGAGGTTGTGAGTGCTCCATCACTGGCGGTGTTCAAGGCCAGGTTGGATGAAGCCTTGTGTGGGATGGTTTAGTGTGAGGTGTCCCTGCCCATGGCAGGGGGGTTGGAACTGGATGATCTTGAGGTCCTTTCCAACCCTAACTATTCTACCATTCTATGATTCTATGATTCTATGAAACTAAAATGAGAATGGCAAGTAATTTCTAATGAATACAGAGCAAGAGGCTACTAATAATTCAGAAGTTAGATGCTTGAAGTTCCATGAAGTATCATAGTTTTAGTTAGGCAAGCATCTTTTCCACATTGTTGATAGCAGAATGGATTTGAATTGATTATACAGAAGTGTAAGTCCTTGTATCCTAACACCACAAAATCTCAGTGATGTTAAGTATTCCTCAGGGAACAGTTTGGAGACAGGTTCAAGAAACCTGCCTTCACTTTTCAGATGTGAATCCATTCAAGGAGGAAAAGATTCTTAACTTTATCATTACCACATTCTGACACCTTACTGCAGTGCTGCTTGTTCTTATGTTACCATGAAACACTGCACATGCTCATATAAAAGAGGTTGTTTATTTGAAAACATGAATCTTGAACAACTTTCTGACTGAAATTCTTTATGCATATATATATATGTTTTCACAGGACAAAAATATGTGATCTTTTCATTGGCACAGCAAATTTCACAATTTTAGTCAACTGCTTGTATGGCAGGTTGTGGGGACTAACCCTCAGCTATGTCTGCACTAGTAAAAACTGAGTGTTTCAGGTCACTAATACCATTTAGTAGCCCACAACTACGACCACTGTGCTCAGTTACAATAAACTATCTCACTGTTGAAAACAGAGTGGCTGCATGAAAACCAACAACTGGGAACAGTTCCAACACTCTTAATTCCTAAACTGCGAAGGAAATTGTTTGGAAGACTAGACAGCTTAGGCAAAAAGCACACCAGGGAACTTTTGAACTTGTCTCTCACAAATAAAGAACTGGTTAAAGATACGAAAGTCAATAACAGCCTTGTCTGCAGGGACTGTGAGGTTGTACAGTTCAAACCCTGAAAGAAGGCAGCAAGACAAAGTGTAGAACCAGAGCCTTGGACTTCAGGAGAGCAAACAAGCTCATTCAGGGATATGCTTGACAGCATTCTGTAGGAAGGCAAGTAAGTCAAGGAGAACTTGTTGATCTCCAGGTCACCTTCCTCAAAGTATGAAGACAGTCCTTGGTGCTGTTCCAAACAAATGTCAAACAAGCATGGTAGAAGGCCAGCACGAATGAACAAAGTCTTGGCTGACCACAGATGCAGAGAGGAAGCATAGGGATAGTGGAAGAAGGAGCAAGCTATTTGAGTGCAATACAAAGATATTGCCTAACCACACAGGGATGGAGTTAGGTAAACCTAAGTTCAGGTAAAAAATTAGGAAAGGATGTGAGAAACAACTAGAAATCTTTTACAGATACAATGGTGAAAAAGGAAGGCTAAAGAGAACATGGGTCAATTCATCAATGGGACAGTGAACCTAGTGGCGTAAGTTTCAGGTACTCGGTGTTTTCTTTATCTCAGTCACTAACCCTCAATCCAACTATCCCAATCCAAGATCCCCAAGCCGACTACCAGAGTCCAGGGACTGAAGCATTGTCTACCTTAAGATGAAGTTGGGCCAGTTGGACATACATAACTGCAATAGATCTCATCAGCCACATTCAAAGTTGTTGAGGAAGCTTGTTAATACCATTGCAAGGTTGCCCTCTACTATGTTTGGAAGGTTTTTTCTATCAGAAAGGCTCCTGATTCTTGATGAGCAGAAAAAGGGAACAGACATCATCAATTTACTAAAGGCTAAATCATACCTGACCAATTTGACTGCCTTCTGTGCCTGCACTGTACTGCCATAGACCAAGGGCTGCCACTTACCTTGGTTTTAGCAAGGCCTTCAACATGATCCCATGGTGGGATAGACAAATAGGCAGGATATGGTTTGGAGAGGGAATTGATAATGTGAGCAGAAAATTGCCAGCATGTTTGGGCCCAAAAGGTAGTGATAAACACTACAGAGTCCAGCTGCAGCTGCTTAACACTGCATTGTCCAGGAATGATTCTAGTGCAAACAGTGTTTAATGTATGACATGGATGATGAGACAGTGCTCACCTTTAGCAAGATGGTGGGCGTTTTTGATACACTGGAATGTAGGTCTGCTATTCAGAGGTTAGCCTAGAGAAATGGGCCAAATGGAACACCATAGCCTTCAACATCATAGCCTTAATTTTTCAGCATTCTATCTGTAAAAGCAACAAAAGCAATTG